>NC_028647.1:13800541-13865630 GCF_001406875.1 Solanum pennellii
TTGTTTTATTTAATGAGTTTAAGTCTTCCGCATTATTTTCTGTTGATATATGTTAAAATGATAAGGGTTAGATTGGTTGGTTCGCTCACATAGGAGGGAAATTGTGGGTGCCAGTCGCGGCCCCGGTTTTGGGTCGTGACACCCCGTAGCCAAAACGGACCAAAAATTAGTTTTTCAGAAAAATCTGCATGTGCTACCAACGGTGGCATCGATGGACCGTTGCCTGAACCACGGTCCGTCTTGCACAACCGTCGATGGGATCAGATTCTCCCAAAAATTTCAGCCTAGAAAAATGGGTTAAGTCTTGGACGACGGACAGACTTACGGTCCGTAGTCCGTGACCGTCGATCAAGACTCCCTTCACCACTCTCTGAAAAAAGCTATGGATGACCAGCATGGTTCTTATGTGGACCTACCGTCCGTAGATCTGACCGTAGGTGGAAAATTTGGAGTCAGTTAAGGGGAAATGCGGTTGGGTCAACTTAAAATGATCATAACTATTAGCATATAATGAATTAGGTCTCCCATGACCTACCCACAGATAGATAATTGAATTATATTTCCATAGCCACCAACCTTGCTAAAATCAGACCTCCGAGTAAAACGTTATGCCCATTTTAGTAAAGGCCTTACGAACAGGCCCTCACGACGGACCCAACGACGGGGCGTCAGGCGCACGACGGACCATCAGTCCTGGCCGTCGCGATGCCCGACAACAACCTTCCAAGGGGTCTTTTTGACCTTTTCCACTCTGTTTAAACCCTAAGTTACGTCGTTTTGACCCTAAATCATCAGATTTTATTCATTTTAAGCCTAGAAACATAATTAAAACATATCTAAGTCAAATCATTAAATCAAAACTTAGAAAATTAGAAGCAAGAGAGGAGAAGAAAGCTCAAGAACCCTAGTTCAAGAACGCCACAAGCTCTAGCAGTTCCAGCCCCGAAACTTAAGTATTTTTCTGTGGATTTCATCACCAGGTATGTGGGATTTCACTAGTGGGTTCCTTTCACCCATTGGGTCCTTAATTTCAGTAAGTTCTTGATTATCTTATCATGATTAAATCTAGGGTTTCTAGAACTTTGATATAACTTCATGAATTTATTAAATATATGTTCCAAATCAGATTATCATGTTATTACTCAGATTATTGCATGATTTCAGAACCTTAGCTTTGTACTTCTTTAGTTCTTGAATTACACATGCTAGGTCATATATTTCAGACACTTCAAATATACATGCCTCAGTTATAAATGCATAATTACTAGATTAATTGTTGCATTCTCAGTTTGCATGTTCAGTTTTGAGCTTTCCATTATTTACAGAAATTCAGATATAATCAGTTAATTTACAGAATTCATTTGGAGTAGCATAATACCGAGTTGGACTACGGTTTAGCATACCCAATAGTCCCAGAACTATTAGCCGAGTAGGTTGTAAGTCCCTTCTATGGGCAATCAGTTTAGTAATCACGCTAGCATGCATTTATACCTTTGGCAAGATATATTAGATCCTCTCGATGAGGCGTATACATCAGACTCCACATTTAGCTCATGTGGTTTTATTATCGGTTATTAGTAGCTCCCACAGTTCAGTCAGACTCTCTGCATTGACCATTTATCAGTTTATTATGTATTCAGTTTCAGCATAATATAAATTGGTCATTGCAACCTTCCCAGGGGTCTTTTTGACCTTTCTCACTTCGTTTAAATCGTAAGTTACGTCGTTTTGACCCTAAATCATCATATTTTAGTCATTTTAAGTCTAGAAACATAATTAAAACATATCCAAGTCGAATCATTAAATCAAAACTTAGAAAATCAGAAGCAAGAGAGGAGAAGAAAGCTCAAGAACACTAGTTCAAGAACGCCACAAGCTCCAGCAGTTCCAGCCTCAAAACTTAAGTATTTTTCCGTGGATTTCATCACCAGGTATGTGGGGTTTCACTAGTGGATTCCTTTCACCCATTGGGTCCTTAGTTTTAGTCAGTTCTTGATTCTCTTATCATGATTAAACCTAGGGTTTCTAGAACTTTGATATAACTTCATGAATTTATTAAATATATGTTCCAAATCAGATTATCATGTTATTAGTCAAATTATTGCATGATTTCAGAACCTTAGCTTTGTACTTCTTTAGTTCTTGAATTACACATGCTAGGTCATATATTTCAGACACTTCAAATATACATGCCTCAGTTATAAATGCATAATTACCAGATTAATTGTTGCATTCTCAGTTTGTATGTTCAGTTTTGAGCTTTCCATTATTTACAGAAATTCAGATATAATCAGTTAATTTACAGAATTCATTTGGAGTAGCATAATACCGAGTTGGACTAGGGTTTAGCGTACCCAACAGTCCCAGAACTACTAGCCGAGTAGGTTGTAAGTCCCTTCTATGGGCAATCAGTTTAGTAATCACGCCAGCCTGCATTTATACCTTTGGAAGGGTATATTGGATCCTCTCGATGGGGCGTATACATCAGACTCCACATTTAGGTCGTGTGGTTTTATTATCAGTTATTAGTAGCTCCCACAGTTCAGTCAGACTCTCTAATTGACCATTTATCAGTATATTCAGTATTCAGTTTCAGCATGTTATAAATTGGTCATTGCATCCAGTTAGCTCAGAAATCAGCACATCACGTTCAGAATATTATACTTGTTTTTGTGCTTGTTCAGTTATGTTTTATTTCAGTTTTACTTTATCCTACATGCTCAGTACCTTTCAAGTACTGACGCATACGTCCGCTACATCTTCTCGTGATGTAGGTTCAGGTTCTCAGCATCCAAATCACGCATAGATCGATTTCCCGATCTCTAGTTCAGCAGATTCAGTGGTGAGTCCTCATTCTCCGAGGACAACAGTCATGAGTTTTATTTTAGTCTTTAGTCATTTAGTTTCAGTTTTTGCTAGATTTAGCTGGGGCTTGTACCAGTATTTCTAGTCTAGTTTAGAGGCTATTTTCAGACATAGTTAGATTCAGCTCAGTATTGAGTTAATATTTCTTTTGTATTAAACTAATTGTTTTCAAATATCTCAGTTATAGAATATGGGTATCCCCCATTTTTCATTTTAAGTATGATTTAGCTTCCGCAACAGTTTATTATCTTTAGTATGCTCATGATCATGCAAGCAGGGTTAGCTTAGGATCACTTGTGGTCCTAGGTTCCGTGTCCGCATCTCGGGGGTAGCTAGGGGCGTGACAAAACTTGGTATCAGAGCACTAGGATTAAGTGTCCTAGGATGTTTGGAAAGCCGCACTAAGTAGAGTCCTTTTCATGGGTGTGAAGTGCACCACATCTAATAAGAGGGAGGCTATGAGGTGTTTTAGGAAAAACTTCACTTTCTTGTTACTCTTATCGTGTGTAAGGTATGATCAAATTCCATTCTAACTTGACGTTCTGCGCTTAAGATCATTCCTTCTTGTAGAGCTTAGTCATTGAATGCTAATGCACGCAATGCTAACGCAGTTCCTCTAGTAATAGATAAGGAAGTTCAAATGCAGAGTTTAAGAACGCCAATTCAGCTTTTGGCTCAGAGTATGACCAACAAGAACAATCAGTAGGTTCTAGTTCCTACTAAAAGAAATGACCAATTAGTGGCAGCCAGAGTTTGTGATTTTGTTAGGATGAATCCGCCTAAGTTTTTAGGATCGCAGGTTGGTAAGGACCCACAGAAGTTCATTGACTAGGTCAAGAAAATATTTGATGTGATGTCAATAACTGGTAGTTATATGTGATATTGGCATCCTACCAACTCAAGGATGTGACTCACATATGGTTCACTCATACAACGGACATGACTTTGTCTTTTGTAACTCATTATAGCAGTCCGATTCAGTGTTAGTCCAGAACTCTCTTAGAACCTTTTTAGTCTCTACTCAGTCGGTGACCCAATTATAGCTAGACGGGTATACAGAAATTGCCCTGTCATAGTCTCTCAGAAAGGGACCTCAGCAGATCTAGTAGAGTTAGAAATGGTAGACATTGATGTCATTCTAGGCATGGATTGGTTACACGCATGTTATGCCTTAGTCGATGTAGAACTAGGATTGTTCGTTTTCAATTTCTTGACGAACCAATCTTAGAATGAAAGGGTAGTAGCCTAGCGCCTATGGGTCGATTTATTTCTTACCTTAAGGTCAGAAAGATGATATCTAAGGGTTATCTCTATCATCTAGTTCTGGTTAAGAATTCTAGCCTTGAAATCCCATCTCTTGAGCCAGTTACACTACTCTGTGAATTTCCATAAGTATTTCCAAAATATCTTCCCGGGGTTCCTCCCGAAGGAGAAATCGACTTTGGAATTGATCTCCTTCCAGATACCCAGCCTGTTTCTCTTCCTCCTTACAGAATGGCTCCAGAAGAGCTTAAGGAATTGAAAGAGTAGTTGAAAGACCTTCTAGATAAGGGTTTCATCAGACCTAATATTTCAACACGGGGTGCACCAGTATTGTTCGTAAAGAAGAAAGATGGTTCTCTCAGAATGTGCATTGACTATAGAAAGTTGAACAAGGTCACAATCAAGAATAAGTATCCCATCCCCAGGATTAATGACTTGTTTGACCAATTTCAGGGTGGTAGTCATTTCTCAAAGATAGACCTCAGATCGGGTTATCATCAGCTCAGAGTAAGAGATAGTGACATTCCGAAAACAACCTTCAGAACTCGGTATGGTCATTATGAATTTGTAGTTATGTCGTTTGGACTAACCAATGCTCCTGCAGCTTTCATGGATTTGATGAACAGAGTGTTCAAACAGTATTTAGACTTGTTCGTTATCGTCTTCATTGATGATATCCTCATTTACTCTAGGAGTGAGAAAGAACATGCAAGTCATTTGAGAGTTGTTCTGCAGACTCTCAAAGATCGCCAGTTATTCGCTAAGTTTAGTAAATGTGGTTTTTGGTTGCAATCCGTTGCTTTCCTTGGTAACATTGTATCGAGCGAAGGGATCCGCGTAGATTCACAAAAGATAGGAGCAGGGAATTAATGGCCCAGACCTACCTCTGCTACAGATATCAGAAGTTTCTTAGGTCTAGCAGGTTATTACAGAAGGTTCGTCGAAGGATTTTCATCCATAGCCTCACCATTGACTAGCTTGACTCAGAAGATGGTCAAGTTCCAATAGTCAGATGATTAAAATAAAGGTTTGCAGAATTGAAAACTAGATTGACTACAACTCTTGTATTGACTATACCATAGGGTTCAGATGGTTATGTGATCTATTGTGACGCATCCAGAGTTGTCCTTTGTTGTGTGTTGACGCAAAGAGATAAGGTTATATCTTATGCCTCTAGAAAGCTTAAGGTGCATGAGAAGAACTATCCAACTCATGACCTCGAGCTTGCATCAGTGGTGTTTGCACTCAAGATATGGAGACACTACTTGTATGGTGTTCATGTAGATGTGTTCACCGATCATAAGAGCCTTCAGTATGTGTTCACCAAGAAAGAGTTGAATCTTCGCCAGAGGAGATGGCTTGAGTTCCTTAAGGATTATGATATGAGTGTGCATTATCATCCTGGAAAGGCGAATGTAGTGGCTGATTCTCTTAGTAGATTATCTATGGGTAGTATAGCCCATGTTGAGGAAAAAAGAAAGGAGCTAGTGAAGGATGTTCACAGGCTTGCTCGCTTGGGAGTTCGCCTTATGAGCATATCAGACAGCGGTGTAACAGTTCAGAATGGGGCAGAATCGTCTTTGGTAGTGGAGGTTAAGGAAAAGCAAAAGAGTGATCCGATCTTACTTGAACTAAAGGGTGCAGTTAACAATCAGAGAGTGGAGGTTTTCTCCCAAGGGGGAGATGGTGTACTTTGCTACCAAGGTAGATTGTGTATTCCTGATGTGGGAGAGTTGAGGCAGCATATTCTTGCAGAAGCTCATAACTTCAGGTATTCTATTCATCCAGGTTCCACTAAGATGTACCGCGATCTGCGGGAAGTCTATTGGTGGAATGACATGAAGAGGGATATAGCAGACTTTGTGAGTAAGTGCCCCAATTGCCCGCAAGTCAAGGTAGAACATCAGAAACCAGGAGGTATGACTCAAGAGATCGATATTCCTACTTGGAAGTGGATGTGATCAATATGGATTTCATCACAGGGTTACCTCGTACTCGCAGACAGCATGACTCAATTTGGGTGATAGTTGATAGGATGACTAAGCCTTCTCGCTTTTTGGCGGTCAAGACTACATATTCGGCAGAGTACTATGCCAAGCTTTACCTTACTGAAATTGTGAGGTTGCATGAGGTCCTCAGTTTACCTCTCATTTCTGGAAGTCATTTCAAAAAGGTCTTGGTACTTAACTTAACCTTAGTATATCATTTCATCCACAGACGGATGGGCAGGCAGAGCGTACCATTCAGACCTTAGAGGATATGTTGAGAGCTTGTGTGATCGATTTCAAAGGTAGTTAGGATGATCACCTTCCTCTTATTGAGTTTGCCTACAATAATAGCTACCATTCCAGCATTCAGATGTCCCCTTATGAGGCTTTATATAGGCGTAGATGTAGATCTCCTGTTGGTTGGTTTGAAGTAGGTGAAGCAACTTTGATAGGGCCAGATTCAGTCCTCTATGCTATGGAGAAAGTGCAACTCATTAGATATAGACTTAAGACATCCCAAAGTCGTCAGAAATCTTATGCAGATGTAAGGAGAAGGGAACTAGAGTTCCAAGTTGATGATTGGGTTTTTCTGAAAGTCTCACCTATGAAAGGGGTGATGAGATTTGGAAAGAAAGGGAAGCTCAGTCCTAGATATGAAGGCCTTTACAAGATCTTGAAAAGGATTGGAAAGGTGTCATATGAGTTAGAGTTGCCAGCAAAATTAGCAGCAGTGCATCCGGTCTTCCACATCTCACTCTTGAAGAAGTGCGTGGGTGACCCAGCCTCTATAGTTCCATTAGAGAGTGTGGCGGTGAAAGATAGTATTTCTTATGAGGATGTACCAATTGAGATTCTTGACCGTAAGGTTAGAAGGTTGAGAAACAAAGAAGTCGCTTCAGTCAAGGTTTTGTGGAGGAGTTAGTCCGTAGAGGGAGCTACTTGGGAAGCAGAAGCAGCCATGAAAGCCAAGTATCCTTACCTTTTTCCTTCCGATTCCACTCCAGCTTGAGGTAATAGTTCCTCTTCAGTTTTACAGTCATTCATGCGTAAATTCAGTTTTAGAATCATGTTCCCTCAGTTTGTACTTTTACTTTTAGCGTAATTGCATGTACTCAGAACTCAATTCAGTCAGAACTCAGTTCTCAGTGTTTAGTAGTGGGGTTTGCATCTCTCTCCCTCTATTTCAGCTAGTTTAGTCTTCATTCGAGGATGAATGTTCCCAAGGGGGAGATAATGTAACACCCCGTAGCCAAAATAGACCAAAAATTAGTTTTTCAGAAAAATCTGCAGGTGCTACCAACAGTGGCATCGACGGACCGTAGCCTGAACCACGGTCCGTCCTGCACAACCGTCGATGGGATCAGAAACTCCCAAAAATATCAGCCTAGAAAAATTGGTTAAGTTTTGGACGACGGACGGACATATGGTCCGTAGGTCAAACGACGGTTCATAGTCCGTGACTGTCGATCAAGACTCCCTTCAACCACTCTCTAACAAGAGCTATGGATGACCAGCATGGTTCGTAGGTACGGACCGTAGGTGAAAAATTTGCAGTCACTTAAGGGGAAATGTAGTTGGGTCAACTTAAAATGATCATAACTCTTAGCACAAAATGAATTAGTTCTCCCATGACCTACCCACATATATATAATTGAATTATCTTTCCATAGCCACCGACCTTGCTAAAACCAAACCTAAGAGTAAAAAGTTATGCCCATTTTAGTAAAGGCCTATCGAACAGGCCCTCAAGACGGACCCAACGACGGGGCATCGGGCGCAAGACGGACCGTCAGTCCTGGCCGTCGTGAGGCCCGACAGCAACCTTCCCAGGAATATTTTTGACCTTTCGCAATCCGTTTAAACCCTAAGTTACGTCGTTTTGACCCTAAATCATCAGATTTTAGTCATGTTAAGCCTAGAACCATAATTAAATCATATCCAAGTCAAATCATTAAATCAAAACTTAGAAAATTAGAAGCAAGAGAGGAGAAGAAAGCTCAAGAACCCTAGTTCAAGAATGACACAAGCTCCAGCAGTTCCAGCCCCGAAACGTAAGTATTTTTCCCTGGATTTCATCACCAGGTATGTGGGATTTCACTAGTGGGTTCCTTTCACCTACTGGATCCTTAGTTTCAGTCAGTTCTTGATTCTCTTATCATGATTAAATCTAGGGTTTCTAGAACTTTGATATAGCTTCATGAATTTATTAAATATATGTTCCAAATTAGATTATCATGTTATTACTCAGATTATCGCATGAATTTCAGAACCCTAGCTTTGTATTTTTTAAGTTCTTGAATTACACATGCTAGGTCATATATTTCAGACACTTCAAATATACATGCCTCAGTTATAAATGCATAATTACTAGATTAATTGTTGCATTCTCAGTTTGCATGTTCAGTTTCGAGCTATCTAGTATTTACAGAAATTCAGATATAATCAGTTAATTTACAGAATTCATTGGAAGTAGCATAATACCGAGTTGGACTAGGGTTTAGCGTACCCAATAGTCCCAGAACTACTAGCCGAGTAGGTTGTAAGTCCCCTCTGTGGGTAATCTGTTTAGTGATCACACCAGTCTGCATTTATACCTTTGGAAGGGTATATTGGATCCTCTCGATGGGGCGTATACATCAGACTCCACATTTAGGTCGTGTGGTTTTATTATCAGTTATTAGTAGCTCCCACAGTTCAGTCAGACTCTCTGATTGACCATTTATCAGTATATTCAGTATTCATTTTCAGCATGTTATAATTTGGTCATTGCATCCAGTTAACTCAGAAATTAGCACATCACGTTCAGATTATTATACTTGTTTTTGTGCTTGTTCAGTTATGTTTAATTTCAGCTTTACTCTATCCTACATGCTCAGTACCTTTAAAGCACTGACGCATACGTGCGCTACATCTTCTCGTGATGTAGGTTCAGGTTCTCAGCATCCAGATCACGCATAGATCGATTTCCCAATCTCCAGTTCAGCAGATTCAGTGGTGAGTCCTCATTCTCTGAGGACAACAGTCATGAATTTCATTTCAGTCTTTAGTCACTTAGTTTAAGTTTTTGCTAGATTTAGCTGGGGCTTGTCCCAGTATTTCTAGTCTAGTTTAGAGGCTATTTTCAGACATAGTTAGATTCAGCTTAGTATTGAGTTAATATTTCTTTTGTATTAAACTCATTTTTTCAAATATCTCAGTTATAGAATATGTGTATTCCCCATCTTTTCATTTTAAGTATTATTTAGCTTTCGCAACAGTTTATTATCTTTAGTATGCTCATGATCATACCAGCATGGTTAGCTTGGGATCACTTGTGGTCCTAGGTTCCGTGTCCGCGTCTCGGGGGTAGCTCAGGGCGTGAAGGGTCTTAGGCCTAAAAATAACAAAATACAATATTTTGAAAATAAAATTGAACTCTTTAACCCATTTCCCCTATTTCTTGGTCTGTACGTCAATTTTTTTAGTTGGGCCTCCATGGCCCAAATGAAAATGCGAGGGTGGGGTTCATTAGACCCAGACAGATTTCACATGTAGCAAGATCAAATAAAACACATAAGCAATACTTCTAATAATTCATAAAAGGAAATGAAGCAATAAGACACTTTCGGGACAATGATTCCAAGAAAAGAATTAACAACATGCCAAACACACGATTTAACAAAAACTACTATTGACCCCAAATTGGTAGAAGTGTTGTCCACACACAATTCTCCTACTTCAAACAATGCCAATAATGTCCTAGAGTATTTCAATCTCATGATAAATTGAATTAAACTGATGTACTCATTTCAACAATAAAGTCAAACTTACACTAGAAAGCAAATACTACTATACTCCTCATAATGGACAAATTGACAAGGATCAACTTTTCTTTTTTATGATGGGAAAAGAAAATCCAAAAAAGAACAACATAACATAGGAGATAAATAAGCATGACACACCATTAGAACAAAATTGAATGCAAGAGAAAAGATTTACTTAATATTAATAACTAAGACCAATTTCAGTGATGAATGTGTATGTTTTGGCGTATTTATAATAATAATAACGAAAGAAACAAGAAAGTGACCAAGTTCTTTCGCAAGAAAATTAATGAAAAAACAAGCATGGTCATGCTACAAGAAATAATCAAGCAGTGTTACTATTTTTAAGCATCAACATTTACCAAACTCTGCTAAAATATATTTAACCCATTAGGCATTACACAAGCTTCTTCGGTCGAGCTAATCCATGACATTCAAGAGCTTAAGGCACTAAATGATATTTCAGACAAAAATGGAAATGCATATTAACCAAATCAAGTAAATCATTTTACCCATTTCGATAGTTGTTCCAAGTCATTTATGATCAGTCAGTGAAGTTGGTTTGAAAATTTTGAACTATTCGTATAATTACGGTTATTTAATTGACAAATATTTATTAAATAATTAATTTTAATAGTTGATGGTTAATGGGCCAAATCCATATATATACAATTAAGTTAATGGCCCTTATATATATTAAAAAAAATTAACTAGACCTAAATTATTTGAGGGGACCGCAAAATTCAGTGGCTTTAGATCATACATTTGGACACGAGAACGCATATGAGAGAACTTAAAATATGGTGCTTCAGGTAAGAGTATTTCCTCAAATTACTGATTATGTAATTAGAAAGGGAATATTATATTGTAGGTTATAAGCTATTGTTGTTGCTGCTTACATTGTAGGGTTGCTAAAATTAGAGCAAAATTTTAATAGGCATCATTAGTTAATGATTGCCAATGATTAGTTAGTCTATAGATAGGATGATAATTAGTAATTATTGAGAGGGATATGATGGGTGGTGCTTTCTTCAAGTTTAAGTTACTGATTTGTAACTTCATCATAAATTTGATTTTCCTTTTTTAGGGTTACCGTATAAAAAGCTAAGTTTTGACAATATTAGAGTATGTAAATAAAAATCGATATATGTAAATAAATATAAGGTGTACAATGTTATATAAATATCATTAGATTTATGGTATTGAAAAATGAAAATTTAATCCTAAACTTGAAACTTGAAAAATATGATAATTGAAATATTAATTGCATGAAGATTAGGATCTTGATTGTATATTTGAGTATATTTTTGAGTCGGGTGTGTATCACTAAGTGAGATATGCATCATTATACTTGACATTGCATTCCATTGCATTGCACATACTGATCATTAGTGAATTTGATATTGTGTTTTGTTGATCTTGTGAATGCCTTTCTGTGGGACATTGATTGAGAAATATTGAGCTTGTTGTTGAGGATATGTAATTATTAGAATGTTGTTGTTGAGTTCTATGCTATGTGAATTATAAATTGTTCGGTTGGGTTGGTTTTAAGCAGGTTGTAGTTGTGGAGGCTGTAAGTGATGAATATTGAGCTTGTTGTTAAGAATATTTGATTGTTAGAATGTTGTTGTTGAGATATGCACTTGTAAATTGTGAATTGTAAGGTTGGGCTTGTATTTATGCAGGTTATAGTTGTGGACGTTCGATTGGGACGTAAGTGGTACCCGTATTCGATCCCCTTAGTTTGTGTTTAGCAGTTTATTTGTTGAGTACCGTGTGATTTGGTACCACACCTTGCTTCTACAATTTTTCGTAGGTTACTAACCCAGACCTTTCTGATATGTTCTCTTCTTTTTCGAGGCTTCTTAGAGATTAGTGATGTAGATTTTTGTCATATTAACAGACATTCTTACTCCTGATTATGATCTTGTTATACTCTAGAAATAATGTCATATGAGATTTTAATTTTTCTTTTGATTTAATTGTAATCCTTTAGAGGCTTGTACACGTGACAACTAGATTTTGAGGATATTTTTGAGTTTTTTTAATAAAATTTCCGCATTTCAGTGTAATGATTTTATGTTTTAGACTGACTTGCCTTGGTGGGATAAGACGAGTGTCATTACGTCCATTTTTTGATTGTGACATTTTAATAAGTGTATCAAGTCAAAAATTAACAAATAGATAAAAACAGAAGAAGTAATAAAAAAGAAAGAATATTATTAATGAAAAGGAGAGATAATTTTCTTCACAAAATCGTTAAGTGGAAAAGATTCACCTAAGCCTAAACCTAAAACTAAAAAAAAAAAGATCCAACAACTGAATCAAATCCTTCTAGAAAATTGACCTACTCGTAAGTTGTCTGCTTAATAACAGATCTCAAAAAATTAATCACTACAATACTCTCTGAAAAAAGTATCTGCTCAACTATAACATTTTTCAAGAAGCCATACAATACTTAAATAAAATGTCCACAATATAGTGTATTTATAACAATGATTTTTTTAATATATAAAAAGGTGATATATACAATTATTTGACAACACGTGTTTTATTTACTTTTGGAATAGACGTCTCATGCATGCATTGTCAGAGAACACCTTTCGCACCGGTGGCAAATTTAACAATTTTCAGCTTGAATCTCGTTTAATTCAGAAACACGTATGATTTCGTTCTCAACTGAGACCTTTCGATCAATTTCATCTACTTAAAAATTTGTGTAAAAATAAGTACCCGCACAAATATGATCTTGAAAAATATATTAGGAATAAATAACTTTTACAATAATAGGGAAGTACATTGATTTTTTATTTTTAAAAAATCATTTACATATTAAATTTGGTGTACAATATAGGGTGAAATAAATTTTGCAACGAAGTGAAAGAAACATTTGGAAACACGTTTAATTTTTCTTATTGAATTAGATGACAGTCTAATACACTGCCAAAAAGAAGAGTTCCACAAAGATATGGTCACAACAAATATGAAACAACAAGAATGGTTATGAAAAATACATTAAATAATAACAATAACAATATGTTTAGTCTAATTTTACTAGACGAGGTCGAAATATCTAGCTTATACAAATTTTATATTGATGAAGGTAGAAATACTATTTCACAATAATCTTCTACTCAGGTAACTCATAAGAAATCAATTTTAAAATTAACATACATAACAAAATCATTACATAACATTAAGGAACAATAATAACTTCAAAAATAATGAAAAAAAGCCGAAGTAATGAACAACATAAATGGATGGGTAAGACACTACAAGATTAGTATTAATGTTATTGGAATCCAAAAAGACAACGTTCATCTATATATCTACTAACATTCTATCATAATCAACTATCTTTATAGTATCTTTATTAAATAATATCTTTGATAAGATAAAATATGTCATATCTAGTCTAATCACCTCACCGCAACAAGTAACACCCTAAAAATTTCTAAATTAAGACCTCAACTATTCTTTATTTACTTGTAGGGTCATATGGGTGATTCTTAAATTTTCCATATGTGTAATAGTAAATTCTTTACTGTGGAAATGATTTTGATATCAATTAAGGTTACTAGAAACTCCTAACACAAAGTTGAGTTGAAGTTTCCTTACCGATCAAGTTTTGATGTAAAATTTTACTTGGATCAATTTTAAGTGACCATATCTCTTAGAATATAAATATTTACGTGGCCTATAACCCATCAAATTAAAGGTTTTTGAATTTCTTTCCAAAGCCACCAATTTCGCGTCAATCCTAGTCTCAAGTAAAATGTTATGACCATTTCAATAACCTGATACAGTACAGTGATTAAATTAGCCAACGCGAAAAACGTTGAAAAGGTTCATTTTTGTCTTTTTTTACCTCTAAGAAAATCCTAAACAAATATCTTGACTAATTAAAGACCGAAAAAATCAGATTAGGACAAAACCCTAAGGAAAAATCAAAGTAGACTCCATTCAAGATTTTTTCCATCTTTTTCAATATTATTCTTCAATGTAAGTTCTCCATGAATTTCATTCTTTTCAACTCAGATTCCTCCATATTATGAATCATTAATGAAAATCATAATTCATAGTCATAGAGTTTCAAGAAATCTCAAGAACGGGTTTCTTGATTTTATTCCTTCAAGCTAGGGTTTCAAGGCCTCCAATCAAGTTCTTCTTCAAGATTCTTCAAGAACTTTGTTCTTCCATGTATGTAAGACTATCATAGTGTTGTACTAGTTCTTTCTCACACTCTACATCTACTTTCAAATTAGTAAAAGAATAATCTAGGATTCTATCCCTAGATTTGAGTATTCTTCAGATAAGTTGATTTTGAGTTCTTGAATTCCTGAATCTTTTTGAAATTTTATTCCTAATTATTGAATTGTTATGTGCTATGCATTAAGATTCTTGAGTTGATTCGTTCATGTCTATATTTCAGCATGAACCATATGAGTTGAATGAGTAGTATCATAGAATTGAGTTTTCAGATCCCTAATTTGAGTCGTTCATAATTTCGATGAACCCTATGAATTGAGTTATGAATTTTGAGAAGCTTTTAAGGTCAATACTTGAGTTTTAAATTGAGTTTTTAGGAAGTAAAGATGAGTTTTGAGAAAGAGTTTCTAAAACATGATTAGTATGACAATCAAATATGTCATCAATGTTTAAGCAGTATGGAATCGAGATATACCATCAATGTTTATGCAGTATGACTTTTTGAGTCATCAATGATCATATTATAATGCATTTTTGAGAAAGATTTTTCAAGTATGAGTATAAGGGGACTATGTAACTCCTAGAGTGATCAATTTTTACATTAATAAAAGAGAAACTGAGAATTCTAAATGAGCTAAGATTCCAAAAGTTATTTCAAGATTAGTTACCTCTTTTAAGAGGGTAGTTTGAGCAACTATCTCAAATCTGAGGAAGAGTTATAGTCCATAAATTTTTGGTAATAGGAAACCAGAAATTTTTTATGTCTGTCACGACTTTAATAATGGCGTCAGTTGGTCCCGATGGGCAAACAAGCGCATTTTCAAGTTCAAACGAGCCCCAAAGCAGATAAAATCAGATTTTTTCAATTTTCATGTGCTATAATCCATGAATTTTTGGTGATTTGGGATTCTAGCTTGGTTTTTACCGACATTTTTCCTTATTTGGAGTGTGCTACTGTAATTATGTCTCTTTTGACATATTTGAGATGTTACATTACCTCATAACTGTTACTTTCAATAACAATAATTAATAGTTAAAAATAAAATAAAATATTGTGTTTATTTACTCCCTTTATCATTTGAAATCTTGTCTACTTTGATACAAATTTTATCTTTTTATTGCACATGTGATGCATTGCCAAGTCTAGTTGGATATTTGATCTTTCGATTACCTCAGCGCATTTTCAAGTATTGAGTCAACCGTCTGGTGTTCAAGAGTGAAATGGAAATTAAATTACAAGTGTTTGAAGCGCAATCAAATGTTATATACATGTTGTATATAGTGTGATATATAACAGAGATAGGGCCAAGAAGCCCACCAACATTTCCAACTTTGTTTGTATAGTAATTGGGATAGAGACCAATTGACTTTTGATAGGAAAAAAACACACTATACACATATTACGGATTTAAAACCTATTCTTAATTTTATTTTTACTTAAAACCGTTTAATTGGACTTTAGCACACAAAAAATCGGTAAAAATCTAATTTTCATGCTTTTGGGATTGTTTGAACTGTATAATGCGTTCATTTTCACCTCGGGACAAACTTACGCCATAAATAATGTTGTAACGGATGTCGATGAAAAATTCTGGTAAAAAAATCTAGAAACCTATCACCAAAAATCATAAATTATGGCACGCAAAAATCAGTAAAAATCTTATTTTTCTTGCTTTGGAAATTGTATGAACATGAAAATGCATTTGTTTTCCTCTCGGGACCAACTGACTCCATTAATAAAGTCGTAACGGGCGTTCATGAGAAATTTTATTTAAAAAATATTCTGAAATCCTGTATGACAAAAAATCGTTGCACTATAACACACGAAAATTGATAAATTATCTAAACTTTAAAATGTGTTTGTATGCCCCTTGGTACCAACTAACTCTATAACTAAGGTGTAAACAAACGTCCATGTAAAATTTCGGCAAAAAACATTCAGGAATCCTACCACCAAAGATCCATTGATTATAACATACAAAAATCAGTAAACAATTATGATTTTTCGTTCTTTGGGGATCGTTTGAACTTGAAAATGTGCTTGTTTTCCCATCGGGATCAACTGACGCCATTAGTAAGGTCATAACGGACATGCATAACAAATTTAGACAAAGAAATTGGAATATTATCATCAAAAATTCATAAACTATTACCCACGAAAAATGGTAAAATTTGACTTTTTCTGCTTTGGGGATCATCTGAATTTGAAAATATGTTTGTTTAGCCCTCGAGATCAATTGATGCCATTAATGAATTCGTGAATGACGTCCACAAAACACTACAGGAAATTGAGCTTTTAACGACCATATTTTCGCGAAGGGATATAAATCTGGTTGCTATAAGTTACTTATAGTGACCCAGAAAAAATTTGGTGGTTAAAAGCTAATTTTTTTATCAAATATTAACACAAGAATAATATCCGATTGTTTATTGAGCATACTATTGTAAAAATAAAGTGAAAAGTAAATAAATAATTAAAATTTGTCCCTAGCTTTTCCCCTTTCTTTTCGGTACATGATGAAGAAAACCACATTTGTCACATAAATAAGAGATTAAGCTAAGCACTTCATTGTTAGTTATCAAAATTAAAAAATCCTCATGAAATTGATCAAAATAAATGGGCAGTGACATAAGTAGTATTGGGTGTATGTGAAAATTATGTGATTAATTATTAAGGATTGTGGAGTTTCCCTCAAGTTTATAAGTTGACAGTTTGGTTCATTGATTTAAATGAAGGGTAAAAGGGTAAATTGACTAAAATCTAATTTAACAAATTTTGGTTGGAATTAAAATTGGGGGAAGCCACCAGCAAGTTGTACCAAAAGGGGAGATAAAATATTTTCCCCCACCTCCAGTCATATTTTTTTCTTCCTCTTCTTCTTCTTCGTCGTTCTTGCTTGCTTGTTTGTCTTTCTTCCCCTTCTCTTTATCTTTTTCTTCTTCTTTTCGTACATTATTTGTCTTGGCTGCTAGTCCTTGAGCTTTCTTCTTTTCTTCTTCTTGAATCAGATTTAGCTAATTTAATCAGTGGATTAGATTTTGTTTGCTCTCAATTAAAATTACTTCATAAATGATTAGAGTCACACACTATTGTTTTGATATGTAAAATTAATAATTCTATGAAATTATTCATCATCATTTGGACACCAGCAATTTTTTCAATAATTTGCATTCGCGTTTCCAACATATTGTTATATGTTGCAACCATTGACTATTGGAACAAATTATAGCTATATGTAGCAACAGAATGATTATTTCAATAAGAACAAAACTGACAGATGTTGCAACATATAACTTACACAAGCTGCAACATGTAAGCTAGATATGTAGAAACATATGACTTACATGTCGCAATCGACATGATAATTTTATAATACCCTTGTAAATCATTGTTTCAAGTGTTATATCATATTTTTATTGCTTAATTATGGTTTAAAGTACTAAAATTTTATCCAATTTGATATTTTTTTATTCCTAAATTGCTCAATTTATCGATTAAGTCATCCTTGAAGTGACATATGTGGCAACATATGCACGTTCTGTTGAAAAAATTGCAGCAGAAATGTCATATGTGACAACATATGTATATCATAAAATGATCTTTTGGGGGTTAATTCAATTAAATTGTCACATAATTCAAGATGTAACACTAATATATAGTCCTACAACATGTCTAAGTACAAAATTATGATCTAATACAACAACCTTCATCAATTCTATCAATTAGTTTTACAAAGACTATCATTTACCACTAGTTCATCATACAATGACCAAGTAACTACATATGATAGTTATATAACACCCATATAAAGTGTTGTTTCAAGTGTTATAACAAATTTTCATTGCATAATTATGGTTCAAATTACTAAATTTGGTCTAATTCGACATTTTTCCATTCTAAATTGCTCGATTTATTGATTAAGTCATAATTGAAATGACACATGTAACAACATATGCACGTTCTGTTGGAAAAATTGCAACAGAAATGTCATATGTATACATAAGATGGTCTTTGAGCGGTTAATTAAATTAAATTGTCACCTAATTCAACATGTAACACTAACATATAGTCCTACAACATGTTTAAGTACAAAACTATAGTCTAATATAACAACCTTCCTCAATTCTATCAATTATTTTTATAAAGATTATCATATCACTAGTTCATCATACAATAATCAAGTAACTTCATATGATAGTTATATAACATCGTTGTAAATCATTGTTCCAAGTGTTATAGCATATTTTTATTGCTTAATTATGGTCCAAACTACTAAAATTTGGTCCAATTTAACATTTTTTCATTTCTAAATCGTTCAATTTATCGATTAATCCATTCTTAAACTGACATATGTGGCAACATATGCACGTCCTGTTGGAAAAATTGCAACATAGATGTCATATGTGGTAACATATGTATATCATAAAATGGTCTTGTTGGGGTTAATTCAACTTAATTGTCACCTAATTCAACATGTAACACTAATATATAGTCCTACAACATGTTTAAGTACAAAATTATAGTCTAATATACCAAACTTCCTCAATTCTACCAATTATTTTTACAAAGATTATCATATCACTAGTTCATCATACAATGATCAAGTAACTTCATATGATAGTTATATAATATTGCTGTAAATCGTTATTCCAAGTGTTATAGCATATTTTTATTACTTAATAATGGTCCAAAGTACTAAAATTTGGTCCAATTTGAAATTTTTCCATTCATAAGTCGTTCAATTTATCGATTAATCCATTCTTGAAGTGACATATGTGGCCACATATGCACGTCTTGTTGGAAAAATTGCAACAGACATGTCATATGTGGCAACATATGTATATCATAAAGTGGTCTTTTTGGGGTTAATTCAATTAAATTGTCACCTAATTCAACATGTAACACTAATATATAGTCATACTACATGTCTAAGCATAAAAATATGGTCTAATATAACAATTTTCATCAATTTTATCAATTATTTTTACAAAGACTATTATATCACTAGTTCATCATACAATAATCAAGTAATTTCATATGATGGTTATATAACACCCATGTAAATTGTTGTTTCAAGTGTTATAACATATTTTTATTATTTAATTATGGTCCAAAGTACTAAAATTTGATCCAATTTGACATTTTTCCATTTCTAAATCGCTTAATTATCGATTAAGTCAACCTTGAAGTGACATATGTGACAACATATGCACGTTTTGTTTGAAAAATTGCAAAAGACATGTCATATGTGGCAACATGTACATCTTAAAATGTATTTTTTTCAGATAATATTTCAAAAGGAATAACAACCCAACCATCCTACAAACAAATAAGTGATAAAAACCACTAAAAAGTCCTGATTTAATATCAATAACTATTATATTTTATCTTAGAAGATATCAACGATAAACTAAAAATGATGAGAGCAACGAAGCTTTGTTGTAGAAGAAAATCGTAACATATTATCACTGATGTTGTAGAAAACATAGAAACAATTTTAATTGTAAAGAAATAATGGAACGAGCGAAAGTAAAGAGAGAAAAGAAAATGAAAATTAGTAAAATTAAATTAAATTTGAAATATGAAACGAAATGAACTTTATAGAGGAGAGGAGAGAGGAAAAATGAAAGGACGGTTGTTTTAGATATTTTTATTTCATTTTTTTAATTTTTTTGATAATTCATAGTGTGACATCTGTTGCCACATATATCCTTTCTATTGGGATACATGCAGATAATTTTATAGTTTTTTTAGAACAAAGTTTATATATGTTGCCATAGACACCACATTGGTAACAATGAAATGTTGACATATATCTCCTTTATGTGACATATATTACCACATATCTCCTTTCTGTAACATATGTTGCCACATATCTTCTTTCTGTGACATATGTTGTCATATATCTTCTTTCTGTGACATATGTTGCGACATATGTTTTTTATGTGACATATGTTACCACATATCTTTTTTCTGTGACATATGTTATCACATATATCCTTTCTGTTGGGGCACATGTAGATAATTTTGTGGTGTTTTTTTTACAACATACATTATATATGTTGTCACATACACCACATTTCTTCTTTTCCATCATAATTGACATTTGTTTCAACAAAAAATCATTAATATTATCAGCAAAAATAAACACTTCACCAATTGTTTTATACAACTTATCAACAAAAAAAGTAATTCACGATGGTATACATAATCATCAATCTAATCAATAGTGGATATTGTTACTTCAAATCACAATTGACGACTTCGACTTTTTCTCTTTCTCTTTCGCTTTCTTTTTCAATTTCTCCTTCTCCATCTCTAGGTCCTTCTCCTTCTCCTTCTTGTTCTCCTTGCCTTTTGGGTTTGAGTGTGATACAATCATTGTTTTTTTCTTTCACTAATTATAGATAGTAATTGAGAAATAGATTTTTTCAATCTCGTACACTTCAAATATTTGTGGACAACTTAACAAAATTATATTTCTTAAATCATATGAACAAAATGGTCATAAAATGAATAACTGTAACGACCCATTTGTTCAATTTGAGCAATAGAGCATTTTATTTCATAAAATAATTTTAGATAGATTTTAAATGGATTTTTTTGACTTTTTGTAATTATAATTAAAATTAATGGAATAGTTTTAATAATAAATTTAGTTGATGGTTAAAGAAGATAACATTAAAATTAATAGTGGACTACTTTCATAATTAGTTGTATATACTAATTAGGGTAATAAATAATTGGGAGAAGGAAATAAAATAAAATAGAAGCATGGTTACGGAAGGACATGGAGGCGGCTACTCCTTCAGGTAAAAATTTAAGAAGTTTTAATATTTGTATACACATTGATTGATATGTGCGTGTTAATTAGTACGTTCGTTTACAATTAATACTATCATTACGAGTCTAGTAGTAAAAACCCTAGTTAGGTTAAGTTATGTTATTGTATGGACTCCAGTTGCAATGTCTAAAAGCAGTAGGAACTAGTGGTATGGAGAAATTTGAAATATAATATTGTATCAAATTATTATTGAGTGTTTAAAGAGTTCAACCAAGATAAGACAAATGTTATGCCTCAACTCCTCATGAGCACATGCTTACACGTCGTTCTTAATTTAGTAGGAGGTGGCAACCTTAATAACAAATAAAGTTGGGGAGGTTAGGTTGCTGTAACAATTAGAGAGGGTTATATATGTGTGTGCAATTGGATAGTGAGTTATAGGGATGATATGACGATTTCTATATGATTTGTGAATAAAAGTTATTGGAAGCTTTGGGGTATAACTTTATGGATACATTTATTTAATTATCAATTGATATTATAATTAACATTTATCATTAGATACGAATTAAGTTGATTTCCTGGTATAAGACCAATATTTTGGGAATTTGTGGTTTTAGATTCTTATTATTTTTCTTTACTTATCATATTATAAATGATATTTTTATATATTTAGATAAGTAATTAAATATTAAGGTATTGTATTATTTGAATTCCATTAAAGTTACGGTAATTTGATAAATTAAGACTTAACCCTAGGTTGGAAATTTCAGAAATACGAGAGTGGACATATTAGTTGATATCAAAATTAAGAAAAGTGATTAAAGTACTATGATTTTTTAGAGACTTGTTACTTATGAATAATCCATACTTGATAGATTGGAAAGGTTCAAAGGCGTTGAGGAAATAAAAAGTATTGGAAAAGTAGCTTGTTTCATTTCGGTTCTTCGGTGAAGGTAGATTATGGTTTATGATATTTGATAGTTAACTCTTAATAGTGACTGATATGCATTGAATGATATTGTGAAGATTTCTATGTACTTGATTGTGTGATTGTGTGGCTTGGTCGTGTTTTTTTTTTGTGATTGGTCTGAAATTCCGAGACCGTGGAATGTATAACCTTAAACCATCTCTATCGAAGTAATGCCTTGAATAAAGAAGGCTCGATGAAATATTATTAACGAATGAAAAAGTGGTGATATTAAATGATAAATTAATGGTATTATTGGATCGGAGTGTCACGTTCCGACACGGTATTCTTGGATCGGAGTGCCACATTCCGACACGGTATTTTTGGATCGGAGTGTCACGTTTCGACACGGTATTCTTGGATCGGAGTGTCACATTCCAACACGGTATTCTTGTATCGGTGTTTCATGTTCCGACACGATAATATTAAATGAAAAATGTGTTAAATTAATGGAAGATACTCAATCTCAAAGAACTCAACTCCCAAAATGGTTTGGTTTAGAGGCATGAGTCCTCATGTGTGATCTTGATATTGTTGACTTAATACATGCTTACTTTATTATTATTGACACTTGTTCATGTTGTTTGTGCTTCTCACCTATTAAGTACTATAGTTGATTTTATACTAATATTCTTTGTATAGTAAATACCATTTTGGGTTGACCGATGATACCTACTCAGTACATGTTGCCCCCGTACTGAGTCCTACTTGTCTTTTTCTTTGTTTTCCTTTTATGAAATGCAGCGAGTGTACCTATGACTTCAGATTTCCCTCAGCTCTAGCCAGCCTCCCACATATCAAGTTCCAGGGTGAGCTATTCATTCAAGCTCGTGTTGGATTCTTTCGGTCATGACATGATGTCCTATACTTTCGTACACATACCATTTTATTCATTTATTTTGGTGTCTTTGATACTCTTAGACTTAGTAATTAGAGATTAGATGTCCTTGTTGTGATGACTTTCAGGTTTTGGGAAACGATAGTTAATAAATTTTGGAGCTTCCGCAATATTTTGTTATTCGCAGTTGAATTATTGGTACATGTTGGGATTTGAATTTCTTGGTTCGTCCACCTAGGTAGTTAAGTGTGGATGTCACTCACGACTCGTTTTGGGTCGTGACAATAACAAAAACAACAAATATGAATTTTCACGAAATGTTAACATTACATATACATTGTCTCAAATTATGGCTCTTTGGGTTTGTTAATTTTCTTTCTATAACAATAAATAATAGGTACCATTACACTATTATTCATTTCTCACATCTATAGAACGATTTATTCTTCATTAACCCAAGTAAAAAGCTTAGTATTGTTCCAAAATTGTAAAATCTCTCAAAAAAAATGACTTACCCATTTTAAGTGAAACACAATCTTCAGTTCAGAAAGAGGAGAGAGTCACGACCCTAGATGAGAAGGAAGATAAGAGAATGGGTTTGATAGTCGAATTTTTAAATTTTATAAAGAGGAAGAAGAAGAGAAGAGAGAATATTGAGAGAAGAAGAAGAGAGATACCTATTTTCATTTACTTTTTTAAAAAAAAGAATGGTTTGGATAGAATTATAAAAGTTGAAAAAATGAAGTACTTTTTGTATTTTATAAAAGATTAGAAAATTTTGAAAATGTTAATTTGATCCGAGATCTACTTAATTACATTTTAAAGATGATTTGACCGGCTTTTGGTCAATCTGCCACCAAAAACCAAACCAAGAGTTATTTGACACCTTTCATTTAATTTTCTCGAGAAAGAGAATAGCAACATCAATACAAGTACTCTTTTTTCAACAACCCTTAATAGATTCGATCAAGGCATATTTGTTGGCCGTATTCTAAGAATACCCAGGTTGTGGGTAGTGGAAGAACCGAGAAATCCTAAAAATCGAAACTAACAGGAAGTTAGAGTGATATGCTTTTACTTAATTCATTCTCTTTCACATACAGCGGATCAAGTGGAACATACCACAATTTTTGTGACTCTTCACTACGATTTAGGCTTCGTTCTTCTTCATGGGATAATCCCTAGTTCTGTCTAATTCTACACCTTAATCTCACTCTAATAATGCATTATTTCTATTCCAATTTATTTACTTAACTGTGTAATTTGTTAATATCTTCAATTTCTGTTTATTGTATTATGATATGATGTTGGAAAAAATTAAATAGCTTGAGGCTCTGAGTATTATGAGTCTTCTGGTTGTGAATAATGCAATAATTATCACCTTATTTTACAAGAACAAAAAATGATGTTTGTGTATATTATTGTCAAAACTTGAACTTTTTTATTAGTAAATTCTCCTAGCATTGTCTTTTAACATATCAAGAATTTGAAGTTTGAAGAACTTCTCCGGGAAGAATGTTTCTAAGAAAGTATAAGAAATCGAAAATGATAAAAAAAAACAAGTTGAAGCTAGAAGAGACCTATTTTCTATTTTAGCTTGAAAATTTTTAGATGTTCTCGCTTATCCATGCTACAAATCTATTCCTTATTGTCAGGAATTGAAAAATATAATATCACCAATTTGAATGAGCATATTTTTTTTTATAATAGAATATTGTTCTAGTTATTTGTAATTGACCATCAAATTTATAGAAAATTAACTATTTGATATGTTTTTGAATGTGTCTATATAAATTATTACAAAATGACAAACTCTTTGTCTATATAGGATTCACAGAATACACTACAAAGATAAATAGTTTTTAGTGACCGAATTAACAATCAATGAAGGAAAATTTTGGTCGCAAAATTACCGACCGTACTTTTCATCATCGCTAAAGGTTCTTTAAAGATCGGATACCGAATCCGGTCGTTAACTTTTAACCACAGACCTTTTAGCGACCGGTGAGGACAAAAAATTTTCCGATCGTAACTAACTAATAGCGACCAGATTTGTACTTTTAACGACCAATATTCCCTTCGCTAGAGGTCTATTTTCTTGTAGTGAAAGATTTCGGCAAAAAGAAGCTAAATCTTGTATCACCAAAAATCCATAAACTAGCACACGAAAATTTGTAAAAATTGGGTTTTCCTTCTTTGAGGCTTGTTTGAAGTAAAAAATGTGCGTGTTTGCCCCTGGGACCAATTGACGCTATTACTAAGGTTGTAATATATGTCCATAAAAAAATTTGGCAATTTTATTTTTCTAAAATCACCAAAAATTCATCGACTATAGCACACGAAATTCGGTAAAATCTGATTTTTCCTACTTAGGGGAAAGTTTGAATTTGAAAATGCGTCTGTTTAAACTTTAAAATGCACATGTGTGCCCCTTGGGACAACTTGATGCCATTAATAAGGTCGTAACATACGTCCATGAAAATTTTATGTAACAAGATTTCTGTCACATGTAGCAACAAATGAATCATCTGTAGCAACATGTGAAACATATTTTGCTACAAATAAATCATCTGTAGCAACATGTGAAACATATTTTGCTACAAATAAATCATCTGTAGCAACATGTGAAACAAATCTTGCTACAGATAAAACATCTGTAGCAACAAGCGGCACATGTAGCAACAGACAATTCATCTATAGCAACATTTGTTTCACATGTAGCAACAGATGAATCATCTGTAGCAACATCTGGCACATGTAGCAACAGATGAATCATCTGTAGCAACATCTGGCACATGTAGCAACAGATGAATCATCTGTAGCAACATCTGGCACATGTAGCAACAGATGAATCATCTGTAGCAACATCTGGCACATGTAGCAACAGATGAATCATCTGTAGCAACATCTGGCACATGTAGCAACAGATGAATCATCTGTAGCAACATCTGGCACATGTAGCAACAGATGAATCATCTGTAGCAACATCTGGCACATGTAGCAACAGATGAATCATCTGTAGCAACATCTGGCACATGTAGCAACAGATGAATCATCTGTAGCAACATCTGGCACATGTAGCAACAGATGAATCATCTGTAGCAACATCTGGCACATGTAGCAACAGATGAATCATCTGTAGCAACATCTGGCACATGTAGCAACAGATGAATCATCTGTAGCAACATCTGGCACATGTAGCAACAGATGAATCATCTGTAGCAACATCTGGCACATGTAGCAACAGATGAATCATCTGTAGCAACATCTGGCACATGTAGCAACAGATGAATCATCTGTAGCAACATCTGGCACATGTAGCAACAGATGAATCATCTGTAGCAACATCTGGCACATGTAGCAACAGATGAATCATCTGTAGCAACATCTGGCACATGTAGCAACAGATGAATCATCTGTAGCAACATCTGGCACATGTAGCAACAGATGAATCATCTGTAGCAACATCTGGCACATGTAGCAACAGATGAATCATCTGTAGCAACATCTGGCACATGTAGCAACAGATGAATCATCTGTAGCAACATCTGGCACATGTAGCAACAGATGAATCATCTGTAGCAACATCTGGCACATGTAGCAACAGATGAATCATCTGTAGCAACATCTGGCACATGTAGCAACAGATGAATCATCTGTAGCAACATCTGGCACATGTAGCAACAGATGAATCATCTGTAGCAACATCTGGCACATGTAGCAACAGATGAATCATCTGTAGCAACATCTGGCACATGTAGCAACAGATGAATCATCTGTAGCAACATCTGGCACATGTAGCAACAGATGAATCATCTGTAGCAACATCTGGCACATGTAGCAACAGATGAATCATCTGTAGCAACATCTGGCACATGTAGCAACAGATGAATCATCTGTAGCAACATCTGGCACATGTAGCAACAGATGAATCATCTGTAGCAACATCTGGCACATGTAGCAACAGATGAATCATCTGTAGCAACATCTGGCACATGTAGCAACAGATGAATCATCTGTAGCAACATCTGGCACATGTAGCAACAGATGAATCATCTGTAGCAACATCTGGCACATGTAGCAACAGATGAATCATCTGTAGCAACATCTGGCACATGTAGCAACAGATGAATCATCTGTAGCAACATCTGGCACATGTAGCAACAGATGAATCATCTGTAGCAACATCTGGCACATGTAGCAACAGATGAATCATCTGTAGCAACATCTGGCACATGTAGCAACAGATGAATCATCTGTAGCAACATCTGGCACATGTAGCAACAGATGAATCATCTGTAGCAACATCTGGCACATGTAGCAACAGATGAATCATCTGTAGCAACATCTGGCACATGTAGCAACAGATGAATCATCTGTAGCAACATCTGGCACATGTAGCAACAGATGAATCATCTGTAGCAACATCTGGCACATGTAGCAACAGATGAATCATCTGTAGCAACATCTGGCACATGTAGCAACAGATGAATCATCTGTAGCAACATCTGGCACATGTAGCAACAGATGAATCATCTGTAGCAACATCTGGCACATGTAGCAACAGATGAATCATCTGTAGCAACATGTGAAACAAATCTTGCTACAGATAAAACATCTGTAGCAACAAGCGGCACATGTAGCAACAGACAATTCATCTATAGCAACATTTGTTTCACATGTTGCTACAGATGATTCATCTGTTGCTACATGTGCCAGATGTTGCTACAGATGATTTATCTATAGCAAGATTTGTTTCACATGTAGCAACAGATGAATCATCTGTAGCAACATGGTAATTCTTACTGATGACTCATATTTACAATTTTAGGTTGGGCATCCATGGATTACCCCAACAGAAGAAGAATTGCAAATACCATATCTAATAACTCTAGGGTTGGTTGAAACCATTTTTGATCCTGTTGTGGATAGAGTAAAAATGGTGTTGGTTGGAGCAACAACCATCAAAAGGGACCGATTTCATAATGAAGTCGTTAATGAATTAGTTGTTTTTGATGGTGCTGTTGCTGGGCTGGTGTTGGTCCTGCTGCTGGTGGTGCTGGTGTTGGTGTTGGTGCTGGTGCTGATGTGGGACAACACGAAGGGAATACCTCTTGTAGACGATGTTCTGCCTTTCTCTGTGAGAAGTGTAAGAAACATGATGAAGATTCTGTCGTGTATCTTAAAAAATTGAGTGAAGCTGTCAATGAATTAAAAAACAAGAGAGGTGTGAATGGCATTGTATAAAGAATGTGCGGCATGCATATACTCCATGGGATAAGAGGATAAAAGAATCATTTGCCAAGACAATGCAAAATTTGAAGAGGAAGATGTTTGGAGAAATTCCAAGGGCCGTAATTGAGGAAGTGATGGAGTATAAAAAGTTGAATATATATAAGTGTGTCTCTGTTGCTGAAAAAGCAAAGTGTTGAGTGTGACGAATGCAAAGGATATTCGAATAGAATACGGCATGCATGTTTTTACCGGTCAAGATTTCAAGAACATGACAAGCATAGAAGTTTGGTGGGAAGACTGGGTAATCCTACTTTTTATATTATTAACTATTTCTTTTATATTTTCAGTGACTACTCTTTCTAACTATTTAATATTATTTTTTTATTTCAGTATATTGACGAAATCCTTAACCTCATGCGTCAGAGGCATGTGACATACCCTGAATACTATGATCCCAAAGATAGAATCCTGGATCTCAACTTCTATTCGAACTTCCTAGAAAGATATAAACAAATGAGCGATGAGGCAACAGGGGTTGGTGGTAAAAGCATGAATCAGTTACTAGATGACTTTTTATGGGATGATGATATGATTGACAATGTCAGAGGTATTAGGCAAACCCCTGGAGGCATGGATTGGATTGATGCAAAAAGGATTTTGACAGTCATCAACAAGGGGTGTATCCATTTTGTGACTCTCAAGATTCTCTTGCATGAGGGTCGCATCAATGTATGTGACTGCAACCTGGTGGATACAGAACATGCCAAATTTTTGACACTCATACAACCTGTCTTCGAGTTGCTGCCTAAATTGATGATGCAGAGTGGTATAATGAATCATTTTCCAGAGAAGTTGCTCACTCAACCATGGGAATTTAATGGTCGAGTGGAACCTATTGTACAAAATCGAACTGGAGCGGCGTTTGGGTCATATTCTCTTGCATTCGTTGAGCATTTGATTAGCAGGACAGACCTTCAACCACCCAAAACACTGTTATATGACAATCTGATTGAACAGATGCAATATGTTTGGGCTTATGGGATAATATTTCAGAGCTTAAAGCCTTGAAATTAGCGTTTGTAATTAAAGACAATGTTTAATTTATGAATTATGTTGTTTTATTTTATCTTAAAGACAATGTAATTAAAGACAATGTTTATTTTATCAATTCTTTTGTCACAACATGTTGTATATGTTGCTACACATGATTCATCTGCAGCAACATTTGTGTCATATGTTGCTACAGATGCTTCGTCTGTAGCAACATTTGTGGCATATATCGCTACATATGATTCGTCAGTAGCAACCTTTGTGCATATGTTGCTACAGATGATGCGCATATCGCAACATTCATATGTTAAGTATGTGGCAAATGTTACTACATATGATTCGTCTGTAGCAACATTTGTGGCATATGTTGCTACAGCTGATGCATATATTGCAACATTCATCTGTTATGTATGTGGCAAATGTTGCTACATATGATTCATTTGTAGCAACATTTGTGGCATATGTTGCTACAGCTGATGCGTATATCGCAACATTCGTCTGTTACGTATGTGGCAAATGTTGCTACATATGATTCGTCTGTAGCAACATTTGTGGCATATGTTGCTACAGATGATTCGTCTGTAGCAACATTCGTCTGTCACATCTACGTTTTTGTTTGATCAGGAGTGCAAAACTACGTCTATTAATTCCACAACTATGATAATTGTCTTGGTTGTACACAACTACATAATAATTTTGTATCATCTACGAAATTCTTCTTGGTAATGCTTAAAAATACATGAAAAAAAACAAAGAACACCAACATTAGCTTCCAGATGCTACAACATTTGGTCTTTTTCTTCTCCTTCATCCCCCATTCGGTACTTCTTTTGATATGACTTTCATCTACAGTGTCCAACTCCTTAATTTTGTTCGTCAATCGGAGAATAACAAACTTGGATCGTATATCAACATCTTCACGGTCCCTCCATCTAAAGAAGTTGCATGAATTCTCCTAAAATACAAACCATAAAGAAATAAATTTTATTTAAAAGAAATAAAGAGATCTGAAGTCTCCAAATATTTTAGAAATAAACATACATACACGATATCGTGGACAAGACCAAAATCTTTGACCTGGATTGTCTTTTGACCATGATGTTTGCATTGAAAGTAGATCTCCATGTTTGCAATACATTTTAACATTCAACATAATATCATATTCATCATCACAAATTCGACTTAGTATAGCATTTGATATCATACCAAATCAACTAACAAAAAATCAATCTAATGAAAATTGATTTACTGTTGAATATGGTAGTATCGAAATTTGAATTAACTAAAGGCCAATCAAATAGAGAATAGTGTGATTGTGGAGTGACTGACATAAAATCAAATAAGATCATTACATTTAATGTGAAGCGACCAAGAGAGAGAGAGAGAGAGAGAGAGTGTGAAAAAAAGCGCCAAAACTGAAGCGGTAAAGATGAAATATTTGAAAATCCTATTCTTGAAATGAAAATGAAAACGTATTCTATAATGGGTTGGGCTATTTTACTTTTTGTTAAATAGATTGGGTTTTACCTATCATTGGGCAACTTTTACAAAAGACTGATTTGTCATAACTATATGTTGCCACAGTTACAACATACGTAGCAATTTCAACAACAGAAACATCATATGTTGCTACAGGTGAAAAATCAATGGAGGCACTAATAGACGATTTGCTCAATATAGGAAAGGTAAAATGGAAATTTGAACCAAATTTTAGTGATTTATAACATAAATAATCTATAATAATAATGTATAACATTTGGAAGAACAATTTAGAAGGGTATTATATAATTGTCATATGGATTTACTAGGACAATGTATGATGAACTAGTGAGATGATTGTCTTTGTAAATATAATTGCTATAATCCAATGGAGAGTGTTGTGTATGACCATAATTTGTTAATTAGACATGTTGTAGGACTAAATATTAGTGTTACATATCGAATTACGTGACAATTTAATTAAATTAAGCCCCAAAAGATCGATTTGTTATAACTATATGTTGCCACAGTTACAGTATATGTTGCAATTTCAACAACAGAAACAACATATGTTGCTACAAATGAAAAATCAATGTTTGATCGATTTAGGAAAGAAAAAATGGAAATTCGAACCAAATTTTAGTGATTTAGAACATAAATAATCGATAATAAGGTATAACATTTGGAAGAACGATTTAGAAGGGTGTTATATAACATCATATGGATTTACTAGGACAATGTATGATGAACTAGTGAGATGATTGTATTTGTAAATTTAATTGCTATAATCCAATGGAGAGTGTTGTGTATAACCATAATTTGTTAATTAGACATGTTGTAGGACTATAAATTGGTGTTACATATCGAATCACGTGAAAATTTAATTGAATTAAGCCACAAAAGATCGATTTGTTATAAATCTATGTTGCTACAGTTACAGTATATGTTGCATTTTCAACAACAAAAACAGCATATGTTGCTTCAAATGAAAAATCAATGGAGAGTGTTGTGTATGACTATAATTTGTTATATCATAATTCGAAAATAAGTACAAAACAAGTGAAGGCAACATTTTCACTATATGTAATATAATATGTTGCCACATATATAATTTCAATATAAATACAAAAAATAATATAACCAACATCGTCTTCAACACAGATTAAATTATTCGCACACAGTAGTATGCAAGAAATTTAACTAGATAATCTAGTTCTAAATCACAAATACACAATTCGCAATGAATATCGTCTTCATCGTCACATCCTCTGGGCCAACCAATCTTGCGGGCATTTTGTTGGGGTTGATGCACAGTGCAACAAATGGGTCTTACACTCAAAATATTAGGTTCTTGCACGATATTTTTTTTTCATGTTGGCAATGTACATCAAGCCTTCTCTCATGGAAATACCACCTTCAAAGATTGAAATTACGGCAAGCACATACTCTGCACTACGGTGGCCACCTTATGCTTCTTTTTTAACCATTCTCAGTGCAGTTAGATCATTACGATTAAAAAATCAAACTCTAAAAGAAACAACACATTAAGATTACAAAATAATTGATGAAAGGTGAAAAAAACCAAAAACAGTAAAATTACCACGCCTTTTCTATATAAGAATTCTAAGTTCTCCGATGCTATGCAAATATTAATGAAAGACATGGCATGTTGATTCCTCGTCCATGTAGGTTCAATGGAAAAGCTGGACAATGTAACCTTCTGATATACAGAACCTTCATTAATAACTTCATTGAGGAACCTAGAATATAATTTAACACTAACTAAATCTTCTAGAGAGTAGGAAGCAACCCTTTCAACGATAACAATTACTAGTTCAGTCGGGAGGAATTCGAAGAGGTTTTTCCTAGTTGAAACCATTTTTGAAAATGAAGAAGAAGAGAAGACAACTTTTGACTTATCTCTCCCTTCTTGTGTTCTTATAAAGGCCAACAATTTTGAAATGTTGCAAGACATGACGTTTCAACAAAGTGAACTGAAGAGTCGTAATTATTAAACAAAAGGTATTATCTAATAGCACACTCCCACATAATCATTATTTAAAAGTATATTGGGACAGATGATTATATGTAGCAACATTTGAGTCATATGTTGCTACAACTGATTCGCCTGTAGCAACATTTGTTGAATATGTTGCCACATCTAATATATCTAAAAGCACACTCCTCAAGTAATCATTATTTAAAAGTATATGTTGCTACAGATGATTATGTAGCAACATTTGAGTCATATATTGCTACAGATGATTCTCCTGTAGCAACATTTGTTGCATATGTTGCTACATGTGATGCGTATATTGCAACATTTGTCCGTGACAACATGTGGCATATGTTGCTATAGCTGATTCGCCTGTATCAACATTTGTTGCATATGTTGCCACATCTAATATATTTAAAAGTACACTCCCACGTAATCATTATTTAAAAGTATATGTTGCCACATATGATTATTTGTAGCAATATTTGAGTCATATGTTGCTAAAGATGATTATATGTAGCAACATTTGAGTCATATGTTGCTACAGCTGATGGGTATGTCGCAACATTCATCCGTCACAACATGTGGCATATGTTGCTACAGATGATTCGCCTGTAGCAACATTTGCTGCATATGTTGCCACATCTAATATATCTAAAAGCACACTCCCACGTAATCATTATTTAAAAGTATATGTTGTGACAGATGATTATATGTAGCAACATTTGAGTCATATGTTGCTACAGATGATTATATGTAGCAACATTTGAGTCATATGTTGCTACAGCTGATGCGTATATCAAAACATTCGTCCGTCACAACATATGGCATATGTTGCTACAGATGATTCGCCTGTAGCAACATTTGTTGCATATGTTGCCACATCTAATATATCTTGTAGCAACATTTGACATGTGTTAACACAGAAACAAAGAAGAGCAATAAATCACGCATTGGGGCATTTCTAAATAAGATTATATAATAGAGATTATTCTCAAATAAGAAAGGACATTCATTAAAATTCAAAAACACAACGCTTAACACTTCTTAGGGGACATTTCGATTTGGACATGTATTTTTTTATGGCCGAAGTCCCTACATACTGAACACTTATTTTTTCTTGTTGGAAATGATTCACCAACTCCACATCGTCTCTTATATGTCTTTCTTCTGGGTTTACTTGGATCAACATATGGAGGAGGTATTTCTCTATGTATGATATCCAAAGGGACAATCCAAGAATCTTCAGTTGGCACCAGGTGAATTTCTTGACAATATGTCATTATGTATTTTTTCACTGAATTATATGGAGAGGATTACAGGTAGATCTGATTTCCAAAATCAGCACCATGTTGGGATCGAATCGCTACCATGGCATGTGGACAAGGTATTTTGTCCAAAAAAAAAATTCTACAAGTACAAGTTCTTCTTTTGTAGATCCCCAGTAGCAACATCTCTATGACCAGTGACACTGAACTTGTAGTTAGCAATTTGAGGGGACAAAAACTTGTTGCCCGCGTTAACATACTCTAATATGTCTTTTTCAATAGAAGGAACAAATATATTTGCAAAGTGCACCAATTCCATACACCTCTGGTGAAATAACAATGCAAATCTCCTGTTTATTTCATCAAATAGAGCGACAATGGGAAATTCTCTTTCAACATCCAACATAGCATTCACCGATTTCGCGATGTTTGACGTCATAATGTTATATCTACACAACAACAGATAAAAATCAAACAAAACACATAAAGTAAAAATAAATTCAATTGAGATGGTGCCTATTTCCCGGACAAAATGCTCTACTCCATGTGTGAAATCCAATACGTTCAAGCGCTTCAGTGGCCTTTGTTGCTTTATAAAAATGGGACACTACCTTTGAATTGTGAAAGTTATTTCGGATATTTTCCCCAAGGTTATGCAACAACCATAATGAGATGCAGGGTAGATTGTCGAAACCATCTTTCGAATACTTAGATGCCTATCAGAGATAATGCACAACTCATCAGTAACATGTACAAAGCTTCTCATGTTTTGAAAAAAAATGTTCATATGAGACATCGCATTCCTTGTCCACGACACAGAAAGCCACTGGAAATATATGATTCTCGGCATCTTGTGCCACCGCCGATAGCAGAACTCCTCCTTACTTTCTCCTTAGAAATGTTCCATCAACGGCTATTACTTTTCTCATTTCTTGAAAATCAATAATCCAAGCAGCATATGATACATAGAAGTACTGGAACCTCCCATTTTTATCGAGCGACAATGCCGTATTGCTTCCTGGATTTGCAACTTCAAGCATATAACGGTACGCATTAAGCATTGCGTACCCGTGCTCATGTGTTCCCCTAACATTAGACTTAGCATGCTCAATGGCCTTATAAATCTTCCAATAGCTTACCTTACAATCCAATTCTGTGCGGAGTTGATTTGACATGTCTCTTGTGGATGGGCCTTAACCATTGGGAAACCTATTTTAAAAGCACTTACCTATGACTTTTGTCATGGCGTGGGGATTATGGCTTGTAAGATGCTCTGAACCACACGTATGGTACTTTTCATAGATTCTAATGGCAAACCTGTCACTACTTGTAAATTTCACAGCCCTCAGCCACCAATTGCAATCCGCATATGAACATTTAAAGGAAAACACATTACGAGAATTGATCACCTTTTTCAGTCTAAAATATTTTTTCAAGCAAGCGATTTTCAATGAATTTGTCAGTTCTTGCTTGTTCTTGAATGTCATTCCGTTATAAAATCCTATTTCATCATCTCTAACATTATTCACACGTGAAGTTTCAGAAGCACATGGATTGTTACTACCAACTATAGGTGTGGGAGAAACTTGCTCTTGAGGTCCAGCCCTTCATCTTGAGCTTCACCTACACCTTCACCTTCACTTACAACTTCACCTTCACCTTCACCTATTCCAATTTAATCATCAGGATTATTCATGTCCGTAGGATGAATTTCATCATTAAACATATCTTGTTGGCCTTGGTCTACATTATGATCCTCCTCGATAGGAGTTTCTTCCACGTAGACTCTTAATATTAGTGGTTTCTCTGTTCCTCCCAAATAAACACTAAAACTAGATTGATCAGTTATTCTAAAAATTAAAACCTTCTCATTTTGAAAAAAATTAGAAATGTAACTCATGACAAGATCTTGCGGCTTACAATTGTATCAAGACTTTTGCACGACTAAATTGAAGAACTCATCATACAAAATATTTCTTTCGACATACATCCCTACTGAATCGGCTCCTCATTTTTTACTATCCTCCCAACGCCATATGAATCGATTTTTCTTCTCGACCCATTAACAACAACAATCAATCCCTAAAAATAATGACAGTGTGTCTGAAGAAAATAATAAAAAAATAATTACTAATTATGAAGAATAAGCATATGTAGTAATATATGAGTTTCTGTGGCGATATTTGAGTCATATGTTGCTACATATGACTGTTCTGTTGTGAAAAATAAATCGCATGTTGCTACATTTTTTTGTTATATTATATGTAGCAACATATGACTATTCTGTTTCGAGATGTAAGTCATATGTTGCTACATATGACTGTTCTGTTGTGAAAAATAAATCACATGATGCTACATATGACTATTATATGTTATAATAGTCAACTGTTGCAACATATATAACAATATGTTGGTAACGAGAATGCAAATTATTGAAAAAATTGCAGGTACCCAGATCAGATGATAATGAATTGATTTTAAATAACTATTAATTTTACTTACCAGAAACAATGGTGTACAACACTTATGCAATAATTCCAATTGAACAAAACAAAATTTGGTCCACCAATTACAGATAATGTAAAAAATTGATTCAAGAAGAAGTAGGCACAAGCACTACCAGCGAAGACCTGCAATGTACGAAAATAAGAAGAAGAAGAAGAAGAAGAAGAGGAAGATGAAGAGAGCATGAAGAAAGGAAAGCAAGCAAGCAAAGACGAGAGCAGAAGAAGAAGAGGACAAAAACGACGGCTGGAGGCGGGGAAAAAAACTTTTATTTCCTCTTTTGGCTCGATATTTCCCACCAAAATTAGTTAAATTAGGTTTCGTATAGTGAATTTATCATTTTACCCCTCATTTAATTCCCACCAAAAGTTGATTAAATTAGGTATTGTGAAATTACCCTTTTACCCTTCATTTAATTCAGTAGACCAAACTGTCAACTTATAAACTTGAGGGCAACTCCACAATCCTTAATCATTAATCACATAATTGTCACCTACACTCAATACTTAAGACTTATGTCACCACCCATTTATTTTGAAATCAAAGTGTCACTTTTTAAAAAAAAATCCCTAGAATTTGACTCAAAAAGTTGATGACTAGGTACACCTCATTTTAATATGATTAGAGTAATGCTTGAAACTTAAATTTAAAAACAAATTAAAAAAATTGTAATTCACTTTGTTCAACCTTTTCACTGTTAATTCTTATTTTTTAACAAAGTATAAAACAAGTTAAAGTGGATAAAATAATTTATTTTTAAAAAATTTATATTCATCATAAATAATTAATTTTTCTATAAAATCTTAGCACATAATTTATTTTTGACAAAAATTTGGGGGTTTAAGACAAAAGACTTATTTTTGAAAGCATAGAGTAGGCCCAACCCATCACCGAACCTACCAAAAAAAATGATCACATTACAATTTGACAAGATCCATAGGAGACAATCCTCCCATGATCAAGAAAAGCAAAGGGAAAAATAGAAGTTACACTTGGACTAAGAAGTAAGATTTAAAATAATAACTTTTTAATAAAAATCTTAAATATAAATAATAAGGTGTCTTACTCCATCAAAGAGAACCAAAACACTGTCAGTAAAATGGTTAATTAAAATTTTAGATCTTGAAGATGCGCAAAAAATATACAAGTCAGCAGAGTATAGATCGGATATAGGGACAAAAAGAGAACAACATGATTTTCTAATAAAATTGAAAAGTGAAGGATTACGTGAGAAATGGACAGATCTGTAGCTCAAGGCACAAATGAAATTAAATAGATGAGCATCACCAACCCTACCCTCTATATTATTCTATAGATATAGAGCTTTTTTTTTTTCCAGACAATCAACTATAACCAAATAATCTATTTTACTCTCGAAAAAAGATTTTCCTCTCTCTTCAATATTTTACTATTATTTCTATTTCATTTTTTTATTTCATAATATAAATCATTTTTGTTTTTTCCCCCAAACAATCATCCTATATAATTTTCAAATAAAAAAAAATTCAAATTCTTTATGTAATATGAAATTATTATTTTTCCTAAATTTCTTAATAACATAAATTGTAAGCAAATATCATGTATTATAAATATTGATGGACAATTCAATTAATTATACTATTAGATGAACATTATATAAATACTCAACATTTAATATTGTTACATTACTATCATAAATGTTGTTTTATTTTGGAAAACATATTTTTATAGTTGTAAGACTTTATTAGAGTTACCGCTTAATTTTTAAGAAAAATCAAGAAAACTATTTTTTTCAATTTGACTAAACAGTAAATCAAGTTGAAAGAGTTTTAAAGGGGTTCGGGGTTCTTATTAGAATTTTAGGAAGGTGTTTAAGACACCTAAAATATCCTTTAATACGATTTTTCGGCAACTAACTTGTTTGGCTAAAAATTAACTTAATTCAATTCATTTGAAATTCGTAAAAAAAATAGCGAAGAAAATCAACTTATTATCTAAGTGAATATTCTATTTAGACTAGGTTGATTTAACTTAAAATGTTAAAACGAGATAGCGTCTTGCGGGGATTTGAAATTTTTAAACCCTAAAACTATCGACAAATTTCAACAATTAAATACGCAATAAAGTAAAAGAGAGAGAAAGAGAGAGTTGGGTCCAAATCCAATTTTTGTCCGCCTGGATCGGTGTTTGGACACTTTTCATTTTTGGGTCTTCGGCCCATTTCGATTGTACCTGTCCTAAACTAATCAAAATAATAATAATACAACATGATAAGGGGCTTAGGCCCATAAAATAACAAAATACAATATTTTGAAAGTAAAATTGAACTCTTTAACCCATTTCTCCGACTTTTTGATCTGTATGTCGATTTTTAGTTGGCTAACTCGATAAAAAAAAATATGTTGGGCCTCCATGGCCCAAATGGAAATGTGAGGGTGGGGTCCATGAGACCTGGACAAATTTCACATGTAGCAAGACCAATTAAAACACATAAGTAAAACTTCTAATAATTCATAAGAGGAAATGAAGCAATAAGACACTTTCGGGACAATGATTTCAAGAAAAGAATTAACAACATGCCTACACACATGATTTAACAAAGACTAATGTTGATCCCAAAATTGGTAAAAGTGTTATCCACACAAAATCCTCCTACTTCAAACAATGCCAATAATGTCATAAAGTATTTCAATCTCATGATAAATTGAATTAAACCAATGTACTCAATTCAACAATAAAGTCAAACTTATACTAGAAAGCAAATATTACTACACTCCTCATAATGAACAAATTGACAAGGATCAACTTCTCTTTTTAAATACGGGAGAAGAAAATCCAATAAACACAACATAACATAGGGGATATAAGCATTACAGACCATTAGAACAAAATTAATCACTAAGACCCATTTCAGTGATAAATGTGTATCATTTGGCGTATTTATAATAATAATAACGAAAGAAACAAGAAAGTAACCAAGTACTTTGGCAAGAAAATTAATGAAAAAACAAGCATGATCATGCCACAAGAAATAATAAAGCAGTGTCACTATTTTTAAGCATCAACATTTACCAAACTATGCTAAAATAATTTCAACCCACTAGGCATTATACAAACTATCTCGGTCGAGCTAATCCATGACATTCAAGAGCTTAAGGCACCAAATGATATTCCAGACAAAAATGAAAATGCATAATAACCAAATCAAGAGGGTATACAGAAAGATGCTAAGAGCACACCGCTGAATTAAACAAAAAACTTTTTTTATCTATATTCATACGAAACATTAGAGAGCCACAGATTTCTAAGAGCTTTCTATCACAAAATAGATACGGAGATTTTAAAAAAAAAACTACAAAATTTTCAGAACTTTCAACCATCAAAAAGTACCAAAACATCTCGATCTAAAATTAAGCGCAAAAGAAGACGGCAAAATTCCATTATCATCTTTTAAGCCAAAATAACGGATGACAAATAATATAGGGGGCGAGCCGAAGGGATCAGCGATATGCAGGCATGCTTCCAAAAGAACACAAATTCCTAAACTCAACTTGCATTCAAGAGACTAAAGGCGTCAGACATCTTCCAAACACCTAGCAAAGCAAGGACTCTATTTCGTAAATATGAATGGAGCATTATCAAAATGATCAACAAATAAACAGACCAAAATTTAAATGAGTGCAACTTAGCCGAGAAATCTTGAGAAGAACCATAAATAGAGAAACTAGATTAAGCAGGCGATAAAAAAATTTTAAAAAAATTCACAGAGGTTAGCATGAAGAGGAACATTTAAGCTTGAACATGTGAGATAAAATTAGTTCACCAACAATAACGACTATTTCATGACTCAATCATTCATTAGAATCGAAATGAAGAAAGGGCAAGAGTTGTATACATTGTTGTGGGCTGCGAATTGGGACCGGACGAGCTAGAAGGAGCAGTGACTTCCACACACATGAAACACAAACAGTGAACAGAAAACTCGATCAAATCTCGACCTTAACCACACTTGGAGTGAGCGCCGGCAGCGAAAAAGAACAGAGGAGTTATTAATGTATTTAGTACGTATGTTGACTATTTTTACTTAAGGAGTTCTGTGTAATGTTTTGCTCTAAACAACAACTTTTTTCCAACTTTCTTCCCTCTCTCACCAACCTTTTTAATGAAGAATAAAGAGAGCTTTTATAGAAGGAGATGGGGATTGATTTAGGGGGGAAAACAGGTTAGGTGTTTCTGGATAAATTCAAATTCAAAAATTCAAATTTTTCTAGAAGATAAAGCTCAACAAAGTGGAATTTGTACTATTTCAACGGATTAAAGAAGGGATCCCTCCGATTTTGGAGGAAGGACGACAAGCACGCGAGATGCCAACACCTGGCTTTGTACGAGAATTAGGGGCGAAGAAGAGAAGACACGCGCTAGGCTGCACGTTTCTGGGCTCGGGTCGCGGATTCGCTGTAGGATGTTGATTTTCGGACTGTTGAAGGTTCTGTGTTTCTTCGCGTCGAGGAACAAGAAGTAAAAGACGTAGGGGTCGTCTGGTTTGGCAGTTGTACGCTTATGCTGAAGTTGTTGTTAAATGGAATGGGTTGGGTTTAGGGATTTGAATTGTTGGTGGGCCTTTTTGGGTTAAAATTTGTGGGATGAGAATTTTATTGAAAGAATGGGTCCCATATAAAGGAAAAATTAGTGAACTAATCAAAATAAATAACATATTTAGTAAAAATATCCATACTTTATAAATATTAGCAATAATGTCAAAAATGTCATTATTTTAAAAAATTTATGTGTCCCAATTTTTCTCCTATTTTATCTCTCTTTTTCAATTAATTCTATATATCCTTTTTTTTAAGAAATCATTCTCTCTCATATTTATCTTTTCAAATTGTTAATTCTCTCTCCCATTTAATTTTTTTTCTCTCTCATGATTATCTTTTCTGATTTTCCTTCAACATTCAAGTTGCAAATATTTTTCTGCCATATATTTTGGTTATATTTTTAATTCAAAATTGGATCAACAAGAATCCCTTTATTAAGGTATCTCTAATCTTTATCCTATTTTCAGATTTCTTTTCTAATTTTATTTTTGTTTAAATCTTAAAAAATGTTGTTTGTATTTTTTCAATTTCCGTTATGATTTACTCTCCAATGGCTGAATCCAAGAGGCTTACTAGAGGTATTCATCTTAATCAACCAATTTCTAGTGATTTTTCATCCTTTAATTTATTTATTACTTAACAAATAGTGTATAATGTATAATCCGCTGCTAAAATGAGGGAAGAAAGAGGGTAAGAACATTTACAAGACTCATTGGTGTGCAAAACCTTCCTCAAATTCAGAACGCAAATGTAGAATCTTTGTCTACTCGTGAGGATCTTGGAAAAGACGACGAAGATCGGATAGTTGTCGAACAATTTTCTATTAGTTTGTTTTGTATTTATAGTTCTTTTTTAGAATTTGGTATGCTTTCTCAATTTGTATTCAAATCACTATGTATACTATCAATATTTGTATTTATTAAAAATTTCATGTTGCATGGTTTATGAATCTTGTATTTGTCCCTAATTTGTATTCATCCAAATGTATATCAACTAGTTATGTATTTTATTTATAAGAAGAACAACTTTCTATTAGTTTATTTGTATTCGAATACAAATACAAATAATAGACATATTGGAATGAATACGACTTAGAAAAGGAAACAAGATTTTGAAAAGAAAAATAAATACACAGTGAAAAATATATATGAATACAAATGTATTTCTTAAATAGCTACATTTTATTTGACATACATATTGGAATGAATACAAACTAATAAAGAAATACAAGCTTTATTATACAAAATACAACATGAAAACTAGAACGGATACTAATACAAACGATATACATATTGGAATAAATACAATTTAAGCAAGGATACAAAATTTTAAAAAATAAAACAAATACACTGTGAGAAAAGTATGGCAATTACAAATAAAACTATAGGTGTTCAAGTTTCTAAATTAAAAAATTAAAAAATTTAATAGATAAAACTATAATGTATTATCATAAAGTTTCATAATAATAATTAGTGAGAATGAGATATTATATTTTTTGATTATGATTTTCATAACAATAATTAGTGAAAAATTGATATTGAAATTTTATAGATGTGGTACTTCTTTAATTCCGTGATTTTTATAACAATAATTAGTGAAAATTGGATATTTATTTTGGTTAATAAAAGTGTTTAGAAACAAAAAAAAAAAGATTACCAGAATTGGATATTGATTTTTTTTAGAACAATGGAGAAAAAAAAGAATTTTTTATAACATGTTGAAAAAAAGAAGAAATAGATGAAAGTTGGTGTATTTTAATAAATTGTAACTGATGAAACTTTTAACATTTGTTCCTTTTTAAAAATAATAATCTCCCCTAAATTCCTCTCAATCTGTTATATAAAAATTATATTTTTTTAAAATAAAACAAATAATAAGAACATAAATAAGATACATAACAAACTTAAATTTTGACATTTTTACTAAATATTGAAAGTGTTGTTAATGAACCCTCTTAAATGTTAAAATATTGACATTTTAAAAAATTTCCCAAATATAAATTGTAAAGAAGGGCCCAAATGGTTTCCAAAGAGTGAAGACAAGGTAAGAGAAAGTAATATAACCATTGAATTGAGGACTTAGTCACTCGAGTTAACTAATGAATTCGGCTAAAAACTAAACAACATGAATTAACATAAATTAATTAATTAGCTTCTTAATCTTAAAGAAATAAAAAAATTAAGTTAACTATAAACTAAATAATTTAAAGTAAAAATTATTATATAATTAAACTAATAAGTAAAATGTTTAAACAAAGTAAACTGTTTTTGAGGCAATTTTTGAATAAAGATATAATAATCGTATATATAATTACGTAAGCCATATATATTAACTAAAAATTATAAAAACAGCCAAAAGATTAATTTAAAATAACTTGAAAATATATTTCAAACATTATTAAATCTAGTTATTTCAAATTGTTCGGAAATTAAGAAGCTCGTGAATTAATTTATATCAGGGAGGGCCAAAATTGGGTATCTACAACTGCCCCTCATTTTACTTGGATTGATGCAAGAAATTCGAGAAAAATGAAGTTGACTAATCAAACTTTGAACGACCACATATTCATCTCTTTGAAAAAGAAATTTAGGTACAGACTTTAGGAATTATGGTTGAACCTGGAAGTGGACTTCCTACATATCTCAGGCTATATGAGAATTCAGGCCATTTGTAGTTCGAAACGCTTGATTTAATATACGATTATGGAAGAATCCAAAAGTCATCCTGATACCGAATTATGAAGGCAACAGAATGCTTGAGAATATAATTTAACAGCGAATGTTATAATACAATCGAGTTTTCAACATCGAGTCCGCCTACACATCCTTAAACTTTAGTAATTAGGCTATTTGTAGTTTGACTCAAATGGTTGAAAAGAAAATCTATTATGCTATATAACCTTTGGTTTGATAAGAGTGACAATGTAAATCAAGTATGAAAAAAAACTTACAACCTCTTAGCCATGAATGTGGAGCTCTTCACATCCATAAGTATGAACTTACACGGACATGATTTTCAAAGCTCTTGGTGCATCGTCACTCAGATTGGAAAGATACCTCCAACGACCGTGAAAAATGAAATATCCAGATGCGAAATTGAAACCAGGAAACCTAAAGAAACAACCACATGCTTTCTAATATGGGTGTGGTTTGATTGTGGTGGAAGTCGCTCCTTTGCTCTCGTCCTAAGAGTTTGGTACTCCTCTTTGGACTATGTCTCATTTTGCTGCTAAGAAAAAATTCTACATTGTGCTGCATCGTCTTTGATGTCGTCCGCACCTATGGTTTGTTTTGGAGAATTCATCCTTTCGGATGCTCTCGACAAACAGTGGGATAAAACTCATTAGCTAAAAAATGTAATTCAAATGGAGAGATAGCGTCTTTTACCAGTTTAACTCTTAGTTGCTCTCCTTGAATATTTAACGTCAACTCCGTTGTGTTTGACGCAGACCAAATATAGATTATGTCTTATGTTTGCAATATAATCTTCAATGTACTCTTCATTTGATGTCGAAGTAATAAAATATAGACTGATGTAGTATTTTAATGACTCTCTTGATAATGTTCTTGCAAACGAAAATAATTATGACAATCCTTCATTGGTATGATGATGATAATGTATAAGTAGCATGACGTTGATCCATTGGTAGGATAATGCTACTACATGATAGGATGATGATAAAAATTAATCGATAGGATAATGTTGATGATCCATTGGCTGGATAATGCTAATAAATATCGCTCGGTGGGATGATATTGATCCATTGGTAGGATAATATAATGAATATACGTCGGTGAGATGATGTTGATTCTCTATTAATACGATAAATGATTCTTCCTTATAGTATGACGATGATGATAGGATGATGTTGTTGATCCATCGATAGGGTAGTGATGATGAATATCCATTGATAGGATGATGATAATAAAGATCCATCGATAGGGTAATGTTAATATATTGACAAGATAATGATAATAAATATTTGTTGGTGGGATGATGTTGATCGATTGGTAGGATAATGATAATGATCCACCGATAGGATGATGATGTTGCTTGTCCATTAATAGGATAAATGATTCTTCATTGATAGAATGATGATGTTGCTCCATCGATAGGATGACGATGTTGATGATTCTTCGGTAGGATAATGTTGATGATCTATTGGTAGGATAAGGCAGATTCATTGGTAGGATAATGATGATCCATTGATAGGATAATGATATTAAATATCCATCGGTAGGATGATGTTGATCCAGTAGGATAATGATAATGATACATTGATTGGATAATATTGATCAATTGGTAGGATAATGATAAAAATATCCGTCGGTAGGATGATATTTATCCATTGGTAGGATTATGTCAATCTATTGGTAGGATAATGTTGATCCATTGGTAGGGTAATGTTAATGATCCATTGGTAGGATAATGATAATGAAGATGATCCTCAGAGCAGTGGTATTATCTCCTTTGACAATTACTTTCTGAGTAGTAATAATATCATGCTTGATGACTTCCGTAAAATACCTTTCCTCGAGGTTTTCATTTGTTTCATCCTTGAATATAGTTGGACGTTCATTATAGACTTCATGTTGTTGGGAATTAAATGAAATAATGTTATTCATATTCCCAAGTCTTCGATAAAAACAGCATAAAATATTTTCTATAGGCTTGTGTCCATAGAAAAATTGTCAGTTTTGAGGAGCTATTCCCCTTTTTGACTTCTTCATATTCATCGAATGGAGAAATCTGCTGATTTCAAGGTGAACCTATCAACCTGCATCCACAGAAAAATTATTAGTTTAAAATAAAATGATCTGTGTCGATCTCTTTGCTTTTCTGCTCTTTGTTCTGCTATCTTCGGTTGATTTTTCTAATATCCCGCCTCTTGATAGATAATACATATTTTTTATGCAAAGATAGATAAAATATGAAGGAAATATTTTATGAAAATAGATTTTCAAAAAATAGTATTTGGAAAAAGTTACTCCCAAATATTATGTCACGTCAAAGTTGGCGAACTTCTTTGAGTCTCATGCTTGGAGGTCTATTTAATTATTCGTTGGGGAGTATTTAAAGTCACTGTAGACCGTCGATAAACTCATGTTGAAATTTTGAGGTCACCCTCAAAACTTCTGTCCCAGTTAACCGTCTTGTCTTATCTTTAACTGTCGATGAACAAATCACAGAATTTTTCAGAGACCCTCAAAAATTCTGTCCTAGTTGCAAATCCCAAAGTATGTTCAGTCTTGACTTTTTGAGGAAAAGCCTTTCCTCGAGAATTTTTGAGTTCCTCTCAAAAATTCTGTCCCAGTTTCCACTGTAAAGAGAAATAAAAATCTTATGGTAGATATGATCAAATCGTTGTGGCGCCTACGTATCTCGTTGAGGCAAGAGTTAGGTCAAACGTAGTTCCCCCTCAAATAATAACAACAGTAAAGAATTTACAAAAAAATCCGACGCCGACATAGGCCGCCTACGTATCTCATTCTTGAGAATTCAGTTCAAACGTAGTTCAAATACAAAAGGAAACATTTAAAGGGGATAAAGGAGTGAACAAGGCCAACATAGGCCGCCTATGTATCTCATTCTTGAGAATTCAGGTTAGACGTAGTTCATTACCAAAGAATAAATTCTAAGCATATAGAATTACAAGCAAATAAAGGTGGTTACAAGGAAAAGATAGAAATTGAGTCTTCAAATATAGTAACTTTTGACACATTTAAGTAGATTGATGACTTGAGAGATCTAATGTTCATGCTCAACCATATAATGTCACCAAACAGTATCGATGTGCTCGCTAAACAAACTGATGAGTTCTCTCTCCTTTGCTTTTGCCAGATAGGCACCAATTATGATTTCTTTGCAGCATTCATCATTTTCCCGATTCACTATTCCAATTTCTTCAGAACCCGGCTCTTTGTGACTTTCGAATTGTCTGAATTCCTCAACCACATGTTTGGGTACCGTGATCTTCTCATTGTAGTCCTTAAACTCGTCCGCATCTACCACATTTTGTTCATTCAGCTTGTGACATGACATGATATTGAAAGATTTGAAAATATTTTCCCTGAAATCATAGGTAGATACCGTTAGATTGCAAATATAAATCTAGGGAAGCAAATTTTTACAATAATGGAGGTTTTCGTTTGAAATGAGAAAATAAGAACATCGCCTATAATTTTTTTTCTTCAAAATATTAGGAGGGAGATTAAAACACAGTGGGGCAAAAAATAGAGTAAAGGATGGGTTTTAAGCCTCATTCGGAAAACCACCAATTTTGAAATAACATATAAAATTGTTTATATCTACCAATACGAGCGAGGCATTAAGAACGAAGTGGATGTCCAGTTAGTCATTTGCTCCTTTGGCTCGTTCTCTGGTATGACTGGTGCTTTAACCATCTCTTTAAGCACAATATAACCTTTTCTCTTTAAGCACAATATAACCTTTTCTGAACAAATTTTTGATTCCTTCCCCTAGACCATTTTGCATTTGAAAAGACCGGGATGAATGAGGCAATGATTTTGGAAAAGATTGATCAATTTTCTACTTGCTCTGACCCGCCTTTGGCACAAAAACAAAAGTTTGAGGAGGTGACACGATCACAAATTTTGATTTCACTGCTTTGATTTGAGGGACTACAACTTTCTCAACCTTTTCAAGGTTTGCTGAGATTATGACTTTCTCCACATCCAAATCTTCTTCGACTTCAACCATATTAAAGTCACCCCTCCATGATTCGGCATGGGGTTACTATTGACATTAGGAGTGGCGGTCTGAAGAGTGACGACTTTTTGGTCTATCAAGTCTTGAATTTTATGCTTCAAGTTGATACAATCCTCAATAATATTCCCAGCACCTCCGGAATGGTAAGCACAGTGAAGATCGGGTCTATAAAGCTTGGAGTTAACATTGATTTTTTTGGATAAATTGTCTGTGTCATGCCAACTGATTTCTATCTCTCAAAAAGTTGTGTTCGCCTCTAAACCAAAGGAGTAAAGACTCTAGAAGGTTTCTTCTCAAGATTTGGACGAGGAAGACAGTGTGAAGGTACTTGAAGGTAGTTTCGAGGATTTTGGTGAGCTGGTGCTTGCGTTTGAAAATTTGAATATTGCGGAGCTCGGTAGCTAGGAAGGGTACTTTGGTAGTATGGTGGTGGATTTTGGTAACTTGGTATGATATTTAAACAATTAACTGATGGAGAGTGATAATATGGATGAGTATTTTGGTAATGTGGAGATTGAGCTTCGTAAATAGGAGGTGAAATTTGGTAACTCGATAGTGGAGTTTTGTAATTCGGAGGTGAAATTTGGTAACTCGATGGTGAAGTTTGATAACCTGGCTGGGTATAACAAGCTGGATATGAATTTTGTGGAGCTCGAAGATAACCTTTGTAAGGTGAGAATTTTCTGAAGGGTCCTTTTCCATCAGATGTGCAGGAAATAGAAAACACATCCTCTCTCTTCTTTTTCAACAATCCTATCAATTCAGTAGGGGCGGCGACACGAGAAATCTTTCCAGTTTTAAGCCCATCTTCTATAGCCTCACCTACCTTGATTATCACTGCAAATTTTGCTCTAGTGAGTAATATTATCCTGTGATAATACTCTGGCTCTTGAATGCGTATGAACACTTAAACGATCTCCTTCTCAAACATAGGGGGTCGAACTCGAGCGGCCTCTTTCCTCAACCTATACGCATATTCACGATTTCACTGGCTTTTTTCTTAATTCTCTCCAAAGAATAGCGATCAGGAACAATCTCCACATTGTAGGCAAACCGTTCAATAAAATCTTTAGCTAGTGCATTCCAGCTACACAACTGCTTTATCTCGTGGGAGGTAAACCATTCCAGTGCTTCTCCTTTCAAACATCGGCTAAAAAGCCTCATTAATAAAGATTCATTCCTTCCAACTCCTACGACTTGGTCACAATAGGCTCTCAGGTGCGCCAATGGATTTCCTTTTCCTCCAAAAGTGTCAAATTTTGGCACTTTGAACCCTTCTGGAAGGTAGAGATTTGGATGGATTCACAAATCCTCATAACTCAATCCATCGACTTCGGGAATATAGTGCAACTCTTTCATGGATTTCCCGATCTATTCTTTCATATTCAGACTGAATGCCTCTTCTTTTGACCTCCACTCTCTCGCATGTTCCTCATAGTGATCAAGCTCGGAACAATGTGAATAAGGTTCATTTGGAATTGGAATTTGAAAAGTAACATTTTGAGGCAATGGTAGAGCAATGGAGGGATTCTGGGTATTTTGAGTGGCTTGTTAATTTTGGGGGAAAGTTTGAAGGTTGGTATTTTGGTTTTGAAAATAAGGGAAGGTCTGAGCATTGTTCGTATTTTGGTTTTGAGAAATATGGGAAGTTTGAAGGTTGGTATTTTGAAGAGGAGGCGGTGCTCGACATGAGATGGTGGCGCGATGGGGATTGGGGGTAATTAAGTCAATGGTTGGAGGATTTTGAGCGCGGTTAAAGGGTAGGTTCTGAACTTGTTCTACACTTGGAGGAGGAAAGTGGAGTGGAGGTCTTTCATCTCATGTAGGGTTGTAAGTGAAAATTGGATTAGACAAATCTCGCATTCTTTGCATTTCGACCCTCATTTCTGCAATCTGTTGCATTAACTGCATAACTAATTCATTTTGATCACTGGCGACGGGTTGAGCTACGACAACATCATTCAGGCTAATCTCGTCATTGTTATCACCCATTATTGTCTTTTCTTTTTGCAAACTTTGATCGAGTAAGGAATCCTTGGAGCCCTTAGATCTTGTGAAATATGGATGATCAGCCAACTTATCAACACAGATCAGTTCTAAGTACCTGACAAAATGAAAAATATCTCAAAAGGCAAATGTGTTAGTGCCGGAAGGTGATAAAAGTACAAGATATCGCACATATGTGTAAACACACAAGAGTTTCTTTATTGAGAGATAAACTAGCCTATCAAAACATAGAAATAGCTAAACAGACAGGAATTTGTCTACTTGACTTTGGGATTAGTGAATAAAAAATATCGACTTGAGTCGAAACAAAGTCGACGGTATCTTTTATTGTCGTACTTTTAATTTTAGATTGAGATGTAATTGTAATTTCTTTTGACAAGATAAAATTTCTCAAAAATGGGGATCAAACCTTGAAAGGCTACATGTGTATCTCACAGGGGAGAATTAAGGTCCTACGTAGTTCGACCCACTTGAATTTTTTTTCACTTTGATACGATAGATTATTTTTTTCTGATATGAGAGTAATAATTTTTACAAAAATGAAGTTCAAATTTTATCGGGAAAATTAAAGACTCGAATAGTATTTGACGCACTTTTGATAGTTACTTGACATTTATGCTTATGGGTTCAAAAAAATGAAGAAGTATAAGATATAGTATCTCCAAATAAAGCAACATATTCACATAGCCAACAGTTTAATAATACGATAAAGAAAAGAAGACACATAGCCAAAAATATTAGTATTAAGGTTGGAACCCTTCAAATCCCCAGCAGAGTCGCCATTCTATTTTATTTTGGAAAATATTTTTTTTATAGTTTTGAGACTTTGTCAGAGTCGCCGCTTAATTTTTAAGAAAAATCAAGAAAACTATTTTTTCAATTTGACTAAACAGGAAATCAAGTTGTAAGAGTTTTAAAAGGATTTGGGGTTCTTATTAGTATTTTAGGAAGGTGTTTAAGGCATTTGGGCCTCTATGGACCAAATGGATATGCAAGGGTGGGGTCCATGAGACCCGGACAGATTTCACATTAGCAAAAAAGCAAATAAAAGACATAAGTAATACTTCTAATAATTCATAAGAGGAAATGAAGCAATAAGACACTTTCAGGAAATGATTCCAAGAAAAGAATTAACAACATGCCAAACACACGATTTAACAAAGACTACTGTTGACCCCAAATTGGTAAAAGTGTCGTCCACACATAATCCTCCTACTTCAAACAATGTCAATAATGTCATAGAGTATTTCAATCTCATGATAAATTGAAATTAAACCGATGTACTCAATTCAACAATAAAGTCAAACTTACACTAGAAAGACAATATTATTACACTCCTCATAATAGACAAATTGACAAGGACCAACTTCTCTTTTTTATGATGGGAGAAGAAAATCCAACAAACACAACATAACATAGGGGATAAATAAGCATTGCAGACTATTAGAATATTTTAAATGTATGAGAAAAGATTTACTTAAAATTAATCACTAAGACCCATTTCAGTGATGAATATGTATCTTTGGCGTATTTATAATAATATTAATGAAAGAAACAAGAAAGTGACCAAGTACTTTGACAAGAAAATTAAAGAAAAAACAAGCATGATCATGCCACAAGAAATAATCAAGCAGTGTTACTATTTTTAAGCATCAACATTTACCAAATTATGCTAAAATATTTTCAACCCACTATGCATTGCACAAACTACCTCGGTCAAGCTAATCCATGACATTTAAGAGCTTAAGGCACCAAATGATATTCCAGGCAAAAATGGAAATGCATAATGACCAAATCAAGAGGGTATACAAAAAGATGCTAAAAACACACTGCTGAATTAAACAAAAAAAATTATCTATATTCATATGAAACATTAGAGAGCAACAGATTGCTAAGAGCTTTTTATCGCAAAATAGATACGAAGATTTTAAAAAAACTCTAGCTAAACTTAAGCGCAAAAGAAGATGGCGAATTCCAATATCATTTTTTAAGCCAAAATAACGAATGACAAATAATATAGGGGGCGAGCCGAAGGGATCAGCAGATATGCAGGCATGCTTCCAAAAGAACATAAATTCCAAAACTCAACTTGCATTCAAGAGACTAAAGGCATTAGACATCTTCCAAACACCTAATAAAGCAAGGACTCTATTTCGTCAAATATGAATGGAGTATTATCAAAATGGTCAACAAATAAACAGACCAAAATTGAAATAAGTGAAACTTAGTCGAGAAATCTTGAGAAGAACCTTAAATAGAGAAACTAGATAAAGCAGGCAATAAGATCTTTTAAAAAAAAAAAAAAGATAAAAATAAAATAAACGAGATATATGTATATCCGTTTCCGAAGGTTAGAATGAAGAGGAACATTTAAGCTTGAACATGTGAGATAAAATAGTTCACCAACAATAACGACATTTTCATGACTAATCATTCATTAGAATCTAAATGAAGAAAGGGCAAGAGTTGTATACATTGTTGTGGGCTGCGAATTGGGACCGGACGAGCTAGAAGAAGCAGTGACTTCCACACACATGAAACACAAACAATGAACAGAAAACTCGATCAAATCTCGACCTTAACCGCACTTGGAGTGAGCGCCGGCAGTGAAAAAGAACAGAGGAGTTATTAATGTATTTAGTACGTATGTTGACTATTTTTGCTTAAGCAGTTCTGTGTACTTTTTTGCTCTAAACAACAACTTTCTTCCCTCTCCCACCAACCTTTTTAATGAAGAATAAAGAGAGCTTTTATAGAAGGATATGGGGATTGATTTAGGGGGGAAAACAGGTTAGGTGTTTTTAGATAAATTCAAATTCAAAATTCAAATTTTTCTAGAAGATAAAGCTCAACCAGGTGGAATTTGTACTATTCTCAACGGATTAAAGAAGGGATCCCTCCGATTTTGGAGGAAGACAAGCAAGCGAGATGCCAACACCTGGCTTCGTACGAGAATAAGGGGCGAAGAAGAGGAGACACACGTTGGGCTGCACATTTCTGGGCTCGGGTCGCGGATTTACTGTCTATTTTTTATTTTTGGACTGCTGAAGGTTCTAGGTTTCTTCACATCGAGGAAGAAGAAGTAAAAGACGTAGGGGTCGTCTGGTTTGGCAGTTGTACGTTGATGCTGAAGTTGTTGTTAAATGGAATGGGTTGGGTTTGGGAATTTGAATTGCTCGTGGGCCTTTTTGGGTTAAAATTGGTGGCTTGGGAAATGTATTGAAAGAAGGGAAACTTACATAAATGTACTATAATAAAAAAAAATATTTACCATTTATAGCTATAATATTTTTACCTCACTTGATCACTTTTAATTCATTTATAATACAAGTTTAATACATATTACAAAGAACAATTTATTATTCACATATAATACAAATTTTAATAATGAATAATATATTTATCACACATTTTAATACACTTATAATACAATGTGATAATTTTTTTACCAAACAAACATAATATATTTCAAAAAACAATTATAATTCATATATATTGCATACATAATTCACTTTTAATATATATTACAAATTTAACAAAGCACTGCTATAAATGGTAATAAACAAAAAGTATCGCTAAAATCAGTAATTATTTTTTAAAATGTATTAATTTATGTAATTTTTCCTTGAAAGAATGGGTAAATATAAATTGTAAAGAATGGCCCAAATGGTTTCCGAAGAGTGAAGACAAGGTAAGGGAAAGTATATAGCCATTGAATTGAGGACTTAGCCAACTCGAGTTAACTAATGAATTGGGCTAGAAACAAAATAACATGAATTAACATAAATTAATTAATTAGCTTCTTAATCTTAACTAAATAAAATAATTAACTTAAATATAAACTAAATAATTTAAAGTAAAAACTATTATATAACTAAACTAATTAGTAAAATGTTTAGACAAAGTAAACTCTTTTTGAGGAAATTTTTGAATAATCATAAAATATACTAATCGTATATATAATTACATAAACCATATCTATTACCAAAAAAAATAATAAAAAGAGCCATAAGATTAATTTAAAATAACTTGAAAATATATTTCAAACATTATAAAATATAATTATTTCAAATCGATCCGAATTTAAGAAGCTCGTGGATTAATTTATATCGGAGAGGATCAAAATAGGTGTTAACAAATGCTTTATTAATGAATTATGGAATTCAAAATAAGCATTTTCGTGCATTCTTGTATTTTAATTACCATGTTATGTATTCTATTTATAAGTTAAAATTTTCATCCTATCATATAAAAAATTTGTGCATTCTTCATAGTGAATAATAATAATAATTTTAAATTATATCACTTAAATCGATGAAAAACTATAAAATATTATTAATTCTTAATGAAAGTGGTATATATTCAATAGTACATATTTTTAAAACTATTATATTACATTAAAAAAGAATTACAAATATTAGAGATTTATTCAATGGTCTTATATGATTTATAATATGTTAATTACAAACAATATATAATAGAAATAATATAAAATAATTACAAAGTGAAACATAGGGTACAAATAGTAGTTTTTCGAAATTGAAGAACTACTATTTGTCTCTCTATAAATGAAGTATAGAAAGTGCTTGGAGAGCCCATTATCTATTTACCTTCAAAATATAGAGAAGAGTGAAATTCGCATGTTACATTTGACGAAAAGGAGAGCAGAAAGGTAGGGTGACATGAAGGAGAATGGTTGAGGTGGGGGAAAAAAAATTCTTACACTCAAACACACTTATTTATTCTGTATTTAATTTTATTTCCACGTCAAATTTCATAAGGATATTAAATTTACTTTTCAATAGTATAGATGTATAATAAGCCGGCCTAATAACAAGTAACTAATTTTTCAAGACAACGTTAGATCTGAGTTTATGTCATTTAATTTCCATTTTACTAAAAGAAGTTTTTGTTAGCTGTATTTATGATAAAAAGAAATTAGAGAAAATGTAAATTTTTTTTTAAAGAAAGACAATGAATAATTTGATAATGAATTTTATAGTTGTATTTATGATGAAAAGAAATTAGAAAAATGAATTATAATTATTTGACAATATTTGTTTTTAGCTTTGAAATTGACATCTCATTGTAGACAATAAAATTCTCGTCGAGAAAATAATAATCAAGAACGAAAAATTAGAGCAACAATCAATTTTATTATTTTAAATGCGAGTGTTACAACCTCTATAATTCCTCTGAATTCGCCTTTTCAAATACAAATTCAAGGGCTTTAGAGCTTGTTCTTGAATCTATGATGAACTTGAACTTAAACTTTATCTTGATCTTTACTTTTATTTGAACTCAAGGGTTTCGAGCTTGTTCTTGAATTCGGTGGTCTTGATCTTGATCGTTCTTGAACTTGAATGCTTGAATTCTTAAACTTGTAGCTTTGTAGAGAATTAAATGCCATTTGTACCACAAAGTTTCTCTAGCTTCTTGTTTAGAATTTTCTGTCTCTTTTCTGAATTATGAGGACCCTTATTTATAGTTTTATAATAGAGAAGTTGCGATTGGAATAGAATTTCGTTCAGCCAATCAGATTTAACTGACATGGCATATGGGCTTTATGGAGCGGGCTTGTCACCTTTGACACATGTCATGATACTATTGGTTTTCTTATTTGACTTGACATGCCCATCATCTGCACACGTGGCGCCAAGATGGGCTCTAGAATGAGATGAGATTGGGTTTAACAAATTGGGTTCATCCAATGTAGCCCAAATCAATTAATTTAGACTTCAGTTAAATCCGTATTTATTGGACTTAAATATTTAAGTCAATTATATCAATCCACAAAATTTATTTGGATTAATATATTTATGTATTCAATATAATCCGAATCATTTTATAAATTTATATTTAATAAATTTTAAATAATTACACTCATCTCATACACTGTTAAAAATACAATACTATCAAGAACACGATCTCCACAAAAATATTAATCTTTACATACTAAATTTTAAAAGATGACAGTAATGAATAATTTTAAAATATTAGAAAAATTTTAGAATGTTAGAAAATATACAGTAATGTTAATATGAGAATAAAATATCCTTTTACTGAGTGTAAAAAAAAAAGAGAGAAACAAATTTCTAAAAAGGCGAAAGAAACAGTTGGCAACATATGGTCCTACCAATATGACATAGAGAAGGGCCTAAAATGTTACCTATTCAAATAGGTATAAAATTATTTCATTCATCTTATAGCATATAAATATTTTTGATGTTAATCTTTTTATTCGAAAAGAACCTCGATATTAATTATTTGGCTTTTTGTTTTAAAGAGAGTTAGAAAAGCCAATTACATTTACCTTTATTTTGAACACTTTCATCTAAAATAAAATAATCAAATATTCATTTATTAGTTATCTAATTTGATTCATCCAAATTTAAAGCCTTCTTAAATAAATAATAAAAAGGTTTAAGTCATTTATGGCCACCTAAAGTTATTCGCATATTTCACTTAAACACTTCAACTAAAAGTTGTTCTTACTGAATACCTGAACCGTTCAAAACATGTACCTGTTAAATACTTTTTGATGACATGAAGGGCCCGCTTGACCATAGATTTTTCAAATAATATTTACGAAAAGATTTTGCAAATAATGTTTGTCCATACAAATTTTTTGGCAAATATCCCAAATTCCCAAACAATAGTTTTTTCTAGTATATGGGTCAAATCTCATTATTTGAGATCTTTTGAAAATCAAAATTTTATCCCAAATTTTTATCTTTTACAAAAACAGCCTCTATAATAGTTGTTTGCGTTGTATTACATAATTTTTTACGTTAACACCAAAATAGTGATGAAATAATTAGTGAATATTAAATAATGATATGATTATTGATGAAAATGATGAAAAATTAGCTCAAGATAATAAAGTCATGTGTTTCGTCTACTTCACGATGTATGGAATGATACTTGTTGCACTCACTCCAAATTACCACATTGCTCTAGTGTCATGGACACTATTTTTTATTGTTGTAACGAATCAATTGACTTGTAATACAAACTTATATTTAGTTTTGATAGTTTTTAAAACTTATGGGCATAAATTATATTTTTTCTAAAAAGATGAAATATATTTCTCAAATCCTATGGCCAAACACATGGTGATATTTCACCCAAATTTTCACTCAAATAATATTTTCCAATAATATTTGAAAATTTATGGCCAAACACTAGCGAAATTATAAGTGTAATACAATTCTAAGTACGCACGTAATCCATAATTAATATTTTTTTTGCTGACAAATAAAACATGAACATATCAACATAAGAAATTCATAATCTGAACATAATTTCTTTTTTTTAAAAAAAATCTCAGTTGTCTTGTCCAACTCATCTTCTCCAATTTTACTTCTGAGTTCAAAATTATCTGAACCTCAACGACCAAATTCCTTGCTACCATCCCGCAACACCCTTTCCATATAATCCTACATTCATTCTTCTTTCTAGCATCATTCCGCTATCATCAATATTATCATCGTTGTTATCTTCATCAAAAAATATCAATGATATAAATTAATAACCAGTAAAAACACAAAAGATCAAAAGAGTTTACTGTTAAAGATTTTCATTTAAGTTGTAAAGAGAATTTCACCAAAAATTAAATTAAATTGAGTCAAAAATAATTTTGAGGAAACTCTATTTTTTTAAACAAAATTAATATCGAGTCTAAAGTTGTTTTCTTATATAATTAAGAATGGATAAGAAAGGTGGAATAATGATGATTATCGAGTGTACGTAGTTTTAGTTGTCAATCACTATGTGTGTTTAGGCAAAAAAAGAAAATGGGGAAGGACAGATATTGGGATTGTTCTGGCAAAGAAGAAAAGGGAGGAAGAAACTTTTTTTTTTGGGGGGCTGAAAACATAGTTTTAAAGTTATTTTAATTTCTAATTTTTAAATTGAAACTTTTTTGGGGGGCTGAAAACATAGTTTTTAAGTTATTTTAATTTCTAATTTTTAAATTGAAACTTTTTTGGGGGGGCTGAAAACATAGTTTTTTTAAGTTATTTTAATTTCTAATTTTTAAATTGAAACTTTTTTGGGGGGATGAAGACATAGTTTTTAAGTTATTTTAATTTCTAATTTTTAAATTGAAACTTTTTTGGGGGGGCTGAAAACATAGTTTTTAAGTTATTTTAATTTCTAATTTTTAAATTGATATTACGGGACAATGACATATGTCTTTTTTTTTAATTTGTTACAATGTCACGCCAGTTGCCAGCCGCGAGGGCATAACATATAATTTTTATTTTTAGTTGATTGTAAAAAATGTTTGATAGGTACTTTTCTTTTATTAAAAAAAATATTCAATTAAAACAAGTCTAAAAAAAAGGTGTTCAAGTGAGATATACGAAAAATTTTGAACGTCCGTAGATGATTCATACCTAATAAAATCACATGTAATTCAGATTTTGACACATATGTTTGAAAAATCAAAAAAATATTTATGTCATGATATTTTTTTATCGACCTATTTTAAATTAAATACCCAAATTATTATAACCAACTCATAAGTGGAGATCCATCTAAAATTTGCATCTGAATTTTCATTATTCTTTTAAATTATGTTATTATCATGAGGTGGGGTAGGGGTGGGAATCGGAGTGAATCTAATTTTTATTCGCTTAATTTCAATTTTGAATCTTCAACATATTGAATTAATTATTTCTGTATGAATGTCCTTGTCATTTTCCTTTTTTTTTTGTCATAAGTTCAAAAAAAGTAAAATTAAAATGGTTTAAGAAAAAAATAAAAAATAAAAGAAGTGAATAAAGGGGAGAGATGATTTTACTACGGAACACAAAATCAGATCAATTAATATCCGCATTCTTATCATAAGAGATAGTTACAAATATCGTCTTTACAATCTTGAAATTTTTAACTTGACTATGTTGGCAAGATATATGATTGATGGTAAGTTGTCTATTTAATTACAATCCTCAAAAAAATTATTACAATACTTTTCAAAAAGAATGTCTGCTTAATTATATCATTTTTCAAAAGGCCGTAAGATACTTAAATAATTATCCTCAATATAGTTTCAACAATAAGACTCTCCAATTCAATATCAAATTTTATATCAAGTTCTTATTTGGTGTAAAATTTGACGTTTTGGAGCTCCAATCCAAACATCAAATTTTATACCATTTTGATGTGTACATAGTGTTACACCAAATTTGGTGTAGCACTATTCATCAAACCAATTTACTTTATTAAATATTTCAATATTATTTCATCATACAAAAGTTTTAACTAAACATTACATAATTGTACGTTTTAATTAAATCTCTTGTATATTTGATTATTTTTATGTAATGTTTTTATAATATTAATTTTAGGCATAAATTGTTTATAAGTTAATTTTTTATATATGACTTTTTAAAAAAATTATGTTAACTCTACTATAAATTATAATTGAATATAACTACAATTAACCTCCACAAAAATTTAAAATGCAAACATATAAATTAGTCAGTGTACTTAAAAATAAACTTAAATAATAAAATTCAACAAAGTAGTAATTGGCATACATCTTTAGACAATATAAAGAAAATAATATGAATTGTATATGGTAAATGTTTTATAAAGAATTTATTTATGATATAAGAAAATATAAATAAAGTAAGAAATAATAATATTTATAATAATAAAGAGAGAAAAAGATTGATGTAAAATTTGGTACAATAGATTGAAAATGATTTACATCAAATAATACTGAACCCAAAATTGATATAAAAATTGATGTTTGAGTTAGAGATGCCTAATATTTTTATAGGAAAAAAAAAGTAAAAGCTAATATTTTTATAGGAAAAAAGGAAAAGGGTCAATATGCCCCTAAACTATTCAAAAAAGTCTAGATATACCCTCCGTTTAAAGTTTGGTTCACTCATGCCCTCGTTGTCCAACTTTTGGTTCAAATATGCCCTTATGGGCGTTAGTTGTCATGTTGGACATATCCAACTCATTTTTCATTTCTTTAAATGCCACATGAAATTGTCATGTCATTTTGACCTTATCACATGACATTCATATGAAAATGGAAAGATATTCGGACTCATAAACACCTAATCTGATCCATAAATCAACTCTTTTTAAAATATATTATCCGATCGATTTTCAACAATTTTGTTTAATTTTTATTTTTTGATAAATTCTAAAAATGAGCAATTGATTAAATAAAAAATAGGAAGAATATGAAAAAAAATGAAATTAACGCAAAATATTCACAAATAATTATAGTAACCTTAAATTCAACTTAAACACTTTTTTAAAAAAAAATATTTTTTCGATAAAATCGAAAATGAGTAATTAATTAATAAAAATATGAAAAAAATAAAATTAATGCCAAAAATTAAAAAATAAATACAATAACCTTAAAAATTCAACAATCTCAACATTATCTTAATTTTTGATTTTTTTGGCTAATCTCAAAAATGAGTTTATAAAAAAAAATATGAAAAAAATATAAAAATTACACAAAAAAATTCACAAATAAAAAATAAGAAAATCTGAAACAAAATTTAAAATAAAAAAAATTGTTGAAATAATTGAATTTAAGGTTACTATATTTATTGGTAAATATGGACGTAAATTTTTTATTTTGTTTTCAAATTTTCCTCTTTTTATTAATAAATTACTCATTTTCGGGATTTGTCGAAAAAATAAAAAAATTTAAAAAATCATTGTAGAATGAAATTACTATATTTATTTATGAACTTTTGGCGTTAATTTATACTTTTTTATATTTTTCGTACTTTTTATTAATCAATTACTCATTTTCGATATTACCGAAAAAATAAAAATTTTAAAAAAATATTGAAATTTCAGATTTAAAGTTACTATAATTATTTATAAATTTTTTATGTTAATTTCATTTCTTTTCTATTTTTTTATTTTTTATTAATCAACTACTCATTTAAGTAAAAGAAGTATGTGACTAACACATGTTATATTTTTCTTTTGAAATTGACGTCTCATGCATGCTTTGTCAGAGAACACGGTATCCACAAATATGATCATTTTTGAGAAATCTCTTCACAATATCTAGGCATGGTTGCAAAACAGTATTCGTCCATGCTTCGTCAAAATCTTCTACTCTATCTTCTTTGAAAACGTCCGTAGCAACAATATGATGCACCGATCACATTTTCTCGCTTATTAATCGTTGAATCTTGTCAAGTTGGTTACAAATTAACATACGAGTATTACGCTTGATACTTGAAATTGAAGCTTGAAGAATCATCTACTTTGATTCATCATCTCCGTCTATATTTGTTTCTTCCCTTAAATATATGTCCATTTCAGGGACACCGATGGACCGTCGGATTCCTTTGGTGTAATCTGCATTTGGAATGAAAATCTGTCGCACCTCATCCACTAGCCCTGCATGCAACACAAATTTAAAGAAGAGTTTTATTTAGCAGAACATATATTTGATGACCAAAAGTATTATTAAAAAAATTATATAAGAAAAGTTTTTAGCTAGTTGCATGATAGTATAGCTTTATTGATACATTAAATAATTACAAAAATTACCTGCTTTGACCATTTGATCAACCCTCATGTCAACTTTACGGTTCAAGACTGATTGCTCAACATCAATCCAAATAAAGCAACTATCATACTTATATTTGAACATGAACACATGATCTTTCACAAGTTTTTTAATATACGAATTTGACCCTCCAACAATAATTGGAACACGTTGAGTCTTCAGTATTTTTTCTATATAGACGACAGCTTGCAAACAAAAATCTTCAGCTATGAAGTTTGAATCTGGTTCAATTTCACCTAAGGAAATGTGATAAAATGAACTTTCTCCGAATTGAAAAAAATAATTTTTTAATAGTAAAGTACATTTTTCACTAGAATCTATAATTACTACTATAAAATTATCTTGGTAGTCATTTGATATAAGTATTCTTGAGAATAAACATATATACCTAACAAAATGTGTCGTACACCTTGTTTCTCAGTGTGTGTGATCTTGTTTGTAACAATTTCAAGTCCCTTGTATACTTGCATTTTATCCGAGTTGATTATTTCTCCTCGAAAATGGGTGGCAAGGTCAACAGAGAGACGGGATTTTCCAGAACCTGTGGCCCCCATTATGAAGATCACTTTCTTCTTGTTGAACTCGTCATTGTTGATGAAAGTATTCATTTTATCTACACCAAAAAAAATAACAATTAGTTTATAATAGTGAATTCATAAAGTCAGACATTAAAAAATCTTGTAAATATAAAGCTAGTAAATAGAAACCTTGCTTGACTTGGAATATACTATCTAAAAATATAAAATTTTCTTGGTGGTGGATGTGAATAAAAAATTACATTCAGCTTTTTTAGTAAAATCTTTTTGTGGACTTATTAATTGACATATCAATTTCATAATTACTAATATATTTTAGGATTAAAATGACTTTTAAAAGTTTATACATATGTCAACTTGAATTTTGGTAATTATTATTAAATATATTTTAGGATAAAGTTATTAGTATACGTTGTTAGGAGATCACATAGAGCTGGGCTTTTATAGTAAAAATGTGATTTTTATAGACTTATTAATTAGTAAACCAAATTAAATATATATAAATTCATATCTTTTAGAATAGGAATAGTTCATTAAAAATTTAGAGATATGTCACCTTAAATTTTGGCGATTAAACTTAAATTATTTTAGGATGACGTTTATATTGTTCTGAGATCACAAGTAGTTACAAAAGGATCGTACAAAGAACTCAATACTATATATTCAAGTGATAATGCGTCAAATGTTACACTATTCAACAACACATCATAAGTGTTAAGTCTAATTCCATAATAGGAAAGTGAACAATTATCGATAACTATTTCAATTACGAGTATTTGTATTGACTTGTGCACCATATAATAGTAGATAAGGACTTTATTGAATCAAGCTTCAATCACCGTGATAGAATTAGGTAGAATATATTCATTACCGATAGATTACAAATTTACTATTTTATCTTCTTTGTCTATGTAACATTTTTAAGTATTGAGTTAAGAATTCTATTCTTTAAAATCCTTTTAGTGTGGAATCTTCCCGAACATTTATGTTGATTTATTATTTTATCACTCTATTAGCTTGACATTATGAGTGATCTCATGTAATTGTGTACGTACGTATTTGTATTAATATATTTTAAATATAGAAGACTTGGACTTGGACTTGGGGCTTGGGCTTGGATCGAAACTTAAAATAAATATTTCATTTGTAGATAAGAATTCTTTTTACAGACAAGAGTAACATATATAGAAATAAGGGTCATATCATACACATATATTTATAATGCGATAAAAACTGTACAAAGTAGGTCAAAAATTAAAGAGACCAAAACAGAAGACGGCGATAATGATAGTTTATGTACACTCAATAATAATATTGTGATGATCGTTTTTGAGAAATCTCTTCACAATATCTAGGCATGGTTGCAAAACAGTATTTGTCCATGCTTCGTCAAGATCTTCTTCTCTATCTTCTTTGAAAACGACCGTAGCAACAATATGATGCACAGACCAATTTTCTCGCTTATTAATCGTTTAATCTTGTCAAGTTGGTTACAAATTAACATACGAGTATTACGCTTGATACTTGAAATTGAAGCTTGAAGAATCATCTGCTTTGATTCATCATCTCCGTCTATATTTGTTTCTTCCCTTAAATATATGTCCATTTCAGGGACACCGATGGACCGTCGGATTCCTTTGGTGTAATTTGCATTTGGAATGAAAATCTGTCGCACCTCATCCACTAGCCCTGCATGCAACACAAATTTAAAGAAGAGTTTTATTTAGTAGAACATATATTTGATAACCACAAGTATTATTAAAAAAATTATATAAGAAAAGTTTTTAGCTAGTTGCATTATAGTATAGCTTTATTGATACATAAAATAATTACAAAAATTACCTGCGTTGACCATTTGATCAACCCTCATGTCAACTCTACGGTTCAAGACTGATTGCTCAACATCAATCCAAATAAAGCAACTATCATACTTATATTTGAACATGAACACATGATCTTCCACAAGTTTTTCAATATACGAATTCGACCCTCCAACAATAATTGGAACACGTTGAGTCTTTAGTATTTTTTCTATATAGACGAACAACTTGTAAACAAAAATCTTCAGGTGTGAAGTCTGAACTGGTTCAATTTCACCTAAGGAAATGTGATCAAATGAACTTTCTCCAAGTCGAAAAAATAATTTTTTAATAGTAAAGTATATTTTTAACTAGAATCTATAATTACTACTATAAAATTATCTTGGTAGTCATTTGATATAAGTATTTTTGAGAATAAACATATATGCGTAACAAATAGTGTCGTACACCTTGTTTCTCAGTGTGTGTGATCTTGTTTGTAACAATTTCAAGTCCCTTGTATACTTGCATTTTATCCGAGTTAATTATTTCTCCTCGAAAATGGGTGGCAAGGTCAACAGAGAGACGGGATTTTCCCGTTCCTGTGGCCCCCATTATGAAGATCACTTTCTTCTTGTTGAACTCTTCATTGTTGATGAAAGTATTCATTTTATCTACACCAAAAAAATAATAATTAGTTTATAAAGTGAATTCATAAAGTCAGACTTTAAAAAATCTTGTAAATATAAAAATAGTAAGTAGAAACCTTGCTTGACTTGGTATATACTATCTAAAAATATAACAATTTCTTGGTGGTGGATGTGAAAAAAAAAATTACATTCAGCTTTTATAGTAAAACCCTTTTGTGGACTTATTAATTGACATACCAATTCCATAATTACTGATACATTTTAGGATAAGAATTACTTTTAAAAGTTTATAGATATGTCAACTTGAATTTTTGTAATTATTATTAAATATATTTTAGGATAAAGTTATTAGTGTACGTTGTTAGGAGATCACATAGAGCTGGGCTTTTATAGTAAAAATGTGATTTTTTATAGACTTATTAATTAGTAAACCAAATTAAATATATATAAATTCATATCTTTTAGAATAAGAATAGTTCATTAAAAATTTAGAGATATGTCACCTTAAATTTTAGCGATTAAGCTTAAATTATTTTAGGATGACGTTTCTAGATGAATATTGTTATGAGATCACAAGTAACTACAAAAGGATCGTACAAAAAACTCAATAATATTTCTGACGAAATATATTCAAGTGATAATGTGTCAAATCTTACACTATTCAACAACACATCATAAGTGTTAAGTGTAACGACCTGTTTAGTCGTTTTGAGCAGCAGATTTTATTTCTGGAAAAACTGGCTGAGACGACGGATCCCACGACGGACCGTCATGGGCACGACGGACCGTCGAGGGGGTCTCGTTCCAAAACACTTAGAATTCTGAAAATTGGGTACTGAAATCGACTCTCTGAACTTCGTGACGAAATGGCAGGACGGACCATCGTAGGCATGACGAGCCGTCACAGAACTTTTACTAAAATCAAGTCTCTGAGCTTTGTGACAGACCTGCAGGACGGACCGTCACAG
>NC_028647.1:13868570-13872603 GCF_001406875.1 Solanum pennellii
CGCAACTCTAGCCAGTCTTCATCAAGCCAGATTTCAGGGTGAGCTATTGCTTCTAGCTTGGACTGGATCTTCCTCTTCATGTCTTGATGCCTTGAGATTCCGGAATGGACTAGCTTTTTACTTATTTTAGCTTCTTAGATACTCTTAGATTAATAATTTGAGGATAGATGTTCTTGTGGTGATGACTTTCAGGTTTTGGGAATAATAAGTATTGAGTTTTATAAGTTATTTAATCGATTTGTATTAATGAGTTTTAAGTCTTCCGCATTATATTTTGTTAATTATGGCTGAAATGTTGGGGATTGGATTGGTTGGTTCGCTCACATAGTAGGATAAGTGTGGGTGCCAGTCGCGGCCCGTTTTGGGTCGTGACATTAAGTCTAATTCCATAATAGGGAAGTGAACAATTGTTGATAACTATTTCAATTACGAGTATTTGTATTGACTTGTGCACCATATAATAGTAGATAAGGACTTTATTGAATAAGGCTTCAATCACCGTGATAGAATTAGGTAGAATATATTCATTACCGATAGATTATAAATTTACTATTTTATCTTCTTTGTCTATGTAACATAGTGAGTTAAGAATTCTATTCTTTAAAATCCTTTTTGGGTGGAATCTTCCCGAACATTTATGCTGATTTATTATTTTATCACTCTAGTAGCTTGACATTATGAGTGATCTCATGTAATTGTGTACGTACGTATTTGTATTAATATATATTCAATATAGAAGACTTGGACTTGGGCTTGGATCGAAACTTAAAATAAATATTTCATCTGTAGATAAGAATTTTTTTTACAGACAAGAGTAACATTTATAGAAATAAGGGTCATATCATACACATATATTTGTAATGCGATAAAAACTGTACAAAGTAGGTCAAAAATTAAAGAGACCAAAACAGAAGACGGCGATGATGATCGTTTTTGAGAAATCTCTTCACAATATCTAGTCATGGTTGCAAAATAGTATTCGTCCATGCTTCGTCAATATCTTCTTTGAAAACGTCCGTAGCAACAATATGATGCACCGACCACATTTTCTCGCTTATTAATCGTTTAATCTTGTCAAGTTGGTTACAAATTAACATACGAGTATTACGCTGGATTCATGAAATTGATGTTTGAAGAATCATCTGCTTTGATTCATCATCTCCGTCTATATTTGTTTCTTCCCTTAAATATATGTCCATTTCAGAGACACCGATGGACCGTCGGATTCCTTTGGTGGAATCTGCATTTGGAATGAAAATATGTCGCACCTTATCCACTAGCCCTACATGCAACACAAATTTAAAGAAGAGTTTTATTTAGTAGAACATATATTTGATAACAAAAAGTATTATTAAAAAAATTATATAAGAAAAGTTTTTAGCTAGTTGCATGATAGTATAACTTTATTGATACATAAAATAATTACAAAAATTACCTGCTTTCACCATTTGATCAACCCTCATGTCAACTTTACGGTTCAAGACTGATTTCTCAACATCAATCCAAATAAAGCAACTATCACACTTATATTTGAACATGAACACAGGATCTTCCACAAGTTTCTCAATATACGAATTTGACCCTCCATCAATAATTGGAACACGTTGAGTCTTCAATATTTTTCTATATAGACGACAGCTTGTAAACAAAATTCTTCAGCTGTGAAGTCTGAATCTGGTTCAATTTCACCTAAGGAAATGTGATCAAATGAACTTTCTCCGAATTGAAAAAAATAATTTTTTAATAGTAAAGTATATTTTCACTAGAATCTATAATTACTACTATAAAATTATCTAGGTAGTCATTTGATATAAGTATTCTTGAGAATAAACATATATACCTAACAAATAGTGTCGTACACCTTGTTACTCAGTGTGGTGATCTTGCTTGTAACAATTTCAAGTCCCTTGTATACTTGTATTTTATCCGAGTTGATTATTTCTCCTCGAAAATGGGTGGCAAGGTCAACAGAGAGACGGGATTTTCCCGTTCCTGTGGCCCCCATTATGAAGATCACTTTCTTCTTGTTAAACTCTCCATTGTTGATGAAAGTATTCATTTTATCTACACCAAAAAAAATAATAATTAGTTTATAATAGTGAATTCATAAAGTCAGACAATAAAAAATCTTGTAAATATAAAGCTAGTAAGTAGAAACCTTGCTTGACTTGGAATATACCATCTAAAAATATAAAATTTTCTTGGTGGTGGATGTTAAAAAAAAATTACTTTCAGCTTTTATTGTAAAATCTTTTTGTGGACTTATTAATTGACATATTAATTTCATAATTACTGATATATTTTAGGATAAGAATGACTTTTAAAAGTTTATAGATATGTCAACTAGAATTTTGGTAATTATTATTAAATATATTTTAGGATAAAGTTATTAGTGTACGTTAGATCACATAGAGCTAGGCTTTTATAGTAAAAATGTGATTTTTTATAGACTTATTAATTAGTAAACCAAATTAAATATATATAAATTCATATCTTTTAGAATAAGAATAGTTCATTAAAAATTTAGAGATATGTCACCTTAAATTTTGGCGATTAAGCTTAAATTATTTTAGGATGACGTTTCTAGATGAATATTGTTATGAGATCACAAGTAGTTACAAAAGGATCGTACAAAGAATTCAATAATATTTCTGACGAAATATATTGTAATGACCCGGAAGGTCATTTTTATTAAATTTTGATTATTCTTTTAGCTTGAGTTAATTAATTAATGAGTAATTGTAGATAATTGACTTAATTGATAATTAATGGGCTAAAGTGATAATTTATTTAACACCTTATAATATTTGATCCATATTTATCAAAAATAAAAAACTAGGGTTTGTCACATATAATACATAATTATTTTAATCAGATAAAATAAAGAAAAAGAGAGAAGGGAAGAAAACTTACCTGACCAGACGAAAGGCACGAGGAGAAACAAAAGAGAAAGAACAATACCATAATGAGGTAAATTAACTAGGAACAAGTCTTTTTATGGTGTATATTGATTGAGTGATATTAATATTAATATATAGTTAGAGAATGAAAGTGCAAGATTAAGTTTTTTTGAAAATTGTATTGCTTTAATGTATCGATTTTTCTTATTGTATAAAAGAAAATGTTGGTGGCCAATGATTGAACGAAGAAATAGCTAATGATTGTTTGATAATGCAGAATGGTTAAATTTATATAGATTCATATTATTATAATATATTATTATACCGATTAAGGTTACATAAAAGTGGAATTGAAATGAGGTTTAGGGTTATCTGCCACTGCTGCGGCAGTGGCTTATAATTCTTAAGATTATTAATTATTTTCCAATTATCAATCAAATTTTGATATATTAATGTAGGTAATTAAATATTAAGAGTATTGTATTATATGATATCATTAAATTTATAATATTTGTCTAATTAGAACTTAACCCTAGACTTGAAATTTGGAGACTATGAGAAATGGGTATGTAATTGGTATTAAGGGTAGAAGTTTGATTATAAATTTGGAATGAGTTTTTGGTTCTAAACTAGACACATAGTTATATGAGTGTTTTTAATTTCAAAATCTTAGTGTGATTACTTATTTGAATAGATTGCTTTCAGTTGGAAGTTCAACGAAAAGGGAAGGATCGATCAAGTCCCGGAGTTATTGTTCTACTATTTGAGGCAAGTGAATTTCTAATCTCTTGTTAAGTGTATGGAATGCGTGTATTTCCTTGTGGTATATGTTTGGGAGTAATGGGACTTGGTGATGGGTTGACTTCCGCATTGATTAATTCTAATGATGAAGACAAAGGGTAATAAAAGGCAATGTCAATAATGGATTGTGTGTGATGTGTTGATAATATTGAATGATTTGAAAGGCTTGTTGAATCATTGTTGATGTTGTAAATTGTGCAATGTTATGAAAATGGTGATATCCTCTTTATTTGTGTGAACATGTCATTTACATTATTTTGACACATGGTTGTGAAAAGTGTTATGTGCATTGAGAAAGGATGAGAACTTAAAGAGGATGTACCATTTCGAGG
>NC_028647.1:13875524-13928165 GCF_001406875.1 Solanum pennellii
GGATGTAGTTTAGCTTTTAGAAAGAAGTGAGAGCATGAATATTTTCTCTTATTACAAGGGCTAAAGAGGTATCTTAACAGGAATTGAGAATTGGGTTCAAAGATGTGTGATTTAATCCGTTTTGCTTTGGTTATGGTAATAGTTTCATGAGTTCATTAGATTGGTTACAAATTATTGGATAACACTTGAGAAAGCAATGTACATATGTTCAACTCGAGTATGATTTATAAATTCTCTTGTGATTTTGAGTTTGATAACGAGTATGGTTGAATTTTTAGTGGAGCATATCATAAGATCGATAGAGAGACAACCAATGATAAGCTAAGATACGTGAATTCATAGGGGAAAAGAATATTTCAAGGTATGAGTTAATGTTGATAGATAAAAGAATTGGGTTACATAGTTGGGTTCAAATTTCAAGTTTTTCATGGTGAGTTTAGGTTTTTGGTAGTGTGCTTTGTCGAAGTATGAATAAGTAAGGTAAGAATTAATCGATTGCATCAGTTATTGAGAATTTAAAAGTCCATGTACAAGGTTTGGATCGTAGAGTTTGTCACTTTTGATTGTTAAAGGCCTAAGAAAGTATTTCTCTCAAGGAGTTGGTTTACAGTATATGGGATGTTGATCAAATGATAAGATTGATATGCAAGTCAGTGAAAGAACAATATGGTGTATTGAAGAGTTTAAGGTATAAAATTTGCGTCATGGGATGAATATAAGAGATGTGAAGGAATAAGACCTGTAATTAGACTCTTGGTTTGAAGTTAAAGGATGTAAGGGTTTTCATATATAAGTTATAATATGACTATGGATGTGAACTGGTTCAGTATGGAGTCACTAGGAATTTATCAACAATTTTTATGAATATTGGGTTTTTGATTTGGGTGAAAAAAATGTGAGGTCTGTAAGATTATGTGTTGTTATGTGGGGCTAAATTATTTAGTGGTAGATGAATTTTTATGGATATGCGACAGTATGGACCTATAATATTACAGAGTTATCGTGAATTTTGAGGAGATTGAAACTACTATTTTTTTATAACATAACTTGTTATGATGTTTCACATAGGCATTTGATGGTGAGTAGGAATTTTGTGCATACTATATAGAATTATTGTGATGACCAACAATTTCTTTGAGTTTTGGCATGAGAGAGGTACATGATGGTTTGAATGGTAGTTGCGAAATAGTATTTGAAAGTTTGCGTGAAGTTGACATTTAGTGTGATTCAATTATTTTATCTCGATGATAAAGTACTTTTAGATTTGAAATTACTGTTATGAGCCTTGGGTGTGAGCTGTATTTGTCATGAAATGCTTAAATGGAAAGAGATAAAGCCATAGTTCAAAATTTTTAGAGGCAATAATGTGTTTGCTAAGAAGACTTTAATACTAGTGATGGTTTGAGAGTAAGGTAAGTGACTGGTGTGGTTAGAATGTTTGTTATCGTACTGAGAAAGTCGAGGAAGTTTGATAAATCGAGTATGTGTGAGATTGTAATGGGGATCAGACTGGTTGAATTAGATGGCCAAACAAATAAAATTGAGAGATGTACTCAGATGAATGGAAATATTTGATATGGACATTATGGAAGAAGTGTTTAGTATAATTCAACCTTGCTATTGTATATTCTAATGTAACCACCTTCTTGGTATTGGACACTATTTGGAGTATGATTCCCTACTTATATTACGCGTGTTTTCACATCTATGGGTGAATTCTTAGTGGTGGATCGGATGTACCGATCCTCTTATGTCTTTTTGATAGGTTAGGATCCTTGGGTCTTGGTAATTTCAGTTATGATGGATTGGTGTCGTTAGGAATAGTTAAAGTATACCAATAGTTCTACACACAACGTTGTTTATGAGAACTTACTTAAGAGTTATGACGAGTTACAATTGTCTAAGAATATTATTAGAGGTTCTACATTTCGAAATGTATCGCTTGTTGGGTGCTTACTTAATCATTTTCTCCCTTGATGAGTAACTGATGTCTAAAAAAATAACAACATATTTTTATAGTTAAAGCTTGTGGAAAAATTATGATGGGGGGAGATAATCTTGATAAGATCTATGATAGCTGTGCAATATGAGTATGTGATGGTTAGTTCAGGTTTACTTCTGATTGTAGCCGGTATAGATTCAGAATGTTATCTTGGTAATATGAGAAAAGATTCATCCTAATGGGTGTGTTGTGCTCTAGAGAATTTTGGTTCGATTGGATTATTGGGTTAGTTTGTAACTTGGTAATATTATATGCAAAAGTTTGATTTGAAAGTTCAATTTCTAGTAGTTGCCTTTCATGAAATGGTCTTAAGGATGAGCTCACTTGGAGAGATAAACAATAATGGAAATTATATCTCAAGCTTGGTAACATAGGTTATTCGTTCTTCTTTCACCTTATGTTCGAGGACGAACATGATTTTTAGTGGTGGATAATGTAATGACCCGGAAGGTCATTTTTATTAAATTTTGATTATTCTTTTAGCTTGAGTTAATTAATTAATGAGTAATTGTAGATAATTGACTTAATTGATAATTAATGGGCTAAAGTGATAATTTATTTAACACCTTATAATATTTGATCCATATTTATCAAAAATAAAATACTAGGGTTTGTCACATATAATACATAATTATTTTAATCAGATAAAATAAAGAAAAAGAGAGAAGGGACAAAAACTTACCTGACCAGACGAAAGGCACGAGGAGAAATAAAAGAGAAAGAACAATACCATAATGAGGTAAATTAACTAGGAACAAGTCTTTTTATGGTGTATACTGATTGAGTGATATTAATATTAATATATAGTTAAAGAATGAAAGTGCAAAATTAAGTTTTTTTGCAAATTGTATTGCTTTAATGTATCGATTTTTCTTATTGTATAAAAGAAAATGTTGGTGGCCAATGATTGAACGAAGAAATAGCTAATGATTGTTTGATAATGCAGAATGGTTAAATTTATATAGATTCATATTATTATAATATATTATTATAACGATTAAGGTTACATAAAAGTGGAATTGAAATGAGGTTTAGGGTTATCTGCCACTGCTGCGGCAGTGGCTTATAATTCTTAAGATTATTATTTATTTTCCAATTATCAATCAAATTTTGATATATTAATGTAGGTAATTAAATATTAAGAGTATTATATTATATGATATCATTAAATTTATAATATTTGTCTAATTAGAACTTAACCCTAGACTTGAAATTTGGAGACTATGAGAAATGGGTATGTAATTGGTATTAAGGTTAGAAGTTTGATTATAAATTTGGAATGAGTTTTTGGTTCTAAACTAGACACATAGTTATATGCGTGTTTTTAATTTCAAAATCTTAGTGTGATTACTTATTTGAATAGATTGCTTTGAGTTGGAAGTTCAACGAAAAGGGAAGGATCGATCAAGTCCCGGAGTTATTGTTCTACTATTTGAGGCAAGTGAATTTCTAAACTCTTGTTAAGTGTATGGAATGCGTGTATTTCCTTGTGGTATATGTGGTATATGTTTGGGAGTAATGGGACTTGGTAATGGGTTGACTTCCGCATTGATTAATTCTAATGATGAAAACAAAGGGTAATAAAAGGCAATGTCAATAATGGATTGTGTGTGATGTGTTGATAATATCGAATGATTTGAAAGGCTTGTTGAATCATTGTTGATGTTGTAAATTGTGCAATGTTATGAAAATGGTGATATCCTCTTTATTTGTGTGAACATGTCATTTACATAATTTTGACACATGGTTGTGAAAAGTGTTATGTGCATTGAGAAAGGATGAGAACTTAAAGAGGATGTACCATTTCGAGGTACGTATCGCGCGCCGCGATGGATACTATAATTCGAGGGACGTATCACGCGCCGCGATGGTTAGTAATATCGAGGGTCGTGTCGTGCGCCGCGACAGATGCATGGACAGATATGTCCCCCATGGGTCCCGGACTGAGAGACAGCGAGTGTGTATCACTAGGTCAGACATGCATCATTATACTTGACATTGCATTCCATTGCATTGCACATACTTATCATTAGTGAACTTGATATTGTGTTTTGCTGATCTTCTGGTTGCCTTTCTGTTGAACTTGTGATTGATCAATATTGAGCTTGTTATTGCGGATATGTAATTTGTTGAAGTATTGTTGTTGAGGATATGTAATTTGTGAAAGTGTTGTTGTTGAGGATATGTAATTTATCTAAGTGTTGTTGTTGAGCTACGTGCTACGTGCTATTTCATCCCCTTAGCTTGTGTTTAGAGGTTTACTTGCTGAGTACCGTGTGGTTTGGTACTCACCCCTAAGGCTGGCAAACGGACCGGTTTTTGGCCGGTCCGGTCCGGTTCCAATCCGGTTCCCGTACCGGTCCATCTGGTACCGGTTGAACCGATAAGGAACCGGTCTTTTAGTATACAGGACCGGGTACCGGACCGGTTCCTGGTTTTTTATCCGGTAAAACCGGTTCGGTAAGAACCAGTTCCGGTCCGGTCCGATCCGGTAAGAACCGGTTTAGCCGGTTTTTTTATTTTTTATTTTTATATTTTTAATGTTACCGTTTTATATGACCGTTGGGCCCTTCTAGCCGTTGGGCTGGGGCCCAAAACGGTCAAATATGACCCCCCCCACCCCCTTCTAACCCATTTACATTATAAATATACCATTTTTTTCCATTTTAAATCACAAATTCAATACTTATACAATCTTATACAATCTCTCAAAGTCTCAAACTCTCAATTATAAATCTCTCATAAATTATTAATTATTATATTGTGATATTGAGTTGAAGTTTGAATTTCGGAAGCTACAATCGGCATCTATCAAATCCGGCTTTCGTTATACGTCTACATTTACGTAGACGTTTGGTACATTCGTTCCAACTATTAACTTTAATTGTTATTTGTTTATTAATTTAGTTGTTTTATCTCTTTTATTATATTATTTTGCTTGTTTTTCTCTTAATATTTAATTGTTTTAAATTTTAACATGAATTCGGAAAGAAATAGTGGTAAAAGACCAATGTCGGAATTAAAAAATAAAAAGGGAGGAATAAATAGTTCTTGTTCTAAAAATTTGCCACCTAGATATTTAGTTAATACTAATGATTATACTTGTGTTAATGAAACTTTTTTTACGTCACCAAGACCTATTGAATTTAATTCTGAAAATGAAGTAGATCATGAGTCTTTAAATAGACATTATACTAATTTTGAAGAAGAATTAGAAGAAGAAGTAGAAATAAATGAGGAAGATGAAGAGACCCCTACCCCGACTAGTCCGGTTACCGAAGTCCCTTCTTTACCTACTTTTTCAAATGTCGCCGCCGTACGTGTTAAAAGATCGTTAGTATGGAAATTTTTGATACAAAATGAGGAGAAAACTACTGTTACGTGCACTAAATGTAAATTGATAATGAAACATGTAACTACGGGTACGCAAGGGGGAACGGGACGACTAAGAACACATTTACGAAAGTGTAATAAAGAATTTGCTCGCCTAGATGATATAGAAAGAGCTAATAGAAATGGAACACCCATACCCGAAAGTTCTATGGGTGTTGGAGGTTCTAATATGGTTCAAAGTGTATTAAATACGTCTAACCCGGCTAGTCGAAGCACACACCGCACATATAGTAAAGAAAAAGATCGTAGAGAATTAGCTAAAATGGTTGCTGTTTGTGGTTTACCTTTTTCATTTCCTTCTCATCCTGGTTTTGTTCATTATATTCGAGAATTATATAACCCAGATTATGAAGGTATTCCAAGAAATACAATTAAAAGTGATCTTTTTAAATATCAAAAAGAATATTCTCATTTTCTTTGTTGTTTATTTGCTTATTATGATGGTAGGTTATCTATTACTTCTGATATGGGACGTAGTCCTAATGGTAACGATTATTTTACACTTACTGTCCATTGGATTGACCATGAATGGAACATGCAAAAACGAATATTAGCGTATAAATATGTTGAAGAAAATAAAACCGGTTCTTATATAGCATCAAAAGTAGGCTCTATTTTACAATATTATGGAATATGTGATAAAATAATGAGTGTCGCTTTAGATAATGCTTCTAATAATTTAAGTGCCGTTGATTATTTAAAAATTAGACTTTGTCCAATTGATAATAGTTGTTTTCATATTAAGTGTGCCGCACATGTTTATAATTTAATAGTAAAAGATGGTATTTCTCAATTTGGAGTTTCTTGTGAAAAAATTAGACTTGCTTGTAATTGGATTTTTAAAGCTAAAGTAAAAGCTAGAATTACTGAATTTAAAAATCGTTGTAATGAATGTGGACTTGCATATAGAAAAATTCCAAAAGAAATATGCACTAGATGGAATTCTTTATTTGAAATGCTTCAAGTTGCTTATGTTTATCAAGAACCGCTACAATTAGTTTTTAATGCTCATAATGCGGATCCGAATTTAAGAATTGGCTTTGAAGATTGGCAAAATGTTGAAGAACTGATTGATTTTTTAAAAGTTTTTTATAAAGCAACAAATGAATGTTCTGGTCAATACTATCCTACTATTTCTTCTGTTTTAGTAAACATTTGTGCTATTTCAATTGAATTTGCTAAATATAAAGGAAAAGAACATTTTAAAGATTCAGTTGCTTTTATGATTGAAAAATTCAAAAAATATTTTTTCCCTATTCCTCAAATCTATTTGACTGCTACTACTTTCAACCCAAATTATAAATTAAGAGGTGTTCAAAGAATGGTTGAAAAGATTTATAAAAATTTAGAAATTAAAGATGATGAAACTCCTAGTGTTGAACAATGTAAAAGTAGCATTTATACAAAAGTTAAAGATTTATATAATGCATATAAAGTTATGGAAAAAAATATTCCAATAGTTGAACCTTCATCTTCTAAGCCTAAAAGTGATGATACAGATGACATGATGGATGAATATCTTGAGCTTGAAAGTGATGATGAAACTAATAATGATTTTGATTTATATTTCAACCAGGCACGGGAAAAGATTAGGCGTGACGAAGGAGAACTTCAACCTCGAATATTAAATTGGTGGAAGAATCGTGAAAAACAATTTCCGACACTTTCTAGGATTGTTCGAGATGTGCTAGCGATTCAAGCATCATCGGTCGCTTCGGAGCAAGCCTTTAGTGCAGCGAGATTTATGATTGGAGATCATCGATATTCATTAGCAAAGGACAGTTTGGAAATATCGGTGTTGTTTCGAGATTGGGTCAATGCCGAAAGAAGAAACACCGGACTACCACTATTAAGTAGCCATATAGAAGACCAAATAGATGAAATATTTGGTGAGAATAGTGATGATGGCATGGAAGCAATGGACGAAGAACGACAAATGCCAATTCCAAAAAATCTTTCTTTTCAAATGATACAAAATTTACAAAAAGAATTTAGAAAAAATTGGAATTGTTAGTATAATAATTACTAATTTACTATTCAATTCCTCCTAAATTATGTACTCTTATTCTCTTTCTAATATTTGTATTGTATAATTTATTTATTTGAATAAATATACGGCTATTCGCCTTGATTTTTTTCTTTTATAATAGTCTCTTCTATTTAATTCATGTCTTTTTATAAATTTAATTTTTAATTATTTTAATAAAAGTTTATATTAAAACTTTAAATTCAATATAAACTTTAAAGTTTAAATGTAATTTCAAACTTTAAATTCAATATAAAGTTTAAAAAACTTTAAATTCAATATAAAACTTTAAATTCAATTTGAAACTTTAAATTCAATATAAACTTTAAAATATAAATTTAATTTCAAACTTATATAAAGTTATAAACTTTAAAGTTTTCAATTGAATTTTTAATATAAATATATAATATTATATAATAATTAAAATAATTAAAATTTAAAAAAAAAAAAGGAAGAACCGGTAAGACCCGGTTCCAAACCGGTCCAATCCGGTTCCAAACCGGTTACTCATGGACCGGGCGGAACAGGGAGACTTTTCCGGTAAAATCCGGTACCGGTAAGAAAATCCGGTAAGAAAAAATTGGTACCGGTCCGGTTACCGATAAAACCGGTCATGTTGACCCGGTCCTGTCCGTTTGCCAGCCTTACTCACCCCTTGCTTCTACAAATTTTTTTTGTAGTTTATGAGCCTGGATTTTTGTTGTACTTGTCATTCTCTTCTTTTCCGAGGCTTCTTGGAGATTTGTGAGGTAGTTGTTTTCATCTCAGCAGACTTTCTTCTCCATAATTATGATCTTGTTCTATTCTAGAAACAAGTTCATTAGAGACTTGAGTTTTTCTTTTGGATCAATTGTAATACTTTAGAGGCTTGTACACGTGACAACCAGGTTTTGGGGGTACTTTTAAGTAACTTATAAATTTTCCGCATTTTATTGTAATTTTAGACTGACTTGTCTTGGTGGATAAGACGAGTGCTCTCACGCTCATTTTTGGGTCGTGACATATATTCAAGTGATAATGCGTCAAATCTTACACTATTCAACAACACATCATAAGTGTTAAGTCTAATTCCATAATAGGGAAGTGAACAATTATCGATAACTATTTCAATTACGAGTATTTGTATTGACTTGTTCACCATATAATAGTAGATAAGGACTTTATTGAATCAAGCTTCAATCACCGTAATAAAATTAGGTAGAATATATTCATTACCGATAGATTACAAATTTACTATTTTATCTTCTTTGTCTATGTAACATTTTTAAGTATTGTGTTAAGAATTCTAATCTTTAAAATCCTTTTAGGGTGGAATCTTCCCGAACATTTATGCTGATTTATTATTTTATCACTCTATTAGCTTGACATTATGGGTGATCTCATGTAATTGTGTACGTACGTATTTGTATTAATATATATTAATTATAGAAGACGTGGACTTGGAGTTGGGGCTTGGGCTTGGATCGAAACTTAAAATAAATATTTCATCTGTAGATAAGAATTTTTTTTACAGACAAGAGTAACATATATAGAAATAAGGGTCATATGATACACATATATTTGTAATGCGATAAAAACTGTACAAAGAAGGTCAAAAATTAAAGAGACCAAAATAGAAGACGGCGATAATGATAGTTTATGTACACTCAATAATAATATTGTGATGATCGTTTTTAAGAAATCTCTTCACAATATCTAGGCATGGTTGCAAAACAGTATTAGTTCATGCTTCGTCAAGATCTTCTTCTCTATATTCTTTGAAAACGTCCGTAGCAACAATATGATGCACCGACCACATTTTCTCGCTTATTAATCGTTGAATCTTGTCACGTTGGTTACAAATTAATATACGAGTATTACGCTTGATTCTTGAAATTGAAGCTTGAAGAATCATCTGCTTTGATTCATCATCTCCGTCGATATTTTTTTCTTCCCTTAAATATATGTCCATTTCAGGGACACCGATGGACCGTCGGATTCCTTTGGTGTAATCTGCATTTGGAATGAAAATCAGTCGCACCTGATCCACTAGCCCTACATGCAACACAAATTTAAAGAAGAGTTTTATTTAGTAGAACATATATTTGATAACAAAAAGTATTATTAAAAAAATTATATAAGAAAAGTTTTTAGCTAGTTGCATGATAGTATAGCTTTATTGATACATAAAATAATTACAAAAATTACCTGCTTTGACCATTTGATCAAACCTCATGTCAACTTTACGGTTCAAGACTGATTGCTCAACATCAATCCAAATAAAGCAACTATCATACTTATATCACACGAGTGATACCCACACTAATCTACAAAAATGCAATCATTACTAGTTTATTTATTATTTATTAAAATCAAAATTAAAAGATTAAAAAATTTTAAAAGAAATTTCTTTACTTTTGAAAAATAAAAATAAAATCTCTTTTTTTATGAAATGAATTTATTTTTATAGTTTTAAAATATTTTAAAATAAAAAATAATTTTAAACTATGCGAAAGGTGCAAACTGCCCTCTGTTTGTACCTTGGTCCAAAAATACCCTTCTCATTAATATTTTTGTTCAGAAATGCCTTTATTGATATTTTGGGTAAAAATGTTCGTTTTTTCAAATAAATACATTATTTATTTTCTTTTTAACACATTCTTATTCTAATAATATATTCTTGAATTAGCAAATGTTTATCTTCAATTAATAAAATAAAAAATAAAAATATTATTTTATTATAATTATTTGTTATGGTTATATAAATATAAATTAATGATGAATATACTGTGATTTTATCCATATGACATATATAATCTGTCGAGATGGTACATAAAGGTACTTTTATTTTAATGAGAAAATGGTATAAATCCCCTCCAATCTATACCCGAAATTTCAACTATACACTCATACATCACGGGTGTCCTATCACCTCCCTAAATTGTTTAAAACAAGAATTATTACACCCCTAAAACGTCATAATCACATCTATGCTAATGGGTGAGACTCACTCTCTGCAAAAATTTTATCTACAACTTTTTTTAGTTCTTTTTCCTTTTTGATTTATTATTTAAAAAATAATTTAATGTCAAAAAGTCAAAGTTTATGAATGTATTTTGGATCTTTAATTTGAAACATATTGTTGATAACATAAATGGTTGTTAATTATTTGAAGTTGAATACATTGAGTTTGATTGAGTTTATGACTGTGATTTTCAAATTAAAGAAACACGCAAATTTTTATGAAAATTGACGATCTTGAAATCTCCATTAAAATTAGTTAAAAAGCTTGAACTAACAATTTGACTTGCCACAAATGAGCACCATTTTGAATGGGTAATATATCAAAAGGTTGAAAACGTTGAGAGAAGCTTATATCTAAAATTTAAGAAAATTTGGAGATGATTTAGGGTGGTTTTGCATCAAATTTCAAAGCAATGGAATGAAGAAGATGAAGAACAAAAGCTAACATTTCAGATGCGTAGGAAAAGGAAAAATTATTAAAATTAGCCGTGAATTTGTTGGGTATTAAATATAAGATAAAAAAATTATCTTAATATTCAAAGTTTATTGAAGAAAATCATTTGGGTGTTCACTTATTAAGCTTATCCAAGCTTAATTTACTTTGATTTTTTTTTAAAAAAATCTTGGTGCATGTATCAAAGATTTTTGATATATAGTTCTTGATTTTGGAGAGTAATGGATAAAATTGCTATAAATAATTTTGATTATCAATTAATGTAGTGATAGGAATGATTTCAAGATGGTGAAGACTTTTGGTGGTGCCATAGATTTGATTTATGTTGTTGTGAAGAAGAAAGAAAATTAATAAGAAATGAATAACTAAAAATACACATTTACTATTTGTGTTGGTTCTCACTCTCTCTAAGAGTGTGAGATACACTCACTGTGCCACGTAAGCTAGAGAGTAAATTATTTTAGTTTTAAACAATTCAGGGGGATTATAAGACACCCGTGAAGTTAGAGTGTGTAGTTGAGATTGGAGGGGTTTTAGACCATTTTCTCAATTTTAATTGATAAAATGAGATTAAAGAGGAAAACAAGTGTTTCCTACATTTTTATTTATTAAAATGAATTTAAAAGAAAGGAAACAAGATCATAGTTCTTTAATAATTTAATCAAGAAAAAAATGTGGATGGAAAGATAAAAATATATACTTATTCAGAAAAGGACATTTTTGACCCATTTTCATAATTATAAAGGTATTTTTAAACAAACTATAAGACATTTTTTAATCAAAATATTAATAACAAGAATATTTTTTAATCAAACAATAAACAAAGAACATTTTAATTTATTTCACATGAGAACTTGTTTTTTTTTAATGGGGAACCAACAAGAGAATGTCAATCTAATTAATATTTGCGTGCATTATTATAAAGTTACAAAGTCATTGAATTTTCAGGTGTTTGTACTATTAGCTCTCTCATTTAATGGGGAACCAACAAAAGAATGAGACGTACCTATCTAATTACTGTGAGAATATGACTATTCACACAGTTGCTCTTCTCCTTTTATTTGGTAAGTTTTTTCTCATTCTTCTTCTTTCTTTTCACTTAATTACTTTTATAATCAAGCAACATTTTAACATTTTAGTATTGCTACATAATTAACTTGACTATTTATGTTGTACGACAGGAATGCTTTTTGCTTGCTAGTGATTTCGAATATGCAAACGCCAAGGCCTGCACAAAAGAATGTGACACTCGAATTGATTATGAGCTTTGCCCAGCTTTACAAACGAAAAGAGTTGATCAACTATGCACCAACTGTTGTGCGGGTAAAAAGGAATGTTTTTATCTCAAGGCAGATGGAATATTTATTTGTAAGGGAGAATCTGAAGGAGAAAATAATCTCCAGAAAAGCAATGTTGCTATTTCTTAATCTGCAAGTACTCTATGTATGAAATGAATAAAAGCGCATTATATTATGCTGTGGAGATTTACCACGACTTGTACTATGTAATATGTAATATTGGTTGTGGAGCTTTACCACAACTTGTGCTACTTGAGTATGTTTTTGTTTAATAGTATAAATGGAAGAGTACTAGTTTGTTCTACTTTTAAATTTAATATAGGTTTCTTTTCCATATTTTCTCTTTCTTTTAATGGGTTGTTATGACACAAGACTCATGGTTCATGTAGCGTTATGACACAAGAGTCATGGTTCATGTAAAATTCAAGTGGTGGATCAATATGTTTTCTATTATTAGTGTATTGGGTCTCGTTTTTGTCACGATTCAAAAATGGACGGTTTGACACTCATTTTATCTCATCAAGATAAGTTAATCTAAAATTCAAACATTTTAATAAAATGTGAAATCTTTTTAATAAATTTGAAAATACCCTCAAAATATGGTTGTCGCGTGTACAAATTTCTAATGTGTGTTGGGTTTAGCAAGTGTGAATGAGAAAAGAAAAGAGAGAGAATATGAAAAGTGAGGGAACTATTTTGGAGGGAAAATGAAAAGTCAATTGCAAAGTACAAATGAAAAGTCATTTCTCCCATATCGGCAAAAAGAAAGGGAAATTGTTGTCCTTATATAAGGAGATACTTCCATTACTTCTTAAAGAGCTAAGAAGAAGATGCCCCCTCGCGCCATCGTTGTCGCTCGCTCGGCTTCGAATTTGATTGATAAATTTTTTGGACAAAATTTCTTTAATCAGTTTTTGTTAAACCAAATAAATCCTGTTAATATTATCTCTTATAAATTTGCGAGTAACGGTAACATTCCGAAAAGTTGTTACTCTTTCCGAAAAGTCGTTACTTTCCAAAAAGTCGTTACTTTCCGAAAAGCCGTTATTTTTCTAACAGACACATTTTCTCCGAAAAGTTGTTATTTTTTCCAAAAGACAAAACTTTCTGGACAAAACGGGTCTGAACAGATTTCTCTAAACAGACACGTTTCTTGCTGAAAATGCTATAAAAGAAAGTCAATTTTCGATTTTTCAAACATTGAAATTTTCCTTCTCTACATATATTTTTCTCTCAAATAAATCAAAGTGTCGATCGACTGAGTCTGTCTGACTTGTTGCTGTTCTGAAGTTCGTTGAAGTTAAAGAACTTTGAGGTACCGCTATTTCTTTAACAGGTTTAATCCGTTTTATCTTGGGAGAAATTAATCCATAACCTTGGATACAGTGAGGGGATTAAATTTCTTAAGGACACACAGTAGCATCTGTGGACTCGGAATACTTCTTGTATTTTATGTATTTTCTGCTTCATCTTGTTTCTGTTTCTGTTTATTGGTTAACCTTATAAATACAGGTTAAAATAACAAAATTAAGAAATTTAAAAAAGTTTCTGTATTTGAGGTTTCTGGAGAATAAAACCTTTATGGTTTTCTACTATGTTTGAATTTTTAAAATTCATTCGATTAACGATTAAAAGAACATAAAAACTTTATCGTTGAATCAGAAACAGTTTGTGTAAAGATTTGTTCTTTACTGTTAGTATTTCAAATACTTAATTTATCTGCCATTTGTGACAGAAGAAAAAAAAAAAGACTAATTCAAGTCAAAAAAAATGCTGGAACAGTAAGTGCTGCAACAATAAGTGCTGCAACAATAAGTGCTGCAACAACATCGGTTGCACATAATCGTTCAAATGCTTCCTTAGCGCCGGCTGAGAAACCTGCAAAGTTTTCTGGATTTCGACTTTAAGAGATGTCAGCAAAAAATGTTCTTCTATCTCACTACGTTGAGTCTGCAGAAGCTCATTAATGAGAATGTTCCCGTTATGTCAGATGAAACTTCGTCTGATGAACGATTCTTGATAACAGAAGCATTGACACACTCAGATTTTTTGTGTAAAAATTATATCCTGAGTGGTCTGCAAGATGATCTGTACAATGTGTACAACAATGTCAAAACCTCAAAAGAACTCTGGGATGTTTTAGAAAAGAAGTACAAAACAGAAGATGCCGGAATGAAGAAATTCATAGTGGCAAAATTTCTGGACTATAAGATGATAGACAGTAAGACCGTCGTCACCCAAGTTCAAGAATTGCAGGTCATAATCCATGATCTCCTTGCTGAAGGTACAAAAAATTTTTAATGCCTATGTTAGAAATATTAAGTTTTCCCTTAATACTCACATAATCTTTAATGTAGGATTGATTGTGAATGATGTCTTTCAAGTGGCTGCAATTATTGAAAAGTTACCTCCATTGTGGAAGGACTTCAAAAACTACTTGAAACACAAACGCAAGGAGATGACTGTTGAAGATCTCATAGTAAGGTTGAGAATCGAAGAGGATAATAAGGCTGCAGAAAAGAGGTCACGTGGTAATTCAGCAATATCTGGAGTAAATTTTGTTGAAGAAGATCCCACAAAATTAAAGAAAAGAAAGAAAACATCTGGTCCAAAAAGCAATCCTCCTAAGAAAGAAAACATCTGGTCCAAAAAGCAATCCCCCTAAGAAGAAATTCAATGGAAACTGCTTCAACTGTGGTAAACATGGTCATAGGGCTACTGAATGCCGGGGTCCTAAGAAGGACAAGAAAAAAAAGGATCAAGCAAACTTGGCTGAATCCAAAGGAGAAATGGACGATCTCTGTGCAATGCTTTTAGAATGCAACTTGGTTGGAAATCTAAGAGAATGTGGATAGATTCTGGTGCCTCATGCCATGTTTTTGCCAACAAAGAATTATTTTCATCATATACTCCAACACTTAAAGATGAGAAGTTGTTTATGGCAAACTCCGTTGTTGCAAAGGTGGAAGGAACTGGCAAAGTCCTATTAAAGATGACATTAGGCAAGGTGGTGACTTTGAATAAGGTCTCATATGTTCCAGCATTGAGAAAGAATTTAATTTCAATTCCAGTTCTTACCAAGTTTGGATTTAAATGTGTATTTGTTTCTGATAAAGTAGTAGTAAGCAAAAATGATATGTATGTAGGAAAAGGCTACCTTAGTGATGACCTTTTCAAACTCAATGTAATTACAGTTGATATGAATAAAGATTTTGTTTCTTCTTACTTGCTTGATTCTAAATGTTTATGGCATGAAAGCTTGGGACACGTTAATAACAAAACCTTGCGAAAACTGATTAACTTAAATATTTTGCCAAAATTTGAGTGCAATAATCAAAATGTCAAATTTGTGTTGCATCTAAGTATGTTAAGCATCCTTATAAATCTGTTGAAAGGAATTCAAATACTTTAGAATTGATTCACACTGATATCTGTGACATGAAGTCAACACCATCACGTGGTGGGAAAAAGTATTTCATAACTTTTATTGACGATTGCACTAGATGTTGTTATGTCTATTTGCTAAATGGTAAGGATGAAGCAATAGATGCATTTAGGCAATATAAAACTGAAGTTGAAAATCAGTTAGATAAAAAGATCAAAATGATCAGAAGTGATAGAGGTGGAGAATATGAATCTCCATTTGCAGAAATATGCTTAGAAAATGGAATAATCCATCAAACTACTACTCCCTACACTCCTCAGTCTAATGGAATTGCAGAAAAGAAAAACCGAACTTTAAAAGAAATGATGAATACAATACTTATAAGTTCAGTTTTACCACAGAACTTGTGGGGGGAAGCTATCCTTACAGCAAATCAAATACTTAACAGAGTGCCTCACTCAAAGACAAATGTAATTCCATATGAGAAATGGAAAGGTAGAAAACCCAACTTGAAATATTTTAAAGTGTGGGGGTGTCTAGCCAAAGTCCAAGTTCCTATACCTAAGCGGGTAAAAATAGGGTCTAAGACTGTGGATTATTTATTCATTGGATATGCCACAAACCTAAAGGCATGTAGATTTTTGATTCATAAGTCTGAACATCCGGATATTCATGATAATACGGTAATGGAATCAGATAGTGCTGAATTTTTTTGAACATATCTATCCGTATAAAACTAGACTTGAGTCATCTAGTGGGGATCTAAACAACCCAGAGAAGAACCAAAACAGAATAAACATAATGAAGAAAATTCAAGACGCAGTAAAAGTCAAAGGAAATCTACTTCATTTGGATCATATTTTGTAACATTTCTTCTTGAAAGTGAGCCTCAAACATTCAAGGAAGCAATGTTGTCTAGCGACTCAACCTCTTGGAAGGAGGCAGTTAATAGTGAAATTGAATCAATCTTAAGCAATCATACTTGGGAGTTGGTTGATCTTCCTCCAGGGAACGAACCCTTGGGTTCAAAATGGATCTTTAAAAGGAAGATGAAAGATGATGGAACTATTGACAAATATAAAGCAAGACTTGTTGTCAAGGTTTTAGACAAAAAGAAGGTATTGATTATTTTGACACATACTCGCCAGTGACTAGGATTACATCAATTCGAATGTTAATTGCATTAGCTGCAGTATACGGTCTTGAAATTCATCAAATGAATTTGAAAACAGCCTTCTTAAATGGAGAGTTGGAAGAACAAATTTACATAGAACAACCTGAGGATTTTGTAGTTCCTGGTAAAGAAAAGAAAGTGTGCAAACTTATTAAGTCACTTTATGGACTAAAACAAACACCAAAACAATGGCATGCAAAGTTTGATCAAACCATGTTGTCAAATGGATTTAAAATCGATGAATGTGATAAATGTATTTACATTAAAGATACTTCAAATCAGGAAGTCATTTTATGCCTATATGTAGATGACATGCTTATAATGAGCAAAGACATTGCTAATATAAAAGCTACAAAGGGTATGCTCGCTAGTAAGTTTGATATGAAAGATTTAGGAGCTGCTGATGTGATATTAGGAATTAAAATTCTTAAAACTCCTAACGGTCTAGCATTGTCTCAAACTCATTATATTCAAAAGATACTTGAAAAATTTAAATTTTTGAATTTTAAAAGGGCAAAGACTCCAATTGATGTAAACCTTCATCTTGCAAAGAATAAAGGTGAAAGTTTGTCTCAATTGGATTATGCTAGCGTATTGGGAAGCTTAATGTATGTCATGAATTTTACAGGACCAGACTTGGCTAGGGCTATCAGTATACTGAGTCGATACACAAGTAATCCTAATCAAAGTCATTGGTTGGCAATGAAGAGAATTTTGGGATACTTAGATGACACTCAAAACTATGCTTTACATTACAACTAATATCCAGCCGTTCTTGAAGGATATAGTGATGCAAATTGGATAACTGGGTCAACTGAAACAAAATCCATAAGTGGATACGTTTTTACTATTGGTGCAGAAGCAATATCTTGGAAATCATTCAAACAAACATGTATAGCTCGCTCTACAATGGAGTCTGAATTCATTGCTTTAGACAAGGCAGGTGAACAAGCTGAATGGCTCCGGAATTTCTTAGAAGATATTCCATTTTGGCCCAAATCAATGGCCCCTATATGCATACACTGTGATAGTCAAGCTGCAATAGGAAGGGCTGGAAGCATTATGTATAACGACAAGTCTCATCACATAAGACGAATACATAACTCTGTGAGACAACTATTCTCTAGTGGAATTATCACATTTGACTATGTGAAGTCAAAAGATAATGTGTCGGATCCACTTACAAAAGGCCTAAATCGAGAGGGAGTTGAGAAATCATCAACGGGAATGGGACTATGGCCGAGAACAAGTCATTGTGGCGATAACTCTACCTAGAAGACTGGAGATCCCAAGATCTAGGTTCAAGGAGATAAAACAAAGTCATTGATGACGGTTCAACATTGTCAAGGAAAAAAATTATTATTATTTTATGATCATTCTCATGATGAGACAATGTTTAGTAACAAGGATAAAGACATAGGACTTTTTAATGGTTTCTAAGTTTGATACAAGGAATATCAAATGTGTATCTATGGGATAACACATTTAGAAATCACTTATGTAAGTGTGAAGTGTAAGCCGCTTCAAGAAGAATCTGGTAAGGCCAGCTCTTTAAGCACTTACTATCCAAGATGTGTTCATGGCTAAAACGAATAAAACAATGAGAACTAAGAACAGTTCAAGGGTTGATTGTGTGACATATGTTGTCTAGGTATACACCAAAGCTCGATGATTCAAAGATATCAAATCTACCGATTGCCGAGTATATCCGATATATGTTCACTACGGAAAGTTTAAAGGAAAACCTACTTATCCAGATGTGATTAACCTTTACCTACAAGACACACAAGTTTTTTCATGCATATGTTTTAACAATAGCCTTCCCCATTCATGTGGGGGATTGTTAGGGTTTAGTAAGTCTGAATGGGAAAAGAAAAGAGATAATATGAAAAGTGAGGGAACTATTTTGGAGGGAAAATGAAAAGTCATTTGCAAAGTGCAAATGAAAAGTCATTTCTCCCATATCGGCAAAAGAAAGGGAAATTGTTGTCGTTATATAAGGAAACACTTACATTACTTCATAAAGAGCTAAGAAGAAGATTCCCCCTCGCGCCGTTGTCGTCGTCGCTCGCTCAGCCTCAGCCTCGGTCTCGGCCTCGGCTTTGGAAAATGATGTGATTGATTGATAAATTTATTTAATCAGTTTTTGTTAAATCAAATAAATCCTGTTAATATTATCTCTTATAAATTTGCGGGTAACGGTAACATTCCGAAAAGTTGTTACTCTTTCCAAAAAGTCGTTACTTTCCAAAAAATCGTTATTTTCCTAACAGAAACATTTTTCCAAAAAGTTGTTATTTTTTCCAAAAGACACAACTTTCTGGATAAAACGGGTCTAAACAGATTTCTCTGAACAGACACGTTTCTTGCTGAAAATGGCTATAAAAGGAAGTCAATTTTCGATTTTTTAAACACTGAAATCTTCCTTCTTCTCTGCATATATATTTTTCTCTCAAATAAATCAAAGTGTCGATCGACTGAGTCTATGTGACTTGTTCCTGTTCTGAAGTTCGCTGAAGTTAAAGAAGTTTGAGGTACCGCTATTTCTTTAACAGGTTTAATCCGTTTTATCTTGGGAGAAATTAATCCATAACCTCGGGGACAGTGAGGGATTAAATTTCTTAAGGAGACACAGTTGTTTCTGTGGACCGAATTATTTTGTAATTTTTCTGCTTCATCTTAATTCTGTTTCTATTTATTGGTTAACCTTACAAATACAGGTTAATATAACAGTTTGTATATTTTATTTACGAGTTACGAATATACAAACAACATAAATATATACAAATTTTGTATTTATATATTTAGAATTTTTTGAGAACTCTGTTTGTACATTTCACTAGCCAATATACAAACATTGTAATTTATTATGCTTTTTTCATTAATCGTATACAAATAGTTATGATAAGCATATATATATTCTAGATTATACAATTAGAAACTGAATTATATGCTATACATATATAATCAGAAATTGAATTATACAAATTTTAATTCGTACAATTAAAAGACCGAATAACAGATTTCTGTGAAATGTAACCAAAGATTTAAAAATAACCAAAACTATGATTATATTACATCATATATACTCTGGAAGTCTGCTGCTTCACATAATTTTCTCTTTTAATTTTGTCCTATAGAAATAGTATACATAATAAATAATAACTAAATATTATATCTTTGCATAAAACGTATTTAAGCCTCAATTGTATCTTCAAAAATACAAAAAGAAAACTAAGGCAAGATAATTTTCAATTCCTTTTAAAAGTAAATAAATAGAAAGGAGGTTTAATCCTAAATGGTCAAAAGAATTAGATGGAAGGTCAGCAATTACGGCAATGATTTTCTACGAACAACAATTAATGGAATGATAAATTTACTTATCTAGTTATCTTTAAAGCACAATTAGTCCTCTCAATTTTTTTTACTAAATATTTTATTTTTGTCTTCATATGTAGAAGCAAGAATTAGTAGCTTCCTTTTCTTTAATTTCAAATTAATTTCTCTTTTGATCTATACACTGAATATTGAATGTAAATAAGTGAAGCATAAATGTCATTAGCATAATGCACAAAGTAAACTATTTGTGCTTTATCAACAACTGCATTGAATACCAACGCTTTGACAATAACCGTTGTATTAATTGCTCTCCTTTTAGTTTTTTAGTTGTGTTTACACTTTACTAAGGGCGTGTGTTTGGTACGTAATTTTTTTTTTTAAATGTTTTTTTGATATTTTTATATTCAGTTGGTCAAAATTTTGGAAGATATTTTTTATATAGAATTTTAAAAAAAAACGAAAACACAAATTTTTTTAATAAAAGTATAAAAAATAAATTTAACAAATAACATTTTACATTAACGATATATTTGTGTTCTTTCCATACGCCAATGCATGTATACCTCTTCTTTAACCCACGGTGCGTAGCCCTGATTCCCACCATCTCCTACCCTGTCATCATACTTTATCTCTGATACTATTGTCTATATTACGGAGTATATAAATATTTTTAAAATAATATCTTTACTTATATACCGAACTTAATAAAATAAAAAAGAAATTTTGTTAATTTTCATATAGAACATTTTCGAAGGAAATATTTTCCTTCTTATTGGACACACTCAAGTGTCTATTTGTTGTGCTTATGGCTTTGTTTTATACGTCAAAAATCATAAATTAGGAATTACATACGATTTTCGCTTATTTTTTTCTTTTTAATTTAAAACAAGTTCTTTAAAAAAAAAAAATTCAAACACTAAATATGCTTTAAAATTATTTTAATATAAAACACTTAAAATAAGTCAATCTAAATATGCTTTAAGAGAAATTTTGCAATGTATTTCCGTGTTGGAAGAACAAGAATTATATCAATAGTAACAGTAATTTGGTGAATTATCAGACGAATTTTGTAAGGGGCTCGATTAACTAATCAAAACCTAAGAAATTTTTTTCCCAATTAGTCGGTAAATGACGTAGAAATTTCAGGTTCACGAATATAGTAATTTTTATGTCATTATTTCTTTAATGATCTTTGATTACTTTTTCTCTTTTAACTCCCCCCTCCTCTCTTCACGTAAATTCGATAAAGCAAAAATATTTAAAAAATTTACAGTCAAACATAAAAAATTACTTGTCAACTTGAAAAGGGAGATTTGAATCTATTTTCTCACATCATCACCAAAGCTTACTTTTAGAAATATAGATCCAGAAAAAGAATTATATGATATAATGATAAATAGTTCAATCAACAATTGAAATAATTTATCTCGTGAGCATGAGAGCAAAACTAAAGAATTAAGTGAAAAACTTATGACACCAATCTTCTTATTAATAGTATGTTAACACAATAAATATTTTCGCAGCTAAACAAAATAAAGTTGAAATTTGATAATCATCCAGAGGATTAAAAAAATCAAAATACAAATCATCGCACTAAAATGGAGGCAAAAGAAACGGAGTGTTATGGATTTATGATTCTCATTGTTAGATCAAAAAAATGAGAATTTTAAAGATCAACAAAAGAGGAACAAGTTGTGTCAACATGAACTTATATTCCTGTAATGACCTGTTTAGTCGTTTTGAGCATTAGAGTTATTCTGGGAAAAACTGTCAGGATCGACGGATCCCACGACGGACCGTCATGGGCACGACGGACCGTCGAGGGGGTATCGTTCCAAAACACTTAGAATTTAGAAAATTGGGTACTGAGATCGACTCTCAGAACTTCGCGACGAAATGGCAGGACGGACCGTCGCAGGCATGACGGGCCGTCACAGACCTTTTACTGAAATCGAAGTCTCTGAGCTTTGTGACGGACCTGCAGAACGGACCGTCACAGTCGTGACGGACCGTCACAGTCTCCGTCAGCTCACTCGGGTCGGAATTCTGCTTAAGTGTTTAAAGGGGCGTTTTGGACTTTTCATGCTTATAATTATAAAGTTAGTGGGTTAATGTTAATTTTATCATCTTTTATACTTAATTTTATGCTAATTAGGGTAAAAGAAAGAGGGTTTTGAAATAAGAAAAAATAGAAAGAACAGAGGGAAAAGAGAGAAACGATCGATCGAGAGAGAGGAAGAACGCAGCCTTGGGGAAAGTGGATTGCTTGATCACAATTCTTCGGTGGAGATAGGTTATGGTTTATGCTATTCGTAGTAAACTCTTAATAGCGAATGATATGTGTTGGGAGTATTATGAAGTCTTCTATATGCTTAATTGTGTGCTTACATGATGTGATTATATAATTGTGATGAATTAGCATGTTGTCTAGGTATACACCAAAGCTCGAAGGTTCAAAGATATCAAATCTACCGATTGACCGAGAATATCCGATATATGTTCACTACGGAAATTTTAAAGGGAAACCTACTTATCCAGATGCGATTAACCTTTACCTACAAGACACACAAGTTTTTTCATGCATATGTTTTAACAATAGCCTTCCCCATTCATGTGGGGGATTGTTGGGTTTAGCAAGTGTGAATGGGAAAAGAAAAGAGAGAGAATATGAAAAGTGAGAGAACTATTTTGGAGGGAAAATGAAAAGTCATTTCTCCCAAATCGGCAAAAGAAAGAGAAATTGTTGTCCTTATATAAGGAAACACTTCCATTACTTCTTAAAGAGCTAAGAAGAAGATGCCCCCTCGCGCCGTCGTCGTCGTCGCTCGCTCGGCTTCGGCTTCGACTTCGACTTAGGATTTGGCAAATGATGTGATTGATTGATAAATTTTTTGGACAAAATTTATTTAATCAGTTTTTGTTAAATCAAATAAATCCTGTTAATATTATCTCTTATAAATTTACGGGTAACGGTAACATTCCGAAAAGTTGTTACTCTTTCCAAAAAGTCATTACTTTCCGAAAAGCCGTTATTTTCCTAACAGACACATTTTCCGGAAAGTTGTTATTTTTTCCAAATGACACAACTTTCTGGATAAAACGGGTCTGAACAGATTTATTTGAACATGCACGTTTCTTGCTGAAAATGGCTATAAAAGGAAGTCAATTTTTGATTTTTCAAACATTGAAATTTTCCTTCTCTACATATATTTTTCTCTCAAATAAATCAAAGTGTCGATCGACTGAGTCTGTGTGACTTGTTGCTGTTCTGAAGTTCGCTGAAGTTAAAGAAATTTGAGGTACCGCTATTTCTTTAACAGGTTTAATCCATTTTATCTTGGGAAAAATTAATCCATAACCTTGGGTACAGTGAGGGGATTAAATTTCTTAAGGACACGCAGTAGTTTTTGTGGACTCGGATTAGTTCTTGTATTTTATGTATTTTCTCCTTCATCTTATTTCTGTTTCTGTTTATTGGTCAACCTTCTAAATACAGGTTAAAATAACAATGTGTAATAACAAAATTGAAAGAAAAATACAAGTCTCGAATCACCTTGTTTCTAGAATAGAACAAAATCATAAATAAAGAGAAAGGAGATCTGTTGAGATGACAAACAACTACCTCACAAATCTCCAAGAAGCCTCGAAAAATACGAGAATAACAAGTACCACAAAATCCAGGCTCGTAACCTAAAAAAAATTATAGAAGCAAGGGTAAGTACCAAACCACACAGTACTCAACAAGTAAACCCCTAAACACAAGCTAAAGGGACAAAATACGGGTACTCCTTACACCCCAACCAAACCTCCACAACTACAATGCATAAAACCAATCCAACCTAAAGTTCACCATTTCCAAGCACATAACTCAACAACAACATACTAACAATCCCATATTAGTAACAACAAGCTCAATATTCATCAATTACAGCCTCCACAAAAGGCACCCACAATATTAACGACACACTAGATCAAGTGTATCAAATAGAGGTAACCAAATATCAAGTACTTTTCAACCACCAATAAACTACATAATCATAAAGAATTAAGGATGTCATGAGATGCAATGCAATATGACACCATGAAATGATATGTCTGAAAACATCAAGTACTCTCTCAATCGTATATACATGATACTCCTCGGAAATACATCGAGAGTTCATGACCAATGGAGAACTCACGAGGTCCATATACTGACACGGACGATCTCCACGTGTCTGTGTGAACGATCTCACCGCACTATCATAAATTAACCGAAATTCGCACGGACGATCTCCACATGCCCAAATTATAATCATAACTTCTCCATCAAACGGACAATCTCCTCGTGCCCAAATAATCATAACTTGATCTCAACATGGACAATCTCCACGTGTTAGACCTTTACTCATACACAATCTTATGTCAATTCATGTGCATAATATGATATCAAATAAAGGGAATGATGCAACATCTCAATAAATCAAATGTCTCTATGACATCTAACCAATTATCAAAATAATATGGGTTTAGTAAAGAATAGAACCACACATAATAAATCAATTCAATAATCTATCAGCTACTACACATATGCTTTGGCATACTTGGATTACAATCCACATTCTATAATAATAAATCTTGCCTTGATAACACCGGTACTCGTACCATCTTAACCCATCACACACAAACAATTAAGCACAATGCCTTTTATTATCCCATTTCATTATTAGAATTAATAAAGGTGGACAAATCAACCCTTTACCAAATCTCATTACTCCCAAACACATACTACAAGGAAATACACGGATTTTATGCACTTAACAAGGGTTTAGAAATCCACTTGCCTCAAGTAGTCGAACAATCACTCTGGGACTTGAGCCTTCCCCTTTTGTTGGGCTTCCGAATCAATACAATCTATCTAAATTAATAGCCATAATAAGATTTAGAAACTACATATTACCATAGTTTTAGTCTAGACCCAAAAACTCATCAAAACCTATAATTAGACTCCTAATCTTGATGTCAATTAATTTATTGACTCTTATATTTTTCTTAGAACCTAGGATTAAATCTCAACTTATAAAAAAAACCACAAAATAAGTAACGCTAACCATGAAATTACACGGTAAACAGCTATGCAATAGTATCACTTTGCCAATGATATGTTATGATCTTCCTAAGATCACAAGCTCAATCCACCAATAAAATCAAAAAATGCAGAAAGAAAACCAACTGTAGAATTTATTGATATCGAAGTCCTTTATTACAACTACTGATACTACAACTATGGAACCTACTGCTACGCCATTGATGATCTGCAAGGAAAAGAAGAAGAAGAAGAAGAAGAAGAAGAAGACTGAGAAGAGAAGAATTTGGATCGAAGAAGAGAGAAGGAAGCAGAGAAGAGAATTGGTGTGACTCTTATTTTTCAATTATTCCTCTCTCTCTTCCAGCAAGACTACTTATAACAACCTCCACCAACAACCTGTACCCACGTGTCATAATCCTCACCATCAACTTTCATTGATCAACTTCCAATCTCATCCGTTCATTTTATATTTCTGTTAACCTTCCCATTTCATGTTATTGCCAGATTCGAGGATCGAATCCCTGCAACCCATACTTTTATACCTTTAACTGTAGTTCATAACATTCCCTTCCCCATCAAAGCATCCTTGACCTCAAGGATTAGAATCGAAACCAGGAAACTTTGCCTTCAAAAAATCATAATCCTCCCAAGTGGCATCCTCCGGTGGAAGATTAGACCACTGAACCAAAACCCGAACAGCAGCCACATTATTTCGTTTGACCATCTGCCGCCGCAGAATTGCCACTGGCTTAACCAAAAACTGTCTGTCGTCATTTGTATAAGGCAATTTTGACTGTATAACCACTCGATCTCCGACCTTCTTCTTTAACAACGAAACATGAAAAACTGGATGAATCTTAGAATGCGAAGGTAGAGCTAATTTATAAGCCAACAACCCAATTATTTCGACTATCAAATAAGGACCGTAATATTTAGAACAGAGCTTCAAATTTCGTCTCAAAGCAATGGAAGTCTACCAATATGGTTGAAGCTTTAAGTAAACCCAATCTCTCACTAGAAACTCACGCTCGGTCCTTTTCTTATCCGCGAAAAACTTCATTCTAGCTTGGGCAGTAGCTAGACTGTCTTTCAACAATTGAAGAAATTGTTGTCGATGCATCACTGCGTCTTCTGCTGCCTGTACTACTGTCTCCAAAAGAGGGCCAATTGAAAGTAGAGCCGGAGTATAACCATACAACGCTTCGAATGGAGTACATCGCAGACCCGTGTGGAAGTTGGTGTTATACCACCACTCTGCAGCAGGTAGACATTGTTTCCACTGCGTAGGCCTGCTTGTAGTCATACATCGAAGGTAATTTTCCAGACACCTATTGACTCTCTCAGTTTGTCCATCACTCTGAGGATGATAGGCCGAATTATAGTGCAATTGTGTACCCATTAGTTTGAACATTTCCTGCCAGAACTCACTCAAAAATACCTTATCTCTGTCAGACACAATATTGTCGGGAGTACCATGTAACCTATGAATATGTCTCCAATACAACTCAGCTACTGTCAGAGCAGTATACAGATGACACATAGCTATAAAGTGGGCATACTTGGTAAACCGATCTACCACCACCAATATCACGCTTTTAGCTTTCGATTTCTGCAAACCTTCTATAAAGTCCATGCTAATATTACTCCACGCTTGATTAGGAATTGGCAATGGCTGAAGTAAACCGGGATATGTTGCATTGTCGTCCTTGTTACGATGGCAAACCTCACACTGAGCTACATATTCATTCACCATAGCTCTCATTCTTGGCCAATAGAAATATTGAGTTAACCTTTTGAAAGTGCCCAATTGGCCCGAATGTCCACCCAAAGGAGTGTCGTGAAAAGTAGAAATTAGTTGTTGTCGTAAAGGCCCTTTGGAACCCACATAAACCTTGCCTTTCTTCCTTAAAACCCCATTGACGTTATGCCACAAACTAGGCCCGTGAACATCTACTGATATCAAGGCTAGCAGCTCTTGAACATAAGGGTCCTCCGTATAACTGTGCATAATTTCTTGTATCCACATTGGCGTAATCATACTCACAGCCATCAGTAAACCTGCCGAAGACTTTTCACTCTCTTGTAACCTTTCGTCTTGCCTGGATAGAGCATCTGCTACCCTATTCTCCTCTCCTTTTTTGTATCGCACCTCATAATCAAGGCCTAATAATTTCGTTAACCCTTTTTGTTGTATAGCTGATGTTACTCGTTGTTCCAACAGATATTTCTACCTGTAATGATCAGTCTTGACCACAAAGTGTTTGAATTGTAAATAATGTCTCCATTTATCCACTGCGTTAAGTAGAGCCATATACTCCTTCTCATAAATCGACTTGCCCCTATGTTTAGGAGCCAATACTTTGCTTAAGAAAGCAATTGGCCTCCCTTGCTGCATAAGTACAGCTCCAATACCCCCATGACTAGCATCAGTCTCTACCACAAACTCTTGGGTATAGTCAGGAAGATCCAATACAGGTGTAGTCTTCATAGCTATTTTTAGAGCTTCAAAGGCAGTTTCGGCATCCACACTCCATTTGAAGGCTTTATTTTTTAACAAATCAGTGAGTGGCCTGCTGTTGGTCCCATAATTTTGCACATACTTCCGATAGTAACCTGTTAGCCCAAGAAATTCTCTTAGAGCCCGAAAGGTCTTAGGTCTAGGCCATTCTATCATAGCTCGAATCTTATGAGGATCGGTATCCACCCCTTCCTTAGTAATAACATGGCCTAAGTACTCCACTTGAGCTTGCCAAAAAGAACATTTAGACTTCTTTGCAAACAACACATTAAGCCTCAAAGTTTCAAATACCACCTGTAGATGCTGTAAATGCTCCTCCATATTTCGGCTATAGATTAATATATCATCGAAGAAGACTAGAACAAACCTTCTGAGAAACGATCTAAAAATCTGATTCATTAATGCTTGAAATGTTGCTGGAGCATTGGTAAGTCCGAAAGGAATTACTCTAAACTCATTATGGCCCATGTGAGTCCGAAATGCCGTCTTGTGCACATCTTCCATCTTCATCCTAATTTGATGATAACCAGCCCTCAAATCTACCTTAGAAAAGATTGACGCCCCATGTAGTTCATCCAACAAATCATCAACTATAGGTATGGGATACTTGTCTTTAATGGTCAAGTCATTCAATCCTCTATAATCGACACAAAACCTCCATGTTCCATCTTTTTTCTTTACTAACAATGTTGGTGAAGAATAAGGCGATTGACTAGCCTGTATGATTCCACTACTAAGCATCTCTTTCACCTGCTTCTCCAACTCATTCTTTTGATGGAAATTATATCTATAGGGCCTCAGACTAACCGGCATAGCTCCCAGATTAAGAGGTATCGCATGGTCAAACAGTCTTGCCGGTGGTAGTGACTTCGGTTCTGCGAAAATATCAGCATATTTAACCAACACATTTTGAAGTCCATCATCGATTACCTCCTCCTCACTGTTTGTCATCATGTTCATCATAAAAAGATGAGCAACTATAGCTTGACCCTTCTTCAACATCTTTTTCGTTGATCCACTAGATAGCATACTCAAACTTCCCTCACCTGCAATTCCCGGCAGCACTAATTTATTAGCTTTCCTGCCTATAGTAACACACTTTCGTTAATGATCAAACTTAGTCGGATTATGTTTCTTCGTCCAATCATTTCCTAACACCAATGCACAACCACCCAAGGAAATAATGAGCAAATCTTCTATGAAAATTCTATCCTGCATTTTCCACGAAAATTCTTTACAGTGAGAGTTGCACATTACGTAATTACCATCTGCCTCTGTCACTCGTACAGGAGAACATGGATGAGGTTGGTAGCCTGATGCGGCTACGGTATGCTTATCAATGAAGCTATGAGGGCTTCCTGAATCAATTAAAATTGCCAGTTGTCGCTTCTTCACAGTCCCCCTGACAAGAATTGTATTCTCTCCTTTGTTATGACCAGTTAATGCATTAAGACACACAACTTGTTGTACCTCTTGTTCGACTACTCCTTCAATGGTTATATCCTCCATGCCTTCCAATACTGACATCTGATCAACTTCCCTTTCCTTCTCAACGAATCCAGTTAAATAATTCAACTATCTCGTTTTGCATATATGTCCCGGCCCATATTTCTCTCCACAACGGAAACACAAGTGATTCGACTTCCTAAACTCGTAAACTTTAGGAGTAAGTCGGTAAGGCCCATTCCTGTTAACCATCGCATTAGATGCTTTTCCTACTTCCTGCACAGCTGCCGGCAACACTCGGTTCATTGTTCTATTCCTCCTTCGTGCAGCTTCAATAGCCATTTCCTTCATCCTTGCTTTCTCTACCGCTTCTTTCAACGTCCTCGGTTTGAACATTTTAACCTCAAATCTGATTTCCTTTTTCAAAGCTCCAATAAAACTAGATAAGAAGTGAGCTTCGTTCAAGGCCGGATTTCGTATAAGCATTTGAGCTTTAAGATCTTCAAATCTCCCTAAAAACTCATCCACATTACCGATTTGTTGTAGCTTGTTAAACTCTTCCACCACATCACTTACTACAATTTCTCCAAGCCTGCTGATTAAATCCTCTTTAAACTAAATCCAATTCGGTATTCCTCCGCTTAACGCCATTGACTGATACCATACTTCAGCAACATCAGTCAAGTATAAAGCAGCCATTTCTACCCTCTGTTCATTACCTACTCTGTATTGTGTAAAATCTCTCACACTTTCGAATCCACACCTTCGGCTCCTGACCTGCGAAACTAGGTAACTCCCACCTCGGTAACGTCACTGCATTCGGCTGAACTCTATTGCGATTATCCCCATTCAAAATAGGTAGTAAGCCTGCTCCCACATTCGTAACCACCGGAGCTCTTTCCAACACTCCTAATATCTCCAAAATTAAATCTAATGCTCCTTCAATTCCAGTTTGAGCATTGCGTACTTCCTCTTGCGAATTCAGCAGACCGGAGAGCATTTCATCGTGCCTTGCTATCTTATCCTCTGTAATCTTCCAGCGTGTGCCCTCAGCCATTACACAGGTTCGAAGGCTCTAATACCAAGTGTTATGATCTTCCTAAGATCACAAGCTCAATCCACCAACAAAATCAAAAAATGCAGAAAGAAAACCAACTGTATAATTTATTGATATCGAAGTCCTTTATTACAACTACTGATACTACAACTATGGAACCTACTGCTACGCCATTGATGATCTGCAAGGAAAAGAAGAAGAAGAAGAAGACTGAGAAGAGAAGAATCTGGATCGAAGAAGAGAGAAGGAAGCAAAGAAGAGAATTGGTGTGACTCTTATTTTTCAGTTATTCCTCTTTCTCTTCCAGCAAGACTACTTATAACAACCTCCACCAACAACCTGTACCCACGTGTCATAATCCTCACCCTCAACTTTCATTAATCAACTTCCAATCTCATCCGTTCATTTTAAATTTCTGTTAACTTTCCATTTCCTGTTATTGCCAAATTCAAGGATCGAATTCCTGCAATCCATACTTTTATACCTTTAACTGCAGTTCATAACATGATAATTATTTTTTTTTTCCTATCTGACCATTGTACACCAACTTGTCAAAGAAAAACCTTAAGGACCCATGTGGCAGGAACCACTAACAACAATAAATTGATATATTCAATTTGCTTTCTACACCCATCCATAAAATCTCCAACATCCAATTAATTAATATCCACCCAATAGGTTGTATGTATAAAACAAAATTCAAACTTAATTAAGTTTTACCTGTAGCCTTTTTCTGTCGGTTCTTGGTGACGGCGTGGATATCAAAAGAGGAGTCACAACTGATTTGTTGTATAACTAAATAATATTACGCTCCCTCTTTAATTATTCCATTTTTGTATATGGATCAAAAAGGATATATGCTGATAATTAAATTATAAAATTGACTCATTAATCATTAATTAAATAAATTATTTAAAATTACTCATAAATAGATAAAAATTATAATTAAATGAATAGTTAAAAACTCTCTAACCAACTTCACCGAGTGATAAAAAACTAATTGGCCAATTATCGAGAGGGATAAAATAGTATTTTTATAATAATTTCTAAAAATAAACTTTCGGGTCATTATAACTTTGCGCGGTTATGAAAAAAATTAAAATAAAATTATATACAAATATCAATAATTACTTTGATAAAAGAATTTTTTTGTTTTACACATAAATTTATAGAAGAAAAGCTATGAAAAATATTTAGATTAAATATGAAATTCATTAAGAAATCCATATATTTGAACTTCGGATAGTTAAATATTAAAATTAAATTTCATAGAGAAAAAGAGAAGGTAATAAGAATTGGGTAAATATTAGAACTATTAAAATGTAAACTTGTGATCATTTCTTTTTTTGAGATTTTTTTAGTATAATTTATATATATTTATGTAAACTTGAAATATGATCGTTCTTTTCTCCTTCTTTATAATCTTTTTAATTATATTCTTAGTATAATTTTTCGGTAATGTGTAACTCAAATTGCTACTAATAGTTATTATTCATGACTATATAGTTAGTCAATACTATTATCAATCATTATCCACAATTACTATCACTTGTTCTCGTCATCACCCAGTCATCACATGTTTTAATTATTTTTATTATACAATATTAGATCAATTTAATATTTGTATTAATAACTTTTTAATAATTAAATTTTAAATAAAAAAATTACATATTTAAATGATGGAAAATAACAATCTTAATTAGTTAAACTTCATATCTTAATATATTATTATAATTATTATTATTGTTATTGTTGTTGTTGTTGTTGTTATTATTATTATTATTATTATTATTATTATTATTATTATTATTATTATATGTAGGTTTAGATATCTAATTATTTTTGGGACAACTTATATGGGGAAAAAAATAATGTCAAATTTAAAAATAACATAAAAGAGAACAAATGTAATGATCCTTGTGTCGTTTTGAGTATTAGAGCTTTTTATTACATAAAAGACTCTTTCGGTAGATTTTAACTGAGAATTTGGGACCATTCGTAACTATAATTTTAAAATTAATGGGATAATTTTAATAATTTATTTAATTGGTGGTTAAAGAAAATAACATTAGAATTAGTGGTGGGTGACTTTTGCCATTTTTACTCCTAGTCTTATAATAATTAGAGTTTACTAGTTTTGAGTGGGTAATTAAAAGAAAAGAGGTTTGCTGGTTGGACATAAGCAGTAATGGAGAAAGTTGATTCAGGTAACCTAATTTACGCTTTCAATTTGTTTTACATGTAATTATTTGTTGGTGGCTATAAAATTTAATCTTGGTGAATAGATAACAATTAGAAAATTAGTGATGGGTTGAATAAGAGATTTTGAATCGGAAATAGGTTTTTGGACAACATGGTTATCACTTGGATATGTTAAATTATTAATTCTTAGTTGGATTGATGATGGCAAAATAATAAAGGGCTAATCATAAGCTAATGATTAGAGAGATGGATAAATTAAGGGAAATTGGAATAAGGTTTCTTCCGCCTCTCTTCTTCGATGATCATATGATCCTTATGAAAACAAATGGACTTGAGGAAATATAATGTTGTTGCGGGGGAATACATTAGTTGGGAGAATTTGTCTTGATAGTGATATGTAGGGATTATATGACAACTTTTTATTCATTGTTCGTGGAATAAAGCTAAGTACAAGCACTAGGGTACAATTTATTTTCTTTACTGTTATTAATTATAATTTGGTATAATAAGTAACCTTTATGATTAGGTAAGAAATTAATGTTTGAAAACAAGAATGATCAAATCCTATTTTTGGTTTTAGAGCTTTTGGAATTATTTATCGCTAGTAGTAGTATCAACTAATGTCCCTCTTGAGTTTACATTAGCATAAGATAAATACAAAGTTCAATAATCTTGGTAGGAACATGGTCATGTAAGAAAGTTATAGCTTGTAGGTGTAGAAAATTGTTATTTTCTGTTGATTGGAGAAGAAAGGGGGTTACACGGGTTTCTCAATTATTTAATATAGGTTTAATTGATTTTGTTATTAAAGAATTGGATTAAAAATTTGTAGGCAGTCACGTGCATTTAGTCTTGGCATTAATGTATGACCTCATACTGGACAATTAATGATTAACTGTGATGTAAGCTATTACAATTATATATTTATATGATAATAGATTGAAGAGACTTGCAAGAAAGTAAAGATCATGGAGACTATGAAAATTTAGCATCTCGATACGATTTAAGTTATGCATATTGAGATAGATAATTAATTATTAGGTGTATCGAATTATTTGAATTACATAAAAGTTATGTTAAATGAAGGAATAAGATTTAACGGCTGGACGTATAGTAGCATGAGTGTTTATATACTCGTTAATTTACAAATTATATATATTTGATAGATTGGAAGTGTTCGGATGCATCCAAGAGAGGAAAGACATTGGAGAAGTAGTTTGTTCGTCTTCGGTTCTTCGATGGAGGTAGGTTATGGTTTATGTTATTTGATAGTAAACTCTTAATAGTGATTGATATGCATTGAATGATATTGTGAAGTTTTCTATGTACTTGATTGTGTGGTTGTGTAGCTTGGTTGTGTGTTTTGTGATTGGTCTTAAATCCTGAGACCGTGGAATTTAAATTCTTGAACCATCTTTATCGAAGTGATGTCTTGAACAAAGAAGGCTTGATGAAATAATATAACAACGAATTGAAAGTGGTGATAATATGTGATACATTAACGGTATTCTTGGTTCGGAGTGTCACGTTCCGATACGGTATTCTTGGATTGGAGTGTCACATTCTGACACGATATTCTTGGACCAAAGTTTCACGTTCCGACACGGTATAATTGGATCGGAATGTCATGTTCCTACACGGTGTAATTGGATCGTAGTGTCACATTTCGACACGGTATAATTGGATCGGAGTGTCACGTTTCGACACATTAATTTAAAGGAAAAGGATATTGAATTAATTTAATGTACTCAATCTCAAAGAAGCAATTTATCAACGAACGGGGTGTGGAGGCATGAGTCCTTGTGTGTACTTGATATTGTGATTGATTACGTACTTACTTCAGTTGTCACGTGTTCATTGTTTTTATTGCTTATCACCTATTAAGTACTATAGTTGATTTTATATTATTATTCTTTGTATATTAGCTACTATTTTGGGTTGGCCGATGATACTTACTCAGTATATGTGGCTTCGTACTGAGCCCTACTTGTAGTTTTTTTTGTTTTCCTTTTATGGAGTGCAACAAGTGTACCGACGAATTTGAAATCGCCTTCATCTCAATCAAGTCTCTGATATCAGGTTCAAGGGTGAGCTATTCGTTCGAGCTTGGATAGGATTCTCTCAGTCATTACCTGATGTCCTTAGTTTTCGGACACAAATTACTTTATTTCATTTGTTTTGGTTTCTTTGATACTCTTAGACTTATTGGAGATTAGATGTCCTTGTTGTGATGAGTTTCAGGTTTTAGGAAATGATAGTTAATAAGTTTTGGAACTTCCACATTATTTTGCTATTTGTAGTTGAATTATTGGTATATGTTGGAATTTGGATGCCCTGGTTCGCCCACCTAGGAGGTTAAGTGTGGGTGTCACTCACGACTTATTTTAGGTCGTGATAAACTTGGTATCAGAGCGTTAGGTTCGGTGATCTCATCACACAAGGACAAGTCTAGTAGAGTACTGAAGAACGGTGCGGGAACGCCATTACTTTTCTTCAAGAGGCTTTAAGACTTTCGAAAAACTCATTTCTTTCTTTCTTTCGTGCTACTACTCAAATCTAATTGGTATCTAGGTGATACAAATTGGTATCTGAACTTTCTTCACTCTATTTGATATATGGTTTGTACTAAAGTATTAAAAGTTTAAATAGCAACACTAGGGAAAAAAAATGTGTCCTTGGAAATGGATATATTTTCTTAATTGACCATAGGGCCTGTAATGACTAGTAATCAACATGATTTTTTTTCAAGTTCATAAAGTTGAAACTCTAATTCTTCATGGGTATTGATTTTGAATATGTTTATGCTTCCATTGTCGATTGTTTTGAGCTGCTTCATAAAATGAATATAGTGGAAAGACTTAGTGTTGAGTTTGTGACGTACTAATTTTGAGGATACACAAAATGTGATGATAGTATCATGTTGAGTGGCGATTAGTAAAGACACTACCTATGACTTCAGGCAACATTTTTTCTAGCATCTTGATGAATAATTATACACCCTACACTTTGAGGGATAGGAGGAGAGTTGAGTTACGGAATAACAAGAGGTATATGTTGCACCAGTTAAGGTAAAAATCTCCACTACGATTCATAAATTGAGTGTATATCAAATAGGGTCATCAATTCTTACTTGGTTATACTTTTGATGTGTATTGCCTTCGTTATTGACTTGATCTAAGAAGTAAAACAAATATCTTAGGCTAGAGAGAGAATAGATTTGATAATGTCAATGGGTAAAAATGTTTGGGCTATTTGGGTACGATATTCTTGATAAATATGATGTGTTCTAGTAATGAATTTAACGGCCTTAGACGGTACTAGTGTTACATGGAAATGAATACATCGATTGTCAAGTGTGAATACTAACTACTTAAGAAGTAATTAGTGGTATGACATGTTTAGTTATTGAGATTCGATGTTGCTTTCACCTTTGAAAAAACAACTAGTTTATTACTGCAGGCACTTGGATTGCATTATTTTTAAGAAAAATTTTAGTGGTGGATCTTTGGTACAATATTAATACATTTAGGTTGTGAAATGTATCTTGAGGGTTCTGAATGAGGACTGAAGATTTTATCTCAAGCTTAAAAAGGTATATTGATACTAGAATGACAAACTTATAGGGAAAGAAAGTCCTAGTGAGTATACTAGGGTGAAATAAATTGAAGATTTCAGTAAGAAAATGCTTATAAAATTGAGTTAGTTCCTTAAATTTGATTGGTAAACCTGAGTTTAAGTTGTCAGGTCGAGGAAAAGGTTCACTGCATGGTGATGACAAGGGCTTACTGAGCATGATGGTAAAAAGAGTTTGTGAGGGATCGTGATTGGGAAGAAACTATATAATAAGAAAGTATTGGTTAAATGAATTTTGTATAGTAATAAAGACTGGCGAGTATATAAAGTTGTGATTTTCTACATTTTGGTGAGTAATGTGTCTGTATAACAAGTTTCAGGAGATGTTGAGGCACCACTTGAGTATAATTTAAAGGAACTAGAGTCATAACTAAAATAAGATAAAATATGTGGGATGTGTAGCCTTTAGAAATAGGAAAAGTAGGAATATTTTCTCTGATTGCAAGGACTACAAATATATGTTCGAGTGGGGTGATAAGTTTTATTGCAGTGTTGAATTTAGTAATGAGTTTGTTTGAATTTTTAGTGAATGATGCAGTAAGGTCGACGGAGAGGCGATCAATGATAAGCTGAGATACAAAAACTCATAAATGTGTTCAAAATATGAGCTAATATTGATAGGGGATTGAATTACACACTTGGATTCACAATTCTTTCTTTTTGTTTTGTAAGTCTACATTCGTAGTGCTATATTTTGTCAAGATATGAATTGTAAGATAAAAATGATCGTTCAATTGGGTATTGATATTTGGAAGGACTTATGCATGATTTAGTCATAAAGTTTGTTACTTTTGATTGATAAAGGACCTAACGAGGGATTCATGTAATATTTTGATTTAAAGGCTAAATGTCAAGGATTTTTGACCAAAGAATAAGATTCGTAAGCGAGACAACATGAGGAACAAGAGTGTGGTGTATTGAGGAGTTCAAGATATTTAGAATTTTGTGTCATGAAAACTTTTTTTTTTAACAAAAGTAAAGAAATAAGATCTCTCGTATAAAGCCTTAGTTGTAGTTGAAGGTTGTATTGATTTTCGCATAAGAGATGATTGTAAGATGTGAAATAGTTTGGTACAGACTTACTAGGTTATCTTTGACTTTTATAAAGATTGAGCTTTAGTTGGGTGTCAAACAATGAGGTATGAGCTTATATTATACATAATAATTTGAGTGACTAAGAATTTTCCTAAGTATTGACATGAGGTATATGATGGTTTAAACGGGTAGCTAAAGCATGGTATGTGGAAGTGGTGGGAAGTTGACTTTGGGTTTGATTTAATAGTTTTATCACGATGGAAAGGTACTATCAAATTTTAAATTAATGTTAATATCCTTGTTTGGGACTCATAATTGTCATGAAATGTTTAAATAGAAAGGGAGAGATAGCCATAGTTTGAACATATATTTTATAAGAATACTTTGATACTAATGATGGTTTGGGAGTAAGGTAGATGATCGATGTGGTTATGATATTTTGTTAGTATTAAGAAGGTTGACTTCAGCGGATGTGGGGTTCGATAAATCAAGTATATGAGTGTAATTATAATAGGGACTAAATTGGTGATTCTGGGTAGCAATAAAATCAAAGATATAGAGTCAGATGAATAAAAATGTTGATATGGTGATATGGACACTATGGAAGGAGTATATAGAGTTATTCGACCTTGGTTATGCATATTCTTATGTGACCAGCTACTTCATTTTGAGCGTGGTTTAGAGTCTGATTCATTTTCTACGTCCATATGTGTTTTCGCTTCTACGGGTGAGTCTCTAATAGTGGATCGTGTGTACCGTTTATGTGATTTTCCTCATAGTAGGGTGACATCCTTTGTTAGACTTGTTCATTCCAGTTATGGAAGATTTGATGTTGATTGGGATAGTTGAAGTATGCTAGTTTATGAGAATTTATAGGAAAGCTACCATAAAAATTTATAGTTGTTCGATAGACTTAAGATTTTTCTCATCATCGGTATCATGTTTTGGCTATGTGTGATTAAGATGAAGGACCATTGAGCCTAGTTGTGTTAGTCTTAAGGTTTTTCTATCATATCTTCTAATCTTGCATTTTGGTAGTGTTTTTAGAGGTTATGTATGCTTGGGTGTATTGCTTGATGGATGGTTACTTGATCATTTTCTTCTTGAGGTTAGAGAAGTTGAATTTTCCCTGGATGAGTACCTGATGTCTAAAGATCATTTTTTTTATAACTTAAGCTCGTGGAAAGTTTATGTCGTGATAATGAAACATTGATAAGATCTATGATGGGTTATGGATTATGAGTGTGGTGGTTGATTTAGTTCACTTCCGATTGAAATCAGTATTGATTTAACATGTTATCGTGGTTATGTGAAAAAGATTCCACCTAATGGTTGTGTCAAGGTCCTTGAGAATATGTTGCATATGTGTGTACGATTAGTTTTGATTGCTATGGGAATATGTCTGTTGTTAGTTGAGTTTACTACAACAACTGTTATCATTAGAGCATTGAGATGACCCCATTTGAGGCATGTTATGAGAGGAGGTGTAGATCTCAATTGGTTGGTTTGATGCTTTTTATGAGACTTTGGGTACTAATACTTGGAAGAGATTATTAACACACCTACCCTTTCATACCCTAACCTTCTTTTGATCGTTCGAGGACGAACGATGGGTAAATTGGTATCTATTGTAATGATCCTTGTGGTCATCTCAAGTACTAGAGCTTTTTATTACATAAAAGAATCTTTCGATAGATTTTAACTGAGAATTTGGGACCATTCGTAACTAGAATTATAAAATTAATGGGATAGTTTTAATAATTTATTTAATTGGTGGTTAAAAAATACATTAGAATTAGTGGTGTGTGACTTTTGCCGTTTTACTACTAGTCTTATAATAATTAGGGTTTACTAGTTTTGAGTAGGTATATAAAAGAAAAGAGGCTTGCTGGTTGGACATAAGCAGTAATGGAGAAAGTTGATTCAGGTAACCTAATTTACGCTTTCAATTTGGTTTAGATGTAATTATTTGTTGGTGGCTATAAAATTTAAGTTTGGTGAATAGATAACAATTAAAAAATTAGTGGTGGGTTGAATAAGATATTTTGAATCGGAAATAGATTTTTTGGACAACATGATTATCACTTGGATATGTTAAATTATTAATTATTAGCTAGATTGATAATGGCAAAATAATAAAGGGCTAATGATAAGCTAATGATTAGAGAGATGGATAAATTAAGGGAAATTGGAATAAGGTTTCTTCCGCCTCTGTTCTTCGATGATCATATGAAGCTTATTAAAACAAATGAACTTGAGGGAATATAATGTTGTTGCGGGGGAATACGTTAGTTGGGAGAATTTGTCTTGATAGTGATATGTAGGGATTATATGACAACTTTTTATTTATTGTTCGTGGAATAAAGCTGAGTACAGGCAGCAGTGTACAACTTATTTTCTTTAGTGTTATTAATTGTAATTTGGTATAATAAGTAACCTTTATGATTAGATAAAAAATTAATGTTATGAAAACAAGAATGAGCAAATCCTGTTATTGGTTTTAGAGCTTTTGGAATTATTTATCGCTAGTAGTAGTATCAATTAATGTCCCTCTTGAATTTACATTAGTGTAAGATAAATACAAAGTTCAATTATCTTGGCAGGAACATGGTGATGTAAGAAAGTTATAGCTTGTAGGTGTAGGAAATTGTTATTTTGTGTTAATTGGAGAAGAAAGTAGGTTACACAGGTTTCTCAGTTATTTAATATAGGTTTAATTGATTTTGTTATTAAAGAATTGGATTAAAAATTTGTAGGCAGTCACGTGCATTTAGTCTTGGCATAAATGTATGACCTCATAGTGGACAATTAATGGTTGAAAGTGAAGTAAGTTAATACAACTATATATTTATATTATATAGATTGAAGAGAGTTGCAAGAAAGTAAAAGATCGTGGAGACTGTATAAAAAATTTAGCATCTTGATAGGATTGAAGTTATGTATATTGAGATAGGTAATCAAATATTAGGTGTATTAAATTATTTGAATTACATGAAAGTTATGTTAAATGGAGGAATAAGATTTAACGGCTGGACATATAGTAGTATGAGTGTTTATATACTCGTTAATTTACAAATTATATATATTTGATAGATTGGAAGTGTTCGGATGCATCCAAGAGAGGAAAGACATTGGAGAAGTAGTTTGTTCGTCTTCGGTTCTTCGATGGAGGTAGGTTATGGTTTATGCTATTTGATAGTTAACTCTTAATAGTGATTGATATGAATTGAACGATATTGTGAAGTTTTCTATGTACTTGATTGTGTGGTTGTGTGGCTTGGTTGTGTGTTTTGTGATCGGTCTGAAATCCTGAGACCGTGGAATTTAAATTCTTGAACCCTCTTTATCGAAGTGATGCCTTGAATAAAGAAGGCTTGATGAAATAATATAACAATGAATTGAAAATGGTGATAACAAATGATAAATTAACGATATTCTTGGATCGGAGTGTCACGTTCTGACACGTATTCTTGGATCGGAGTGTCACATTTCGATACGGTATTCTTGGATCGGAGTTTCACGCTCCGACATGGTATAATTGAATCGGAGTGTCATGTTCCGACACAGTGTAATTGGACCGGAGTGTCACGTTCCGACACGGTATAATTGAATCGAAGTGTCACGTTCCGACACAGTAACATTAAAGGAAAAGGATATTGAATTAATTTAATGTACTCAATCTCAAAGAACCCATTTCCCAACGAACGTGGTGTGGAGGCATGAGTCTTCATGTGTGCTTGATATTGTGATTGAATACGTACTTGCTTTAGTTGTCACTTGTTCATGTTGTTTGTTGCTTATCACCTATTAAGTACTATAGTTGATTTTATACTATTATTCTTTGTATATTAGTCACTATTTTGGATTTACCGATATACTTACTTAGTACATGTTGTCTCGTACTGAGCCCTACTTGTATTTTTCATTGTTTTCCTTTAATGGAGTGCATCAAGTGTACCGACGAATTTGAAATCGCCCTCATCTCTATCAAGTCTCGGATATCAGGTTCAAGGATGATCTATTCGTTCGAGCATGGGTTGGATTCTCTCAGTCATTACCTAATGTCCTTAGTTTTCGGACACAAATTACTTTATTTCATTTATTTTGATTTCTTTGATACTCTTAGACTTATTAATTGGAGATTAGATATCCTTGTTGTGATGACTTTCAGATTTTTGAAAATGATAGTTAATAAGTTTTGGAGCTTCCGCATTATTTTGTTATTTGTAGTTGAATTATTGGTATATGTTGGGATTTGAATTCCTTGGTTCGCCCACCTAGGAGGTTAAGTGTGGTTGCCACTCACAACTCATTTTGGGTCGTGACAACAAAAGAGAGAATTAACTACGCAAAAAAAGATTTTAAAAAAAATGACAATTCCTATTTCTTTTAATTTTGTTTGGCTTAAACACAAAAATTAAAAAGTATATTTCACATTTAAATAAATATTGCATTTAATATAATGAATTCCTAAGAATAACGAGTCACAGTAACTAAGAGGATTAATAATATGGCTTTGAACTTGTTTGTAATAAAGAATATTAATTATGGAAAACGAAAAGACAATTAAATTAGAGTTATTGAGACAAATATTTTATTATAAATAAATAGAAAGGAAGGAAACCAACTATATTTTTAAAATTATAAATTAATTACAATTTTGAAATAGCTTGAGAACTCTCGAAAAATAATAAATACGAAAAATATAAAGACGGCAACTTATTTATTAATAAACAACTTGAAATCTTCTAAAAAACAACAAAATGAAAAAATAAGGATTGCAATTTTACACATTAATAAATAATTTATTTTTAATAAAACCAACTGTATTTTCAAAATTATAAATTAACTTTACTTCTTATGTTCTATCATTTTTGTTAATAAAAATTGCTTCACCGGACTATGGAAGTATATGTTAGGACCGAAAATAAGCAGGTGTAAACGCGGAAGCTAGCAATGCAAACCTTGAAAGACCACGAGTAAGAAACAACGAGAAATATACCAAAAGACACAAAGATTTAACGTGGTTCGGTCAATCGACCTACGTCCAAAAAGGAGATGAGCAATCCACTATAAATATGAGAGTACAAAATACAGAGGGAAACAACCTCAACCAATTCACTCGGAATACATGGGAGGTTCACACAAGTGATAACGTATCAGCTTGTGACCCACAATTTCTCCCTCTAACCAAAACTCTCAAAGCCCTTAAGACTACATTGTGAATGCTGATTAAGTTAGAAGGAACATTCCTCTATTTATAGAGTCCTAAACATTTTCCTACCAGAAAAAGGAGTAGTCAATCCAAAACCTTTTCCTAAAAGGAAAACCTATTTATGGTAAGAAATTTAGGGCAAATAAAACCCAACAAATCTCCCCCTTGGCCTGAATTTCTGACAAAATAAATTTGTCCACCTTCTTCACTTAATCTTCAACAACTTGCTTCTCCTCTCCATAATCTCCTTTGCAAAATTTATGTCTCAACACAGAGAACCTCTCTGAAATAATTTCTCCAACAAAATCTTCATTATTGTCAAAAAAGGTTGCGGCTAGAACTACAGCTGTCAAGATGAACACCTCCTTCTAACCTGGTTCAATCATCGATTATCGAACCACTAAACCTGACTCCATCATTGAATCTGGCTCTGATACCACTTGTTAGGACCGAAAATAAGCAGGTGTAAATGCGGAAGCTAGCAAAGCAAACCTCGAAAGACCACGAGTAAGAAGACAACGAGAAATATACCAAAAGACACAAAGATTTAACGTGGTTCGGTCAATCGACCTACGTCCACAAAGGAGATGAGCAATCCACTATAAATATGAGAGTACAAAATACAGAGAGAAACAACCTCAACCAATTCACTCGGAATACATGAGAGGTTCACACAAGTGATAACGTATCAAGCTTGTGACCCATAAATTCTCCCCCTAACCAAAACTCTCAAAGCCCTTAAGACTACATTGTGAATGCTGATTAAGTTAGAAGGAACATTCCTCTATTTATAGAGTCCTAAACCTTTTCCTACAAGAAAAGGATTAGTCAATCCAAAACCTTTTCCTACAAGGAAAACCTATTTATGGTAAGAAATTTAGGGCAAATAAAATCCAACAGTATATGTACGTATTTCATTGCGTAGCATATCGGTATCTATTTACTCATTTCCTACTTCTATGTTTAAAAATATTATAAGCCACAAACACAATAAACTAATATTATCAATAAAAAAGTGAGAGATGAATTTACCTGAATAAATATTTTTTTTGAAGTGTGTTACCATTATAATATAAGCAAATTATCTAAGAATCATATAGAGGTCTAAAGAGAATAAATTAATTTTTTTAAAAAAAAATCAGGATTTATATCTTCCTGAACACGAACAAAAAATATTAAATGTATGGTTTCAACAAATAAAAAGTTATAATTATATTAAACATATCAAATTATTTTTTCTTATAAAATCAAATTATGCAAGCATATCTAACCATTTTCATTATATATATATCTCCTATAATCAACAAAGTATTGATTAAATAAGTTAATAAATTATCTACCAAAAGAAGAAAAAGATAAAGAATAAGGACACAATTGCATTTAAACACATATAATCATTTTTGAAAAACAAAAATAATTCAAAAGAAAATAATATAATAGAAACATTACTTCTTAAGTACCTAAAGAATAAACAATAATCAATATATATAGCTCGAAATCCATTAATCTCCATCTCTGGATATTTTCATTTCATCTTATACAAGAGTCAAGAATAATAATAAGAAATAAATTATTAGTTCTAAAATGAATCTCCAAGATAACAAATAAAATATTATATCTCATAAAGAATAAGGAAAAATTACATTTAATCATAAATTCTCCTACATAATAATTTTTGACAAAACATAAATAATTCAAAAGGAAATAATATAATAGAACATTACTTCTTAAGCACTTAATAAAATAAATAATAATCAATATATATAGCTCAAAAGTTCATTAATCTCCATCTCTTGATGTTATCATTTCATCTTATATACAAGAGTGAAGAAAAATAATAACGAATACATTATTAATCGTAAAAGGAATCTCAAAGATAACAAAATAAAATAATTTATTTAGAAGAAATAAAAATATGTTGTTGCTAATTAAAAGCAATTTATGAAATAATATTTGAAAAAGATAATGCACCTCAAATCTTACAAATATTGTAACATGTCTTCTACTAGTTCTCTAACAAAAAATGAGTACAAAATAACACACAATTTTAGTGTGATTTTATAGTGTTAATGTAACATTCCACATTAAATAATTAGAAGTTATGAATCTATTCATTTTATTTGCAAAAATACCTTATAGCCACCACTTTAATCTTTTTCTCCAATTGCGTCTCTTAAATTTTCTTTTTCTTCTACTGATTATTTATTAAAAAACTAATTATAAATATGGTAAAATTGATCCACAATTAATTTTAATGTTATCTTTTTTAACCATCAACTAAATTAATTATTAAAACTATCTAACTAAATTCATAAAGATTGTTACAAATAGTCTAAAATACTCATTTAAAGTCTATCAGAAAGTATTTTATTAAAATAAAAAACGACCAAAAGAGTGTTACTATAAATAATTTTAAAATATTAAAAAAAATACACTAATGTTAATTGTTAAAATGAAAACAGAATTCCTTTACCTACTAAATTTGAGTGTAAAGGGAAAAAATAAATTTCACCTCAATACTTCAATAATTGACCTCGATCTATTCCTCCTTAAAGTTGTTATTAAATTATTTACATGATCAAAGTTTGAGTGTTTTTTTTTTATAAAAAAAAAAACAAATTACCAAGGTTAAAGAAACATTTGGAAACATATGGTCCTACAAATATGAAAACAATAATAATAGTTGAAAATATTAGGAAATATATCTATTTTACTACGTCCAGTTATTTTTAAAAGTTATTTACCCCTTTAAATTTTGTGGTGCCCGTTTCATATTTAATTGGTTATTAGTCAAAATCAAATCAATTTAATTAATTTTTAATTATCAAAATCAAACCAAACATGCTTTATATTTATCGGTTTTAATTAAATATGATTCGATTTTTCAGTTTTTAACCATACACAAAATAAAAATTAAAAAAAAATTATTCAAAAGATGCGAAAGAAAATAACAGTTCATTCGAAAACGTAAAAATAGTTAGAACGGATAACATTACAGAACTTTCAATTACAGAATTTACTGTGAATAAAACTTATAAATTCACAATTTTAACCTAGAAGGAAGAAACAATGACATTCCTAGTTCTACCAAAATTGTCATAGACACTCATATATACATTAAATCGATAACATAAATATTCTCGTATTGGACCTTTTTTCATAAATAAATTATAATAAATTTGGATGAAGAATACATATAAGATATTTAAAATTATTTATAAAAATAATATATTATGCATGTATATAATAAAATATCGATATATTATTTGTTGGATGATTATTTCTTCAATTGTTTTAACAAAACTAAATACTATTTGTTTAAAAATCGGAAATCAAACTTAAACAACAAAAAAATAATTTAAATTAGTTTGTATTCAAATTGTGAACCTTCGTAAAGACCATGAATCTGTAGGACCCCGTCTTTTTGTCGATATATAAGGCGTGTACTTCAGATATGACTCAATAATAAATGTGTTACCCATTAATGTTTCTTTCACCTAAATAATTTGTACTAAAATAAAATTCAAACAAAATATAATAATTTTTACTATATTTTGCTTTCATATTATAAAATTATGAATAAAAGATACTAATTCTTTTGTTTTGTGATAATAGTTAATGAGTTATTCAGAAAAATAATCCAAAATTTATAATAAAAATGTAATGTATTGCAAAATTTCTTTTAGAAAAAATGTAAATTAATTATTTGCACGTGTTTTATTTAGCTTTGAAATTGACATCTTATACATGTCATGAACACGGCCACCTCAAAAATATAATCCTCACAAATACTTAATATTTGATAAATTTTGATATCATGTGTTATAATCTATATCAAATGAGTCTCATATATTTGACTTATAACATCTATTTCAATGTTAAATTCTAAAGTAATAAATGCTTCCGTTCATTTTACTTATCATATTTTATCTTTTTATGGTTAATTGAACTATTCTCAACGCTCAATTGAATTAAATTAATTCACTATTTTAAAATTAAAATTTAAATATTTTGAAATATGTACGAAAAATACTATAAGATTTAATGTTTCTCACATTAATATGATCTAAAAAATACATATTAATATAATATGGGTGAAAGTTCATATAATTTAACTCTCAAACAAAATATAAGAAACAAAATTAAATGGGATCGAAATGTATATACTCTACAAAATAATAAACATTTTTCTACTTCTTAATTGACACTGTAATTTTGAGAGCTATTTTTATGTATCATTGATTTAACAATAGAGGCAAAACTGAACTTTTTTATTACAAATATATCGTTGCAGTGAAGTTGAAATACTTCATACATATTTTGCAACTTTTTTTACTGCACCGAACAATGATCAATCAAACATAAGTAACAATATATAGTACATTAAAAGGAATACGAGCATATAATAAATCAATTATAAGAGAGAGGATGAAGAGGCTAACGCCCTCAAGAACACAAGCTTCAAATATATATAGAAATTGTCAAATTAAATACTTTTAAAAATTTTGTAAGATAATTTATAATATTCGTTGGTTTATTTTTAAAAAATAGTATAATGATATTTTTTTCCAAATTTTTTATGATTCATTTAGTCTCAATGTTCGGAAAATCGATATAGACAATATACTTTGTGGTTCTTATTTTTTCCTTTTTTTGGATAAGTATATTTGTATGTGTATTTGTGGTTCTTCTTTTTTTTTTAAAAAAAAAAAGGTTTAAAAATGATTTTATATATATGCTCAAAATATATACCAAATTTCTTGAAATTCTTTTCTTTCTCTATTTTCTATTCAGAAAAATAATTATTTTTTTCTTTCACTTATAAGTTTATTACACGAGTATCTATAGAAGATTAAAAACTTTTAAGTGATTATAAATAATAAATAATATATAAAATAAAATTTTTTTAAAGGAATAATTTTAATTGAAAGTATGATTTCAGCTTAAATTTTATTAGAAATATATAAATACAATTTATATGTCAAATTCACTAATTTAAGAATATTTTCAAAAAGGTTTTTTATTGCAGTGGATGCCACATTGTCAAAATGATGGGTTTCACAAATTTAAGATCCTAACAAATACCAAACAACGTTAAACATTTTAAGAAAAATATATTAAATATCATATTCACTTCATCTCACTAGGTGGGATTCAAAGAAAATAATGTGTGAGACCTTATACCTTGTTATGAAGGATTACATATTATTTTCAAAAAATCCTAAAGTTTAAGTAGCTCATTACAAAGTAAATTTTTAAAAATACAGATGCAACACAAACAATATAACAAAATCATTACATAGTCTATAGCATTAAAATAGAGTAAAAACGCTAAAATAATGTGATGATCAAAATAAAAACAAAACACAAATCAATAGAAATTAATGGGCAAAATACTACGCTATTAATATTGATGTTACTAATATTCAGTTATCTACTAACTTTCTGTTTCAATCAGCTATTTCTATATTTTTTTAATTAAATAATGACCTTAATAAATTACAAATATATGATATCTTATCTAATAATTTCAGCTCAATACCTCTTTAATTAACCGCTATCTCTCCTTAAACTTGTTACCAACTTATCAACATGATTAAAATTTGAGTATAAAGAGAGGGGAAAAAAAAAGAGAACCAAATTTACCAAAAAAGTGAAAGGAACGTTTGGGAACAAATGGTCCTACCAATATGACACCAACAAATAATAGTTGTAAATATTACAAACTTTCTGGGGACCGAATTTTGATAATTGTGCTCTCATACTTTCATGGTCTCTGTTTACCTCTTAAAATTTAACATGTTACTTATATGTTTTTATTTGTTATTTTTAATAAAGACCTAATTCATCACTGACTTCTTAAAATTGACATTATTAACTTTTATTTGGACATTCTAATTAGGTTTTGTTAATTTTATGCATCTCATATCAAGTTTTATTATGTCAGTTTGATACTTTTTATATTTTCAAAATCACATTTTAAGTGTGTACGTTTAAAAGCATCTTATGTGAAAAATGAACAGGACGTGGCATAACGAGTCTAAAATGAACTAAGCTTAGTTAAATTGTCTAAGTAAAAGTTTGTGTTAAGAGGCCACTAATGAGTTAGGCCTTTAATAAATGAAAAAATAATAATTTTAAACCTATTATATCCTCAATTTATTTAGAGAGTTAACATTTTTCAAAAAATTAAAACCTGTTTAATGAGTAAATAGATTTTGAAATTTTATGAATTAATAGAATTAAAATAATAAATTTATTATATTAATTATTTTTTTTTTATTGGTGTATCAAGTCAAAAATTAACAAATACATAGAAATAAAAAAAGTAATAAAAAGAAAAGATAAATTTTTTTTTATGAAAAGGAGAGAGAATTTTCTTGACAAAATCGTTGAACTAAAATTAATAAAAATTAACTACTCGTAAATTGTCTACTTAATTACAAACCTCAAAAACTACTACTACAATACTTTCTAAGAAAATTTTCTGCGTATTATATTTTTAAAGAAGCCATACGATACTTAAATAAAAATATCCACAATAATAATGTGTATATATATGGAGTAAAATAATTATTTGACAACACGGTGTTTGTTTTTCTTTTGAAATAGACGGCTCATGCTTGCATTGTCAGAGAACACGGTGTCCACACAAATATGATCCTGAAAAATATCACAAGAACAAATAATTTTAAAAAAAATAGGAAAGTATATTGATTTTTCATTTAGAAAAAATCATTTACCTTCATTAAATATCACAAGAACAAATAATTTTTAAAATAATATCGATTTTTCATTTAGAAAAGATCATTTACCTAGCATTTAATGAAGGTAGTTACTCTATCATAAATTCATAAGCAACAGTCTTTTTTTAATTTTTTCACTCAAACATAGGTAACTCCGTATTCAAGGGTGTCTCAAACTCGAAATTTCTTGACAAAGAATGAAGAAATATTTATTACTGTATCACAATCTTTATTGATATAATCAATTGTCTTTATAATATCTTTAATAAGATAAAAATATGTCACATCTAGTCTAATCACCTTGCGCTAATACTTTTTCAATCAATATTCGTTAGAGAATCTAGAAGAAAAAGAGAGAGAGAAACAATTTAACAAAAAGATGAAATTGAGAAATATTAAACACAAGTTTTATTTTTATTCATTTATATATCGTATTATTCGACAATTCTCTAAAATTATTTGTATAATTCGCTTAGCAATTTTGATTAGAACTTATACCAATTAAAAACCTAAATTAATCAAAACATGTATTCATTTAGACACAAATTATCAATGTGACAACTTAAATGTACCTCACTTATCTTAGACTCATCGATCCCAAATAATATTTTGTTTATATTACTTTCTTAAAAAGACTTGTACCCTTTATTCTTTTATCGACAATTGACATTAAATAACTAAAAATTATTTAAAATAAATTTCTTCATAAACAAAAGAAAGCAAGCCCACCCCATATTCCAACCATAGTCTACTTCGCCCCATTTTCCGTTCTCAAATTCTGTGCTTATTTTTTTCTTCATTGTTTATTGTCTTTCGTTCTATATATATTGAATTTACTAAGATAATGATTAAAAAAACATCTAAATAATATCTTTTAATGAATTTTATATTTAAATTATTGAGAGTTTGATTTTATACTCAAACTATCATTTATTAATTTGAGAAACAACTTCAGTGATATATAAAATATATTCTCTCTTTTATTTTTAAAACATGACACATGACATTCTACGTTAACAAAATATTCTCTTGACAAAAACTAACTATATTATAATATTAATTAAAAATTAAAGATTAAAATATTACTATAAAAAAAAGAAATTATTTTTTTTTAAAAATACTTTTTTTAAAAAAAAATCACCCGACTCCACCTCCCCCTCCCCAACAATCCCCCGTCCTTTTATTTTTCAAAATTTCCTTTATAAAATACTTTTTAAATGTTCAAAGTTCTCCCAATCCCAAACCCATCCACTCCTTTTCAAAAAATAATAATATTATTTTTTTAAAAGAAAATTTTATCACACCTTATCTAACTCTCTGTTCTTAGTTTTTATTTTATTTTTTTATATTTTTCATTTTGTATTAAATCTGTACATATATTTTTAGGAAAATATTTTTTCTACTTGCGTACAGAATGCAACATAAATAAGAATTTCTTTTTTTAAAAAATCTTGCGGCAAGTAAAATGAATTTCCTAAAAAAATATGTATATATTCAACACAAACGAGAGAAAAGAAATTGAAAGTGGAGTCTTAGGTGGGTTGCGGTAGAAATTCCTCTTTTTAAAGAAAATGAAATAATATCTAAATTATTATTCGAATCAAGATGAGGGTGTGGGTGAGGTGTATGAAGTAAGAATCTTTTTAAATAAAAAATTAGAAAAGAAATTAAAAGTAAAACTAAAAAATTGTGGAGGAGGGGGCATAGTAAAATAAGTGATGGAATGAGATAAGAAAAATATTTTAGACATTTTATTATATAATATATATGTGGTAGTAACACTTTATCTTAAAATTTAACTAATATGAATAATTTATTTAATTTTTGTCAAGGTTGAATTTATTGCCCATATGAGCTGTGATGTAGCGATTTTATTTTAAATAAAAGATAGAGTGCAGTACACAGCTATAAAAAAGACTATAATAAAAGAGAGATATGTTTCATAATCTAATAAGAGATTTTAGGTATGAAATTAATGTTTCCAACAGTTTAAGTATAAAACTCAAAAAATGATATAATTTAGGTGTGTTTTTGTCTTTTTGACACTAAGACCTCATTTGTTTCTATTCAGATTAAGGAATCTGAATATTAATATGTGTATTACTATCTGGATGCCTAGATCTGAACGCACATCTGAAGATTAAGATGTGGTCTCTAGATCTAAACACTTGATGTTTAAGATTGTTTGTTTTCAATTTGAATGTGCATATTATACAATTTTGAGAAAAAAGGTCTGAAAAATATTTCAGTTTTGATCGAAATTGTTGTTACGATATCAAACTTTATGGAGGACCTTTTACCATCTTGCACTATTTAGTATTGTATTTTAAAGGTATATATGTGTCTACGTGGACATCATAAATGTTGCATCATTATAAATAATAACGTGTCCACATAGACACATATATACCTTTTTTAATACACTATTAAATAGTGCAGGAGAGGGAGGGGTAAAAGGTCCTCCATAAAGTTCGGTATCATAACAGCAATTTCGGCCAAAATTGATGCATTTTTTAAACCTCCGGCCCTACAATATTATAAAAACTAGTAATTTTAATAAAAAAATTATATTTTAAATTTTTATATTTAATTTAAATATTGTAGGATATGCAAATAAAAATTATACACCGATATAAAAATTATTATAATGTGATATCTTTTAAGAATTCTAACATAAATATCTTTTTTATGATAAAATATATCACAAAAAAATATTTAACAGTCATAATACAATATTAAATTTTCAATAAATATAATAGATACTAGTTGAAAAATAATAAAGAAGGTTTCACATCATCAAAACCTAACATATATTCTACCTTATCAGAAAAATTTTAGAATTTCTAATTATTTTAATGATCTTAATCTAGCATTGTCATATTTTTTTTTATAATTATCACCTTCACAAAATATGTTAATATATTAATGATTGTACTGTATAACAAATCTTTCTATTCAAGTCCATCTAGTTTTCTTTGAATTCTTCAAAATAGATGCACTATTTTGTAATCAGTAACTTCAATGCATTACTCATCTTGTCATCAATTTATGTTCAAAAAGGTTTGTGTCTCTTAATGATTGATTATTCCCTTTTCTACAAACATTAAAGATCCTCTATTTCCCTAGTTGCTATTTATGTTGATGGCATCATTTTGATCCCGAGGAACTTAACATACTCAAAGATTTTTTACACAAGGAATTTCATATTAAAGACTTGGTAGATTTACATTGCTTCCTCAACTGGAAGTCGTGTGTGAGGCTCATTGTTTGATTGTAAATTAAAGGAAGTTCACCCTTGAACTTCTTGTTGTTACAATGGTGAGCAGTTGCCTGAAGTTTCTTCTCCAATTGATCCTTCTCAGAAGACATTCTTGTAAATCCTTCTTTTATCGCAGATTAATAAGCATTTAACACACACTCACCCTGATTTGACTTTTGTTTTTCAACAGCTTTCTCAATTTATACAGTGTCCGCGTGTTCCTTACATCACACCTGTTATGTCTGAGCCATCTCATTGTGCGATTCTTTGCGAGTTGAGTGTAGCCTCTATCCCCTCTAACTTGAAAGGGGTGTTGGATTTATTTGTTGTTCATCTTGTATTCCAAACATACTTAGAACAAACTTTGAACACTTTGTAAGACAACAAA
>NC_028647.1:13928867-13932043 GCF_001406875.1 Solanum pennellii
GGTCGTCACCTTTCATAAAAGTCACAACTTTCCATAAAAGTCATAACTTTTCATAAAAGTCGCAAATTTTCATAAAAGTCATAACTTTTCATAAAAGTCGCAACATTTCATAAAAGTCACAACTCTTCATAAAAGTCGCAACTCTTCATTTTCCATTCACACCTTTTTAAAATCCAACAATCCCCCGCATGAATGGGGAATGACTCGAAGACAAAGAAACAGACAAGTATGTGTATTTACAAGCAAGAATTAATTGCATCTGGATAAGTAGGTTTCGCCTAGGACTTTCTGTAGTGAACATATGTCGGATATATTCGGTCAATCGGTAGATGCGATATCTTTGAACCGTCGAACTTTGGTGTATACCTAGACAACCATATGTCATACAATTAACCCTTTACCGTTTATGGTTCTTACGGTTGTGTTCGTTTTAGCCATGAACACCTCCTGGTTTCATGAGTGTATAGATAGATGGGCTTTTGACAATCATCTTCTTTGAAGCGGCTTACACTTCACACTCACATAGGTGATTCCTAACAGTGTTATCTCGTAGATACACTATTTGGTCAACTCTGCCAAACTTAGCAAATCATTAAAAGCATTAAGTTTTATTAACTCATTAACAAGCCTTAATGTTGTATCCTTGTCCCTGAGCATTGTCTTCATCATGAGAATGGATTGAGTTTGTTGACAATGCCGAACCGTCATTCACAACTTTATTTTTCTCCTTGAATCTAGCTCTTGGGATCTCCCGTCTGCTAGGTAGAGTTACCGCCTTGATGACTTATCCTAAGCCGTAAATTCATTCCCTTAGATGATCTTTTAACTTCCTCTCTAGTTAGGCCTTTTTGTAAGTGGATCCAACACATTATCCTTTGACTTTACATAGTCAATTCTGATAATTTCACTAGAGAGTAGTTTTCTAACGGTATCATGTCTATGTCGTATATGACGAGACTTTCCGTTATACGTCATGCTCCATGCCCTACCTATTGCATCTTGACTGTGAAAGTGTATGCATACTAATGCCAATGGTTTGGGCCAAACAGAATATCTATCAAGAAATTCCGGAGTCTTTTAACTTATTCACCGACCTTATCTAGAGCACCTAGCTCAAAGATCATTGTAGAGATAGCAATACATGTCTCTTTTGAAATATTTCTAAGAGACTGCTCCTCTACCAATAGTAAATACACTTCATTCTTCCGATGATTCAATTTGCATCACTATATCTTTCAATATTGTTGGATATTGTTATAATGCAAGACATAGTTTTAAGTATTATTTTAAATACTCCAAAACTCTATTTATTGTCATCTAATGAATTTATTTGGGATCACTTGTGAACGGACTCAGTTTAAAATAGCAAATGCTATATCTGATCGCACACACTATATGATATACATCATGCTTCCCAAAAATCTAGCACAATCCAATTGTGAGTCACTTTTGTTTTCACTCTTTTGAAATGCAAAGCTCACATTTATTGGACACTTGACAATATTGACATTCAAATATTTGAACTAGTTAAGTACCTTTTCAATGCAATGAGACCGTGAAAATGCTAAGCATTATGGAGTTCTACGACTCTCTTATATCTAAGATCGCATTAGCAACTCCAATAATTTTCATTCCACTTGCTTTATAGCATACGTTTAGTAGCATTTATGTCATTAGTGTCTCTATTGATGATCAACATATCACCAATATACAAACAAACAATGACCTTATGATTTTAATGTGAACACATTTATCACTTCCATCATTCTTCAATCCATTTGCCGACATGGTTTGATTGAATTATGTCATTGTTTTGGTGCTTCCATAATGTGACTTAACAAGTTCACATACTTTCTTTTATTTACCAGGTACCACAAAACCCTCGGGTTGTTCCATGTAAATTTCTTCCTCCAATTCTACATTTAAGAAAGTTCTTTTCACATTCATTTGATGAATTTGGAGGTCATATACCACAATAATAATTTTTGCATCTGAATGGATGTAATTCTAATTACTAACGAGTATATATATCGACAAGATCAAAATCTTATTATTTTTTTCTAAAGCCTTTGACACAAAGTCTTGCTTTATATTTTTCAACAGTTCCATCAACTGTTATTTTTCCTTCTAAAGATTCATTTTGAACCCAAAGGTTTATTTTCTTGAAGAAGATCAATTAACTTTCAATATTGTTTATTGACACCATCTTTCCATAGGATGAGTCTACAGAAGACACAGAAAATGTTACAAAGTCATATTCGAAGGAAGTAAATGTCCTTTAACATTTTACTAAGCCTCTGAATCTCTTTATTAAGTACATTATCTTTTTCATTTCCTAGGCCTTTTAGACCCTTCTCTAGACTACTCAAGTCTAATTTTACAGTCCACAGTCATAGGTCCTATTTTAATTCTTTTAGGAATAGGATCTTGGACTTTGACTAGATACCCCCACACTTTGAAATACTTCAAGTTGGATTTCCTTTCTTTCCATTTCTCATATGGAAAAGATTGTATTCTGATCAAACATAATTGCTTTCGTTCTAAAAGGACAAAATTTTTTGTTGATGCGTTTTGCAGTAAGGATAGTTCCTCCAGACAAGTTTTGTGTAAACCCGAACTTATAAATAATGCATCCATCATTTCTTTCAATGTTCGGTTTTTCATTAGATTGAGGTGAATATGGCAGTAGTTTGATATTTCACTTTCCAAACATATTTCTGCACAATGAGATTTATACTCTCCATTCTTATCACTTCTTATATATTTTTCACACTGATTTTCAACTTCGATATTACATTGTCTAGACATTTCTATTGCTTCATCCTTACCATTTAGCAAATAGACATAGTCATTTCTAATGCAATTCTCAATAAAAGTAACAAATACTTTTTTCCACCATGAGATGGTGTTAACTTCATATCACAAATGTCAGTGTAAATCAATTCTAAGGGATTAGAATTCCTTTCAACAGATTTATAAGAATGCTAAACATACTTAGATTCCACAAAAACTTGACATTTTTTATTTATTGCACTAAAAGTTAGGCAAAACTTCTAAGTTGATCAGTTTTTCTTACAAAGTTTTGTAATTGACATGCCCCAAGTGTTCATGTCACAAACATTGACTAAAGCAAGTAAGAACAAATAAAAACATTGAGTTTGAAAAGCTCTTCGCGA
>NC_028647.1:13943384-13943544 GCF_001406875.1 Solanum pennellii
AGGTGACAACAACAAGTACAAGAATCATTTACAACATCACCAAACACATCTATGAGGACTCAATCCTCCACACCATACTCTTTTGGGAAACAGATTCTTTAGATTGAGTATATTAACATATTTCAAGATTCATTCTCTTTACTAATCCTGGTGTCGGAAC
>NC_028647.1:13943744-13943821 GCF_001406875.1 Solanum pennellii
TCGGAACGTGACACTCCGATCCATTACTATCCTGGTGTCGGAACGTGACACCCGATCCATTACTCTCAGTCTTTTAG
>NC_028647.1:13944097-13953633 GCF_001406875.1 Solanum pennellii
CTCGCTCGTTCTCTCTTCTTTCTCTCTCTGTTCTTTCTATTTTTCTTATTCAAACCCTATTTCTTTTACCCTAATAGTCATATAATTAAGTATAAAAGATGATAAAAATAACCCACTATTTATTCTAAGGTTATCTCCTTTAACCCCCAAGTAATTGAATTATTAACATTAACTCACTAACTTTATAATTATAAGCATGAATAGTCCAAAACGCCCCTTTAAAAACTTAAGCAGAATTCCGACCCGAGTGGGCTTACGGAGACTGTGACGGTCCGTCACGGCTGTGACGGTCCGTACTGCATGTCCGTCACAAAGTTCAGGAGTTAATTCTGTGGAAAGCTTTGTGACGGTCCGTCGTGCCCTCAACGGTCCGTCCTGCCATTTCGTCGTGAAGTTCAGAGAGTCGATCTCAGTACCCAAATTTTCAGAATCTAAGTGAATTGGAACGAGACCCCCTCGACGGTCCGTCGTGCCCATGACGGTCCGTCGTGGGATCCGTCGAGCCAGACAGTTATTGCCAGAATAAACTCTACTGCTCAAAACGACTAAACAGGTCGTTACATGGTGTTACTACAATTATACTAATAGAAGGTCAATTTTATAAGAAAAATGAGATAGTGTCGAGGTATAATTATTAAGAAAATAGTTATGTATACATTATGTATCTTGTAACTAAATAGTGCGTATAATTATGTGATAAGCTTAGTTAACTAATGAATTGAATTAACTCTATTTGGATACATAATCTTCCATTCAAAGAATATTTATGAGATTATTATAATTTTATATTTTGTTGTCGATTATGTATACATGAAATTACTATGAATTTATTTATATAAAAGGTGTATGCATTGATGTATATTGTAACTACAATATGTATACATTGACCTGTATTAATTTTTATATTCACCAGTTCCGTATTTACCAAACAAATTTGTATATATTTTGTTAAATCGATATTGACATACAATGATCAAAGTGTATTTACATAGGAAGAATTTGAAGTTGTTGATGGAGATTAAAAACATTGAGAATATTATATCGGCTTTTCTACAAAAAAGTTTATCTGAACCTTACCCATAGAATTTATACCAAAAAACTATAATCTAGAATCAAAACTATTGTTTAGAAGAGTAAAAAATATCAATTCCACAAATCACTAAATTTTCTAATAATTTGGGCAAAAAAAAAACTCAAGAGCATGCATATACGAAAGAAAAATTTATGAGAGAGGATAAATATACAATTATATCTTCCATAATAAAATAGAGCAAATTAAGGAGCACAAAAGAAAATTAAGGGATAAAAAGGACGAACTTATCGAGATATTTAAAAGAGAAAAAAGAGACAAGAAAAGAAAGAACACTACTTTAAAATCGTTAAAGCATTATAAAGAAAGCTCAGAATATTATAATAACAAGAAGAAGACAAGAAGTATAAGATAGAGGAGAGAAATTTTCTTATTCAAGTGTGTCTTCCAAATGGTGAGTGATTCTCTATTTATAGTGTTGAGATATCACTCCAAAAGTCATCTAATTAATACATACATAGTTATCTTGAAAGTTCTTAACACCTTGGAAACATCTATACATGAATCCAATTAATAGTTGGTTAATTCAATGGATAATCCACATATACTATACAATGGATTCATAATACTCCCCCTTGGATATCCATAGATTATGTACTTCGTTAAAATCTTACTAGGAAAAACCCAGTGGGAAAAAGCCTAGTGAAGGAAAAATAGGACACACATCTCATAATAAGCTTTGAATGTTGCCTCGTTAAAAAACTTACATGGAAAATTCAACTTGGGACAAAACCATAGTTAAGGAAAAGAGTACAACGCGTATTTCACTCTCCCTAATGAAAACTTCACTTAATATCTCGGAGGCGGCGCATTCTAATCTTGTATCTCAACTTCTCAAACGTTGTTGTTAGCAATGCCTTAGTGAATGAATCAACAAGATTATCACTTGAACGGGTTTGTTGAATTTCTATCTCACTATTTTGTTGAAGATCATGCGTGAAAAAGAACTTTGGTGAAATATGCTTTGTCCGGTCTTTTTTGATGTATCCTCCTTTCAATTGAGTTATACATGCAGCATTATCTTCGTAATTGTGGTTGGTATATTCTTTTTCAAAGAAAAATCACATATTTTCTGAATATGGTGGGTCATTGATCTCAACCAAATGCACTCTCGACTAGCTTCATGGATGACTATTATTTCTGCATGATTTGAAGAAGTGGCTACCAACGTTTGCTTCATCGATTGCCAAGATACTGTCGTGTCTTCACATGTAAACAAATAGCCTATTTGTGATCGAGCTTTATGCGGATCAGATAAATACCCCACATCTGCGTAACCAATCAATCTGACTTGGGTTCATCGGAATAGAATAAACCCATGTCCATGGTCCCCCGAAGATATCAAAGTATGTGTTTAACACCTTTCCACTATATTTTTGTTGGGGAGGAACTGAATCTTGCCAGTAGACTTACTGCAAAATAGATATATGGTCGAGTATTATTAGCAAGATACATTAGTGCCCCGACTGCACTAAGATAAGGAGTTTCATCACCAAGAAGCTCTTCATCCTTTTCTTGAGGTCGAAATGGATCTGTATTGATGTCAAACAATCTTACCACCATTGGGTACTCAATGGATGTGAGTTATCCATGTAAAAACGCTTTAATATCTTTTTTGTGTATGTTGATTGATGAATAAGTATTCCATTTGATAAATTCTCAATCTGTAGGCCAAGACAAAATTTTGTCTTGCCGAGATCTTCCATTTCAAATTCTCTTTTTAGACACTCAACAGCTTCTAAAATCTTTTTACGAGTGTCAATGATGTCAAATCATCAACATACACAACTATTATAACAAATTCATATTTCAACCGTCTAATGAAAATGCAGGGACAAATCGGATCATTTTTGTACCTTTCTTTAACAAATACTCACTCAGACGATTGTACCACATCCTCGCTGATTGTTTCAATCCATACATAGATTTATGAAGCTTTATTGAACAAGTTTCTCTTGAATCTTTGTATGCTTCAGACACTTTGAATGTTTCAGGACTTTCATGAAAATATCGTGTTCTAATGAGCCATATAGATAGGTTGTGACAACATCCATTAGAAGCATTTCAAGCTTTTCATTAACTGCCAGATTTATGAGATATCTGAAGGTGATTGCATCTACCATAGGAGAATATGTCTTCATATAATAAATGCCAGGTCTTTGAGAAAAACCTTACGCAACGAGTCATGCTTTATATCGTATGAATTCGCCTTTCTCATTTTTTTCATACAAAAATTCATTTGGACCCCACTGACTTGATACCTTTCAGTTGTTCAAATTATTGATCCGAAAACTTCACGTTTTTCTAGTGAAGTCAATTCTGCTTGAATTGCATCCTTTCATTTTGGCCAATTATTTCTCTGTCTACATTCGTGAACAGATTTTGACTCAGAATCTTCATCTTGTTTCATTATGTCAATAGCAACATTATAGGCAAATATGCTGTCAATCACAATATTATTTCGGTTCCACAACTTTTTCGTCAAGACACAATTCATTGAAATTTCATTGTTTTCAGAAGTTTGAACCTCCTCAAATATTTCATCATGTGTTATGACTTGGGTCTCATCTTGAGAAATTTCTTTCAACCCATGATCATCTTTATCATTTATTCCTTTTCTCTTTCGAGAATTTTTATCCTTGGAACCAATTGGTCTACCACACTTCAAATGTGGTCTAGACTCACTTGCCTTGACAATTTGTCCCGTCGGGATATCAACTCAAACTGGAGCATTAACAGTTGGAATATGCGATTTAGTAATCCTTGGAAGATTAGTAAATGCATCTGGCAGCTGATTTGCAATGTTTTGCAAATAAATTATTTTTTAAACTTCTTGCTCACATTGACTTGTTCGAGGATTCAGATGAGATATAGATGATGAATTCCAATCTATCTCTATTCCCAACGACATATGTTCTCCCCCTAATGTTGGGTATACTGATTCATCAAAATGATAATCAACAAATCTTACCTTCAAAAAATCTCCAGTCATAGGCTCCAAATATTTTATGATTGAAGGAGATTCATAGCCAACATACATCCCCAACCTTCTTTGGGGTCTCATCTTTGTGCATTGTGGTGGAGCAACTGGGGCATACAACACACATCAAAAAATTCTAAGATGGAAAATGTTTGGCTCTTAACCAAAAGACAATTGTAATGGGGAGAATTCATGATAATTGATCAACCTTATGCGCATAAGTGCTATTGCATTCAAAATAGCATGCCCTCACATAGACACAGACAACTTTGTTCTCATTAGCAATGACCTAGCTATTAATTGCAGACGTTTAATCAATAATTCTTCTAGACCGTTTTGAGTGTGAACATGCGCAACTGGATGTTCAATTGTTATACCAGTAGACATACAATAATTATTAAATGCCTGAGATGTAAACTCACCAGCATTATCTTCCAATGGCCTTTCATGCCACAACGATGATAATTACTTTTGAGGGGTTATATTGTGAAATCATGTTGTTCTCCTTTTTATTATGACCACCACCTCGATGATTGGTGTATCACTTCTTATCTTTGCCACGTCCCGGTGTATTATTATAGCCTCGATGATCATCTCTTTTTACTTCAGATTGATCACGTGTTTCCACCACATTGCCTCCGGTAATGGAGCAGCTCCAGTCAGACGAGCTTCATGATTTTTCATTAAAATGGCATTATGTTGCTCAGCCACCAAAAGACATGAGATTAGTTCATAATATTTCTGAAAACCTTTTCACGACAATGCTGCTGCAATATCACATTTGAGGCATGGAAAGTAGTAAGTGTCTTTTTCAACATATCCTCATCTTTTATAGTCTCCCTACATAATTTCAATTAGGATGTTATCCTGAATACAACAGAGTTGTTTTCAATTACGGTCTTAAAATCTTGAAACAATAAATGCATCCACTTATAACGAGCTCTTGGCAACACTGTTGCCTTTAGGTGGTCATATCTCCCCTTTAAATCAGTCCACAATTCAAGTGGTTCTTTTACTGTCAGATATTCAATCTTCAGGCCCTCATCAAGATGATGACGAAGGAAAATCATATCCTTCGTCTTATCTTGGCTTGATGCTTCATTTCCCTCAGTAATGGTGGCATCAAGACCTTTAGCAGCTAAGTGAATCTCAGCATCGAGTATCCATGAAAGATAATTCTTTCCAGAAATATCTAATGCCACAAACTCAAGTTTGGATAAATTCAACATAATGAAATTATGAGAGAATATGTGAATTAAATAATAATATTTATATAATACCTTTGCAAGTAGCAACTTTGTGCTAATAACATATTATAAAAAAAAAAAGCTCGGAATATTATAATAATAATAAGAAGAAAAGAAGTATAAGATAGAAGAGAAAACTTTTCTTATTCAAGTGTGTCTTCCAAATGGTGAGTGATTCTCTATTTATAGTGTTGAGATATCACTCCAAAAGTCATCTAATTATTAGATACATAAGTATCTTGAAAGTTCTTATCACCTTGGAAGCATCTATACATGAATCCAATTAATAGTTGGATAAATCTAATGGATAATCCACATATACTATACAATGAATTTATAACAAACAGAAAAATAAGGAGAGAAAAAATAGGAGCAATAAAGCAATAAAATAGAAATGGGTGAGAGAAAAATCAGTTTTTTTTTTAATGATTTTAAAAAATGTGGCTTTTTGAATGTCAAATATATATTAAAAAATTCTTTTTTTGCCAATAAATTAAAAAGTAGGCTATTTATTGTCAATTTAGTCTATAAGTTGTCTTGTTCTGTCATTTTTTCAACAAAGTTGTCATTTACTCAAGATTCACCTCTTGGGTCTAAATTGTTTGGGCCTAAGTCAGTAGGTTTATGCACTACGAATGGTCCAATTAATGGAATATCTAGCCCAAGTAAAAATACACCAGATATACAAGAAAATGTCAGATTTTAGTTACATCGCATTGTAAAAAAATATTTACACATGTATAGTTTGTTATTTATTTTCAGGGTATTACCAAATGATTAGCTGACAGTTGTAGGTAGGGGTGTACATGATCGAGTTGGTTCAAATTTTTCAAATATCAAATCAAATCATTCGTGTAAAAATTTTAAATTTATAAGTCAAACCAAACTAATAAAATTTGAATTTTTTCGGGGTTTTCAACCTCGTGTTGGTTCGGGTTTTTCAATATCAAACCAAACAATTGTATCAAAATTTTAATTTATAAATCAAACCTAACTAAAAAAACTTCAGATTTTTCCAGATTTTTGGATTTTTCCAGTAAAGTTTGCATACAAACATATAATTAACTTGTGCTCCAAATATTTCTTTAATCCAAAACAAAATACAATTATCTAAGGTGTTTCTTAAAAAAACACAAAATATGAGATGAGTATTGATGACACAAAAATATTCAATAAAAAATAATAATGAAATCATCATATAAAATAAATATTGTAAAGTCATAATAAAAATATTCATAATTTAAAAGTACTAAATCATGCTAAAATAAGTTTAATGAGTATTAGTTACATTACTAAATATATAAGGAAATTAAAATTAGATTATATATTTAATTGTATAAACCAATGTAAAACTAAAGAACAAATATTCAATATTATTGTCATTCTTAGTGTTGAATTGATTTTCTTTTTGCATTAGTATTAAATTGATTTTGATTTAAGTTCTATTATAATTATCAATATCTAAGAACTATAATCTTTGTTGGACCATTTCAAATTCTAAGCTTTAAACTTGAAATAATATATTAAAAGATAAAAAACTATGAAATAGTATAAGAATATTTATAAATAATATCAAAGTAAATATTATTATGTATAAAATAAAATTTTAAAATTACATACATAATGTCGGATTGATTTTTTTAGTTAAAACCAAACCAACTCAAATATAATCGGGTATTTTCAATACCAAATCAAGTCAAACCAAACTACTAGTCCATTTTTTTTTATTTGACTCGATTTGGATTTTTATGTTCGATTTTGTACACCCTAGTTATAGGTATCAATTTGTCCAATTTCTTTACACGAGTTGTATAAATACATATATACATCAATAAAGAAATCTCATTTGAAAAATTCCCAAATCAACTCTCGTTTCTTCTGGCTTTCTACACAGCCTAGTTTAATTTATTTCTTATTGTTATAAATATGAATATTGTTAGTTACTTTTCTACTGTTGAGTCCGAACCAGACATGTCCATCAATGGGTGACCCCTCCTAGTAACAATTATTAAGCAAAATATTATAATTTTACAAAAAAAATGAATCAAGACTTTTACGTTATTGAGAGTATGCAATAAATTTTGAGAATTAATAGTAACTAGTTAACGTGTTCGCGCGATCCTAATAACTATTTTAAAAATAATTTCTTTTGAAAATTAGCACGTACTAAAAAAAAGCTCAATACTTAATAAAAGCTATAAAATATTTATAATAATTGTTTCAATTTATAAGATATTATTTTTGTATTATTTCGTTAGGTTGAAAAGAACATGTTTTATATATTGAAAAAAAATGCTAACTTAATTTTCTATTTGTCGTGGATCATCAAATGAAACGTAAATAATTTGTCCTCCTTGTTTTTTAAAAGTATGGATGCTTATTTAATATACGGAACTACTGAACATAGACCTTTTAAAATTTAAGTCTTCAATATGATTTATTTAGCAAAAAAAACATACTTGTTAGGTACATAATCTTTTATAAAACTCTTTATTTTTAAAAAAATTGGGCAAGTTAAAATATGAAAATTAACAAAAAGCATGTCAATAGTAATACAAAGGAAAGAACGACTACTATTTTAATCAAATAAAATATAAATGTAAAAACTTATAATAATAAAATTGAAAAGGAATAAATATTAATATTTCAACAAACAACTCAACACAAAATTATAGTCTTTTTTATTTGTTTTAATTATCAAAAAATAATTATACAAATAATAAATAGTGAATATTTTAACTTTTGTGGAGTTACAAAACTCAATAAATGTATAATTATTTTAAAAAAATCACAATTTAAATAATGACAAAAAAGCAAAGAATTGGAGAAAAAGAATAAGTAGGACTTTTAGTATATAAGAGTTTCTGTTATTGTTTGTTTTTGTATATTGAAATTATTTATAATTTTTTTTGTCTTCACACAAATTAAAAAAGTTTATCTTAATTACTCAATATATTTCACTAAAATAATACTTCAATTCATTTTAGTGTGTATTTTGTATGTTTTGTTGTGGTCATTTTTATTTAATTACTAAAAAGTTAGAAAATAAAAAAATATATTTTGTTATTTAATGCAAACTTTAAGAATCTCGAGTTTTAATAAATAATACATACTCCCTCTTTTTTAAAATAAGTGAAATTGTTGAGTCTTTTTTCATAGTTCAAAATAAGTGAATTGTTCCAAATTTAAGAGAGATGTTGAAAAATTCTTCCATTTTCTCCCTCATTTACAATGTTAAATAATTATAAAAGAAGTGAATTTAAATACAAAATATGTATATAACGTCATCAGGAAAATACATCATTTATTTTAAAAGTTATTTAGAGCGCTTATTTATGAAATAGACAAATAACTTAACTTTGAGTAAATTTAATATATGATGTTAATGAAAGAAAAATGGAAATAAGTCTTAAAAAGAGAGATAAAAAATTAAGTAAAAAGGAATTGAGAAGATATGTTTATTTAGCAAAAAATATAAATAGATAAAAAGAATTGTAAGTCGTGAGATGGATCAATCCACTAATAAAAAAACAAAGCAACATAGTAGTATTTCCTTATTATTTTTTTTAAAAAAAATAGAGTATGTCTTGTTACTAAAAATTTACGACCACAAATAAAGAAAAACATATGCTTCCATGAAAATGTTCTACGTGCAAATCTTGAATAGTTGATGTGCAAATGATAGACTAAAATCTAAAATCAAAAATCCATTATATTTTGGTAAAACTAAATGTAGAGGTAATGAATAGAATCGTAAAAGGAATTGAGGAGGTATGTCATTTAAGTAGAAAAAGTGAATAAACAAAGGCTTTTGTAATTTATGAGGTGTAATTAGTTGTAATAAACATTGTAATTTTTTTTAGTTATCAAACAAATTAATTAATGAAGAGAGTAAACTCATTTTTTCAATTTCATAATCAATTTAAACAAATATAATTTTCTCTATAACTTAAGAAAATATGTTCATTGTAATTGAATATTGGCAGAAAAAACTTGGTTTGTTCTGAAAATGACCCAAAATCGAGCCGCGACTGGCACCCACACTTACCCTCCTATGTGAGCGAACCAACCAATCTAAATCCTAACATTTCAATTTAATATCAACAGAAAGTAATGCGGAAGACTTAAACTCATTAATAAAACCAATTCAATAACTTCTAAAATTCAACATCTATTATTCCCCAAAATCTGGAAGTCATCACCACAAGAACATCTATGA
>NC_028647.1:13962962-13978954 GCF_001406875.1 Solanum pennellii
CGTTACGAAGTTCAGAGAGTCGATTTCAGTACCCAAATTTCAGAATTCTAAGTATTTTGGAACGAGACCCCCTCGACGGTCCGTCGTGCCCATGACGGTCCGTCGTGGGTTCCGTCGTCTCAGCCAGTTTTTCCAGAAATAAAATCTGCAGCTCAAAACGACTAAACAGGTCGTTACAGAAAAATTTCATTAAATTAGAAGAATTAATTGTTTTGTGAAATTTGAGTCCCACAATCATATATATATATATAATTTTATACAAATGTTAACAAATACTAAACAAAAACTTAATGGAAGGAATCTCATCTCCTTTTTAGTCAATTCAAAATCCACAAAAGAAAGAAATGTATTATATCATCTAAATTAGAATGAAAAAAAGCGTATAAAATAAAACAAAAGATGATGAAATATTCTTAATAGAAAAATTATGTCATATTAACATGTTATATAAATAATATATATCGATGTATAATATGGATCGTATATCCAAAAGACAGAAGTTTATATAATGAAAATATCAAAAATTTTCTTTAAGCAACAAAATAAACCGCGGAAGATCATGTTGCCCATGATACAAAAAGTGTGGTTTGTAATATAATCTTGTTCTTGAAGGGTATATCTTGATAGATAAATAATTAATCGAAAAATTATATATATAAGCAACAATAACTTCTACTTTTTCAAATTTTACTCTAACCAACTCTTGATGAATCTCCCCCGCCGTTAAACTTTCTTCTTCATTTTGATGACTTGTAGCAAATCAATTTTTGATCGTCTCTTTAGACGAATCTTACACCACCTTTAAAATTTAAATTTTTGCTTGACTATTGTAACACGGGAAAATTCTAAAAAATATCTCTATTATAATCTTCACAAAGCTGAAAAGAAAAATATTAACAATATGAAGTTGGAGAAAATAGAAATGGACATGCAACAACACCATAGATGATTGTTATTTATACATGAGAATTAAGTAGAAGAAAGTTGAGAAGACATCTTATTTAATTAGAGAATTCAAATAGATAGAGATTTTTTTTGTAACTTTCATGTGATATAATTATATGTAGTCAATATGATTGTATTTATTATTTTTTTAATAAATTGATTAATGAAAAACATGAACGAAAAAACTCAAAAAAGGGAGAAAAAGATAAATAGTTTCTAGGTCATTAAGAGGTGTCATATCACCTTATTTATATCTAGCTTTATTATATGTATAAATTTTTTATATTTATAAGTAATATACATTTTATATAAATTAAATTAAATAATAAAGATAAAATATTTATAATGTTTTTCTTTCGTAATGGTAATTAAAAGGACAAAAAAATTAAAAAATATATTTTTTTTATTATTAATTGAATTAGAAAGGTATGAATTATGAATAATTACTCTTTGTTGGTTGGCATGTGAAGAGTCTTTGTTGTAAATATTTTTTTATTAATATAATACTTATTATAATAAATTAAATAATGACTTTTGCAATAAAATAATTAATTTAAATAAGAAAGAAAAGCCAAGAAAATAAGAAAAAAAATAAATATATGTGTAGATCATAGAGAGATGTAACATCACCTTGTCTATGATTCTTCTTTATACTATATTAAGATTAAGATTGTAATTCCAAAAAAAAAAAATGTTGAGATGACTAATTACTAACAATGATTAAATATAGTAATAAATGTGTGTGTTAATCAACTTCAAAATGAAAGCAGCCCCTCTGCTACGTACAAAAGGTTCCCTTAATTAGGTTACTTTTGATTCTATTTTATATGAGATATAAATTTTCACTCCGTTCTGTTTCGGAAAAGCGCTTATTTATAATATCTTTCACAATATATGTATAATTATGTTTATTTTAGATGAACTACATGTTTTTTTTGTTAATTATTCATGAACCTTTATTAGTGCGATGCTAAAAATGTATCATTGTCAAATTAATATTTCTTAATAGAATTTCGTTAAGCAAATTATTTTACAATATTTTTTTATCATATTGATATGTAAAAAACTGCAATTTATAGTACTTTTCGTATAGTTTTTGAATATTGATTTTTTGATTTAAAATATTGTATTAATAATGTAATCTAATTTAACTTTGAAAATTAATTAATTGACTTTCGGAAAACGCAACATGACAAATAAACGTAGATAGAGAGGACAATAGTGGATAAATTTATCTTATTATTTGTTGTCGTTGTTGTTCTGTTTTACATCGTTTGTTTTCACTACTTTATTTCAGTTGGAGGGTCTTTCAAAAACAACCTTCCCAAATTTTCCAAACATCACTTGTAGAATATTTATGCATATCATGTTAAGGATATTGAAAGAGTGTTTACCACTTCACCACTTCATATATTAATTATAACATAGGTAAACTAAGTATTTGAAATTAAATGGATCTGGTAGACCCTTCTACTTGTATCAGTTTGTATTGTAAACCTTTTTACTTATCATTTTGTCATCTAAACTCTTAAACTCAACTAAAATGAGATTTTTAGATCCCTCCAGCTATATGTGTAGCTCACTCTCCATTATATAAATGACATGTCATATATATTAAATGACACGTCATAATTATCTTCATAAATATTTTTTTAATAATTAATAAAAAATAATAAACAAAAGATAAAATCACTAAATTTTTTATTTTACCAAATAAAATAAAGTTATTATTTCCGTCACCATTCCTCCACGGCTCCACCTCTTCTAACCCACAATTATTGTCAACACCATCTCCATATCCCCTCCCCTGTTCTTTTCTTCTTCAATTTTTTTTACACCAAATAGAGACATCACTTTATAAGAAGAAATTAAGCAGTTGTAGAACAACTTGCGAAAATAGATTGAGTCATTTTTTTGGTTTTCGTAGAAGAAAAAAGAAAAAGAAAAGTTGCATAGTCAAAACAAATCTCAAACGCATTGTTAGATCTGTAGAAAGATAACAACGATAATGAGAAATCAAATAAGTTTTTGTAACTTGAAGGGAAAACAAGCAAGATATGGCAACCATCATTAGATCTGCAGGAAGATGATTGTAATATTCATCCATGAATCAATTTGCAGGAAAATTAAGAAAACAACTTCAACACCCTTCCCCTAAAAAATATTATATTCAAGTGAACTCCTCAAGAGCAAGAACCCTAAATTTTATCTGCACAAGCTGATGAGGTTTATGATGACCTCTAAAAATTTGCATCTAGTTCTTTGCTTTCGAGAAAAGGGTGGGGTTGGGACCTTTTTTTTAAAAAATATTTAATAGTTTTTAAAGCAAATTCATTGCTTCCACTTGCTTTTACTTGTGTGACAACACGCTCCATATCATACTCAGCAAAATAAATGCCACATAAGCCGGTCAACAGTCAAAGGGGTTTAAATTTTTTATTTATGTTAAGTTTAAGGGTTCAGATGACAAATAATCAACTAGAATGGTTCACAATACAAACTGATACAAGTACAAGGGCACAAGATCATTTTGCCATTCTGGATGCAGTAATATTAAGCTAAGAAAAGGATTCTACCTGAGATAGAACACTAGTTGCATGGGCAGATCTTTCAGTTTGTACATGCGGTACAAAGCGTCATTTCATGTTTTATATGGGCCACTATTAACTACATTTAGTTTCTTCCAGTTTCTCTCTCTATATATATATATATGTACACATGATTTTTTTTGAAGTTAATGAGCACACACACATCCCCACATAAACATGTCTGCCCGCCTCGATTTTTGCAGGTTCAATATGTAAGAATTATTATTATCATTATTATTAATTATTTCTTACTTATGCCCCAAATTTACTTGGAACCCAATTAATGCCATAAGTAGTATTTAATAAAGAATAGATATGTCCGTACATTGGTTACTTGATGGACGTACCATATTAAATCATAACCTCTATAAATTGGTTCTCCCTCCACCCATTAGGGTTAACCACATATTCTCTACATTAATTCTATCGCTGACAGTTGTGGTAATATAAAGTTAGGGCAAGGAGGTAAAAACCAATTTATGACTAACGTTTCCACTTTTCTTTGTGATGATGTCTTCCTCATCATGTATATGCTCCTAATGTATTCAAGTATTTAATCTTACATGTGACATCAGAGCCTAGATTATTTGAATCGACAATCTTTGTATGTATAGTAGGCATATTTAGAAAAATTTCATGGGGGTCCAAAATTTTCAGTGAGGATGGTCTCAAAATTTTTTGCCATTACTGATAATATTTGGAAGACTAATAGTAATTTCAAACTCGATTTTACGATACAATATGTTGATGCAAAGTAATGTTCAACTAACAATTGAGAAACTTTTTACCTTAGCCAATAATTAATGTCCTAATAAACTTTTACACGAGGATATTGAAATATTAAAGCGCCATTACTTATAAATTTTTGTAAGTTATCGTATGATTTATTAAGAGCAAGGGATCAATGGTTAAATAAGTAATATTTTGTTATCATCACTCGTGAAAAGTTTAGAATTGATGTTTGCAATCCCATAATGTAACAATTATGTTTTATTTTAAATTCTGCTAGTGGTCGTTACACTAAACAATAAATAATATGTGTATTATGTTTCTTTTGTTTGATAGTCACCAAAGTGGCCAAATTTAAGAAATTAACGTCTACACATATCATGTTTATGACTATTTGATGCATGCAATATGTTTCTATAGTTTGTTAGTCACCAAAGTGGCCAAACTAAAATGTTTGAAATCATTCACATGCACAAAATTTTATGATGTTATGTGTACTTTTATTTATATAGTTTGTCAGTCACCAAAGTGACCAAACTAGAGAAAATTAACGTCTACACATATCATGTTTATGATCACTTGATGCATGTATTATGAATCTATAGTTTGATAGTCACCAAAGTTGCCAAACTAAAATGTTTAAAATTATTCACGTGCACAAATTTTATGAGATTATGTATGCATTTGTATTCATATAGCTTGTTAGTCACCAAAGTGGTCAAACTAGTATGGTTAAGAAAAATATGCACTCATAAAATTGTCATTTATCTATGAAAGTTAATTAAATGCCTATATTGAAAAATAAATAGATAAATCGACTTTAACTATTGCTAGAACTTAAAAAATTTACCCAAAGGTGAATTTGTCATTTTACAAATAGTGAAAAATTATGAGGTAAATTAATATTTTCAAATCAAACATATATTGTATATCCAACGATGTTGTATCTGTTTGGTTGAAATTATTAAATTCCTATTAAATTTTTTAGAAAAATGGCATTTAAATGTGTGTCGTAGTATCTACCCAAAGGAGAATTACGATGTACTTTTATCGTTCTACTCAGTTCACATTATTCTTTATATGTGAACATGTATCTATTTGCAGTTATTCCTTTTTACTCGCATGCTTGGTCCGTTACTTTGTTCAATGGATTGAACTTCTCTGAATGTCATGAACAAGTCAAGTTTCACTTAGGTGTGATGGATCTTGACTTGGCTTTGCTAAATGACAAACCTACTGTTATTACTGATAAGAGCAGTAAGGATGAAAATCTTTTCATCAATCATGGAAACACTCTAACATATTGAGCCTTATGTTCATGCGAATGACTGTCGCTAACAACACTAAGAGTTCTATTTCACAAACAGAAAGTGTCAGGAAATATCTGATGTTTGTGAAAGAACGTTTTCGTTCTACTGATAAGTCTCTCGTTGGTATACTAATGACTGAACTGATGACCATGAAGTTTGATGGGTCATGTAGTATGCAAAATCATATCATTGAGATGACTTAAATTTTAAAAAGACTTTGGACCTTGGGGATGAAAGTGGATGACACCTTCTTGGTTCAGTTTATTTTGAACCCATTGCCTCTTGAGTATGGACAATTTCAAATTAACTATAACACTATTATAGATAAGTGGGATGTTAGTGAATTGTCCAGTATGCTTACTTAAGATGAGTCAAGACTTAAGAAACATGAGGTCATTCCATTAACCTCATGGGCCAAGAAGTTAGTAAAGGACTTAAAGTGAAGGCTAACAAGTTTAAGAAAAAGAAAGCGCCTGCTAAAGTTCCACAGGATGATCATAAGGAACTCGAGGAGGATGTGTGTCGTTTCTATAAAAAGGAAGGACACTCTCAGAAAGATTGCTTGAAATGTAAAAACATAATTTGAAAAGAAAGGTACATTTAGTGCCTTTGTACATTTCAAATCAAATTTAATTAAAGTTCCTAATAATACTTGGTAGCTTGATTCTGGTGCAACTACTCATGTATCCACTATGTTGCAGGGATTCATTACGATTCAAATTACGAATTCAAATTAAAAATATATATATATTTCTTGTTCATGGAAAATCGCATGAAGGCTAAAATTGAAGGCATAAGGACTTATCATTTGATCTTGGAGATTAGACATCACCTTGATCTATTACAGACTCTTTATGTTCCTTCAATTTCTAGAAATTTGATTTTCCTTTAAAGACTTGATATATCTGGATTTGATTTTAAGTTTGGACATGGATGTTTCAATTTGTGTAAAAAATACTATTTTTATATTTCTGGTGTTCTTTTTGATTGTTTTTTATAGATTGAAACTCCATAATAATTAGACGTAGTTCACTAAATGAAAGTTAGACTTATTTGTGACATAAACATTTGGGTAATGTATCAGAAAAAAGATTGAAAAGGTTAGTAAAGAATGAGATTCTTCCGAATATGAATTTTATTGATCTTGATATATGTTTGGATTGCATTAAAGGAAAGCAAACAATCATATCAAGAAAAGTGTCACAATAAACACTTAGCTTCTGGAAATTATACACACTGGTATTTGTGGACCCTTTGATGTTCCATCTTTAGGTGGAGATAAATATTTTATCACCTATATCGATGATTTTTCACATTATGGATTTATATATTTGTTGAAAGAAATCTCAAGCAGTGGACACGCTCAAAGTGTATGTTAAAGAGGTTGAAAGACAATTAGATAAGAAAGTGAAAATCATTAGGTCAGATAGAGGTGAATATTTTGAAAATTGTAACGAATCAAAATAATGTCTAAGTCCATTTGCAAAATTCCTTTGGAGTGGTGAAGTTGGTGGGAGTGTTGAACGACAAAGTGTGGAAATTAATGAGGTAAGGGTAAATATTTCATTGCCATGAATGTACCTACTTCAGCATCAATTACAAATGTTGTTCCTCTTGTTGAAGAACACTTTAACAATTTTGAACAACATTTGTGTGAAACACTTCAAGAAGGAACTAACTTACAAGTATCTGGCGCAAATGAACCACAAACAATGTCATAAAGAAAATTGGTCATTATGTGATTTATTGCAAGAGACAGATTTTGACATTGAAATTAATAAAGATTTGATTTCATTTTCACAAGACAGAGAAAACAACGAGTCTGATAAATAGATTGATGTCGTGAATGAAGAGTTAAAATCCATATAATACAACAAAGTCTAAGATCTCGTTCAATTACCAGAAAGTTCTAAAACATTCTAGTGTAGATGGGTCTTTAAGACCAAACCTGATTCAAATGGTAATATTGAACGATATAAAGTCAGACTTGTTGCCAAGGGATACACTTAAAAAATAAAAAGGAGGCATTGATTTTGTAGAGACCTTTTCACCGGTCTCAAAGAAAGACTCATAAAGAATTATTTTGTCTTTGGTAGCTCATTATAGAGTTACACCAAATGAATGTGAAAACTGTTTTTTTAATGTAGACCTCGAATGAGGATGATTATATGGACTAACGAAAGGGTTTCGAAATTAAATGAAAAGATCAAATAGTGTGTAAACTAAAGAAGTCAATATATGAATTCAAACAAGCCTCACAGAAATGGTATATAAATTTTAATTATATCATAACATCTTTTGAATTTAAGAAAATTACCGTTGATCTGTGTATATACCAAAAGATCAGTAGGAATAAGTTTACATTTTTAGTCCTGTATGATGATGAATTTTACTTGTTGCTAATGACATAGGCATAATACGTGAGACAAATTATTTTCTCTCTATGAACTTTGAAATGAAATATATGGGTGAGACATCTTATGTGATAGGGATAGAAATTCCATGATAGTAGGGATAGAAATATTTCATGATAGATCACAACAATTATTGAGAGTGTCTTAAAATGGCTATATCAAAAAAGTTCTAGAGAGATTTAACGTGAACAATTGTTTAGCAAGAATAGTTACTATTAAAACGGAAACAAATTTAATCTCACATTATGTCCTAAGAATGATGTAGGACGAAAAGAAAATGATATCAATTTCTTAAATTTCTATTCTTGAAAGTTTGATGTATGTTCAAACTTGTACAAGATCATATATTAGCTTTGTGGTTAGAATGTTAGAAAGATGTTAAAATAATCCTGGAGAATCACTATAAAATTGCAAAGAAAGTTTATGGCATGTTACGAAGCCACAATTCATACATTATGACTGCGAAATTTTATTTCAGGACTTGGGGTAGTCGACACCATTACCAAGCCGCTGAAAATTTATAGTGATAATGTTGTAGCAGTATTCTTCTCTAAGAATGACAAGTACTCCAAAATGTGTCAAACATATGAAATTAAAGTACTTTACTGTCAAGGAAGAAATTCATAAACAAAGAGTATTACTTAAGAATATTAGAACTGATCTCATGATTGCAGATTTGTTAACAAAAGGCTGACGACCAAGACATTTAAAGAACATGTTCAAAGAATGTGTATTGGTTGTACTTATGATTGATACATTTATAATGTTTTACACTATGAGCTTAAATTATGTGTTTCTGATATACATTAATGAATATCTTGTTTCTCATAATGATGTACACATTATTGTTTTGAGAAATTACAAGATGAGTCTTTATGAGACATTATTGTGGACCGTAATGTTATATGTTTTTATAGCTTATTAATCTAATATTGTAAGTTGCTAATGTAGTAGTATATGGAAGGAAGTATGTAGCTTAAACTTAATGTACAATTGTCATAACTCGCATTAGTAGTTTGTTATATTGTGGTATGCATGATGGACATTATAGAAGAGATCTATTGTATGCGCAACTAATGCTTATTAAATATCAATGATATATGGTTATTGGGCCAAGTGGGAGAATGTAAAAATTATTAATATTATTATTAATTATTCCTTACTTATGACTCAAGTTTAATTGTAACTCAAGTAATACCATAAATAGTATTTAATAAGGAATAGATATGTCCGTACATTGGTTACTTGATGGATGTATCAGATTAAATCATAACCTCTATAAATTGGTCCTCCCTCCACCCATTAGGGTTAATCACATATTCTCTATATTAATTTCATCGCTGACGGTTGTGGCAACATAAAGTTAGGACAAGGATGTAGAAATCAATGTATGACTAACGCTTCCGCTTTTCTTTGTGATAATGTCTTCCTTATCAGGTATGTGCTCCTAACAATCTTTATATAAGATTATCGTGTTTAATATCCTGATATTATGTATTCAAATATTTAATCTTACTCAATAATTTATGTTTGATCAATTTCTCATACAACCATTGTGAAAATTGTTTGGTATCTAATTTAAATAATTAATCTTATGAGATAGAAGTTGCACTATGTGTGACACTTGAAAGATATATGGGGATATTGGAGGAGAGTTATTTTTCTTGCAGTGTAACATTGGGATATCGTATCGAAAATATAAAAAAGAAAGAGATATTAAGAATTGAATCCAACGTGTCTACTATCTTTCACCTCGTTGTTCAGGAGTAAGTCCTCCTTTTCCACAAACTGGGCAACTCTTCAACCCAAACCCTTGGCAATCAAAACACCTACAAAGTTTTTATTAAGTTTTTAAATTTAACAAAATTTGATACTGTAATTGATTTTTCTATTTTTTGAAAGGAAAAACTTACTTCCATCTTTCAAATATGTTCCCATTCTTCTTATTCTTTCCTGTTCCCTGGACCAAGATGGAAGCAAACAATGATAATTAATAAATGATTTAAGCCTTCTTTTAGCTCTTTTAATTAAGACTTGAATTAGAAGAGTATTTTTTCCCCTCTTTTTTATTGTTTGCCTTTGTTTTTTCTATCATTTCACCAATGTAATGCACATGATTTATCACTATTAAATGAAATAGTAATTAACGACAGATAAATTCGTAATTAAATAACAAAAAAATATAGCTTATATTATTTAGTAACAGATCGTCAATAAAATTGCCAGTTACAAGCAATTTAATAATAAATTAATCACAAAATTCGTAATTAGTTTCATTTTTTTTTAAAAAACACTTAAAAATACATTTTTAATAATAATAATAACAATAAAAAAAACTCTCATCAAACACCTCAAATTTCTAAAATTAGTATTTTTTTAATTAAAACAATTTTTTTTAAACTCACCAGATCCAGGTTTGATTGTCTAAATATGTTAGTATTAAACTATTAATTAGAGTATATAGAAATGAGTAAAGTTATTCATACGTGGTGTTTGCACTAATCCAACATATATATATTATGTGTTTAAATTTATAATTTATTTTATTTTATTAAATTACATAATAATAAAAATTATATTGATTTAACATGAACATTGATACGGATAAACTTTTTCTCACTAGTACCTTGCATCCGGGACACTCTATTGCACCTTTACCGCCGCATCCTTCGCACCTACTCCCAATCTAAAATATTCATAATTAATATACATCTAAACATTTAATCTCCAACAATAATATTTTGCAAACTTATAATATGAATTCCACTACAAACAAAATAAAAATTACTAATTTATGCATCCATACGTATACTCAAAGCTAGAGTTTTATAATATATTAGCACACTTATATTATGGTCACCACATATGTCTTTAGGAATAATATAAGCATTACATAAATAATAATTTTTAGCAATAATTAATTAACGATAATAGCTTAATTATCATTAAATATGTATTTTTAGTTAAAATTAACACTCTTTGTATAAATCTCATTCCTAAAACTTTTAGCCACATTGGATCTAAATGACACTTGATTAATGTCGGTAAAGACTAGCAGTCTTTTATTAATGTGTGTATATTTCCGCTAAAAGTTGTTTTTGTTGTAGTGATAAGACACGCGTTTTAACTTGACCTCAACGACGTCTATGTCTTTTAATTTTAATTGTGTACAAGCAGACACACACGTCCTAGGCGGCATAATACATATGAGACACTTTGTAAGTAGCATGCATATATTTACTTGTTTAACTTTATACACCTAAAGTTTGAGGATAAATATAAATTGAAGTTAAATTAAGAGGATATATTTATCTATTATGCCTATATCTTACCTCTAAATCCTCAAAATTGAGTACATGCTATTAAAACTAAGTATGTAAGTGAACAAGTGATTAGAAGAAAATTAGTGACTCACTGATTTAAGTGAAAAGCCTCCAGACTTTGCAGCGGAAGTAACAAATGATCTCTGGCCTCTCAAATTTATTGTATTGAATTGTGAAATTGTTGGAGTAATTGAAGAATTGGCAAAGCAGCAACAAATGGAAACATTAGCCATTTTTTCCTCCTTCAAAAAGGACACACATTTTTTTTTATTTAATTTTTGTGCATCTTAAAGTGTTGTGTGGAAATGGATAACCTGCTTACACCATCCACATATTCTTTGACCCTATTCATTAAATAATAAAAATAAAAATAAAGACATGGACCTTGATTCCACCCTGGTCCAATATTTATATAACGATGTGGAATTGGGTTGGATCAGTTTTAATTCCGGTGCAAATTGACATTTTTTAATTATTACTTTTTTTAAGAAAATAGTTTTTAAAATGTTTATTAACTTAATAACTTTATTAAAGTTACATATATTTTAGAGTTCAAGTTTTGTGCATCGGTCGGGTGTATGTGATTTTTACACCATCAGGCATCAGGGACTTTTAATAAAGTTTAACCATAATAACTTATTTTAATAAAATAATAATAAATATAAAAAGAAAAAAAATATATTGACGGTTGAGTCCTACTTTAATTTTATTCATATTTACTTCCATAATTAAACTATTTTCTTTCCAAACTTAAATACAATATTGAGGTTTACAATAGGTTTCCCATGATCATGCTTATGTAGTTCTTCAAAACATCTTACACTTGTGAATTTGCTAACAAATAAAGCATTGCACTATTTTAAAACTTGACAAGCTTCTTCTACTTACTACTTAGTGGTATGTTGTTATACAATTAAAACAAATTTCTATATTGTGGTCATCTCCATTTTGTAAGTTTTTCTTCATCGCTTAAAAATATCTTTTTTTAAAATTTAAAAAAAAAAAAAGAAGTTGATCAAGCTTTTAAAATAGTTTGTACTTGATTCTATAATATTTTTTTACGGAAAATGGCCTAAAATATCCTCAAAATATTGAAAATGGTACAAAATTATCCTCCATCCACCTATTGGCTCCAAAATACCCTTCTCACCCACCTATTGGGTCCAAAATACCCTTGTCATCCACCTTTTGGTTCAAAATTGACTACTTATTTAACAGTTTTATATTTACACTATTTAAATATTTTTTAAAATACGTGGTGCTCAACTATTTATTATAATTTAACTTATTAGTATAATTTATAAATCAATCAATTACCCACCCATTACTAATTAAATTCCTCTTAATAAACTCGTCAATTATCAATGCAAGCTACTGCCAATTGAGTTTTAAAAATTATAGAAGTAAATTATCATACATTCAAGTGGCTAAATAAAAATCACTGATAAACTTAAAAGTCTGACTATGTTCATATTAATTATTCTTACGTCTTAATTATGTGATGTTACTTCATAGATAACTTTTTTTTCAAAATAATATATTAAAGGTTTTAAAACAAATCATAAATATTTATAAAATTATATTTTTAAAAAGTGCATTAATTATTTCGGGATGTTTTACTTCTTTACCTTTAATCATAAAGATATAATTCAATCTTGAAAGAGAATCCTATTGAAAGTATCATCCTAAATAAGCGGCTCAACCTAAATTTAATTGGAGTTTAAATTCGGACTCGAATAATTTTGGATGTTATTTTCAGGAATCTATAATTTCATCGTGTTTTAGTAGTGTTTATGACGATTTTGATATTAAAATTGGATTATTAATTGAGTGAGGTTTAGTTAATAATGAGTGGGTAGTGCGTTGGTTTATAAATTATATTAATAAATTAAAATTATAATCAATAGTTGAACGCCAAGTATTTTAAAAAATATTTAAAGAGTTTAATTTTAAAACAATTAAAAAAGTGATAAATTTTGAACCCAAAGGTGGATGACAAGGGTATTTTGGATCCAATAGGTGGATGAAAAGGGCATTTTGGAGCCAATAGGTGGATGACGGATAATTTTGTACCATTTTCAATACTTCAAGGGTATTTTAGGCCATTTTCCGTTTTTTTTTAAAATCAAATAAGTCAGTATTAGCTTTTTTATAAAATTTGAAATTTTAAAAGTTATAGAATTAAGGGAAAAGGGTCTGATATACCCCTCAACTTTGTCATTTGGAGCTGATATACCCCTCGTTATGAAAGTGGCTCATATATGCCCTTACCGTTATACAAACGGCTCACATATACCCCTGCCGTTACAAAATGGCTCACATATACCCTTCATTTAACGGAAGTAAAAAAAATTAGTTTTAAATTTATATTTATTACTTTTAATTTTTTTAAAAAATTATTTAGGGGTATATATGATTCTTCTATCAAAGTTCAATGTATATTTTAATTTTTTAATACATAAAATATTTTTTGACTTCTTATATTATAATTATTTGAGTTTCTTATTCTTATTTTATTTTTTTCTTTCATTCCTTTGTTTAAAGAAAAAAAATTTAAGCTATTTTTTTTGTCTATATTGTAATTTAATTTTTGTATTCGAAGAAAAAAATTTGGTCATCTACAATAAGTTTTACAAGAATATTAGTGAAACATAAATAAATTTGATTATCAAAATAATAATTCTAAATTAGTCATTGAAACAAAAAAAAGTCAAAAAAAATATGTTTGACGAGGATTAAATTTACTCATATGGAATTATATACTGTAGAAAAAATAATAAAAAGTTAGATCAAAATTATCTTTTTTTTTATTTCCGTTAGAGGAAAAGGGTATATGTGAGTCATTTGTTTATAAGTAGGGGTATATATGAGCCACTTTCATAACAAGGGGTATATCAGCTCCAAATGACAAAGTTGAGGGGTACATCAGATCCTTTTTCCTAGAATTAATTTTCAATTTTGAACTTAAAATTCTAAGTTTGGTAAACATTTAACAATAAAAAGTACTCCAGTAAATTTTATTAAGAGATTTATGAATTAAGTTAGCTAATTAAAAATATAAATTCAATTTTAATGTAGGTTAATGTCGAAAGAGTTGAAAATTCAAATCTACAAAATGAGTTACATTAAATAAATGATTTTTAAAAGAAAATCAAGACAAATATTATGTATATTGATAAATAAATAAAATAGTGAATGTATTACAAATATTAAAAACATACATAATCTTGCATCCATGTTTTAGGAAGGATATGTTTGAATGAGGTCTCGATTGTCATATTAATATTTATAATTTTTGAATACTTTTGTAAATTCTCTATCATTTTCTGAAAAACACTAATCGAAAGTTATATTTTGTCGTTGTTGCTCCATTGCTTTCATGTCAACGCACTATTATGTCCAAGTATTATATTTATTTTGTCTACAACTTGAGTTGCTAAATTTGGCAGCCCATACTTTATTTTGTTGGGCATTGGTCCAATCTTTGAACAACATTGATATTCTAAAACTATCTTTTGCTAATGATACACATGGTCTCAAAGAATAAATCTCATCGCGTTGAAAGATCTTTTTTGAAGCTAAATGATGATGCTTAAATAACTAGCACATTTTTAACTACAGTTGCAAATTTTAAAATTTGTTCTTCGCAATTTTTTCACCATGCTAAAAGTTAGGTTCTCTAAGTTCATCCTTTATATTTTTCTATATCCGAATAATATATTCATTGAAATCATCACGATTAGAAATTTTCAGAGGAAGATAATCATCCATCATATTATCAAATCATCTCTTCTAGGCCTATGAATTGGAGGTCCAACTGGTGGAACATTTACTTTCATGGATCTATATATGTCATATATGTATTTAGCTTTAGCTTCTTGTTACATCTCAAAATTTCTAAGCTAAAACTCAAGAAAGTATGTACCTAATTGTGGAATGCTCAACTGCCAAGAAGATGTGGGAATGCTTGGAACAAGTTTATCTTCAAGCAACAAAAGATAAGGAGTTTCAGCTTAAACAACAATTACAAAATGTTAGGCTAGAAACCAAGAAGATTGATAAATTCATCTAGGAATTCAAAGACATGTGATGGCCTTGAAGCAATTCGCAAACATGTGGATGAAGATAGAAATGTAATCAATTTTGTTAAAGGTTTAGGTATCATATACAAGACTTTTAGGACTGTCATGTTAGATAAGACACCATATCCCACCTTTAAACAATTTATTAATACTCTCAAGGATTTTGACATAAGAGTAGATGACGAGGTGTCACAACAAAGTCATAACATGGTTCTCTGCTCAAAGGGGCAGAGGAAGAGAAAACAACAAATTCAACTCCAGAGAAAGAAGTTTCAAGCATGTTGGACAGGTTCTGAGAACAACTAATATGGACTAGGTTCTCCGAACAATCAAAGTTCCCCAAGTGAAAATAGAGAGATGACCACTATCAAGTCATGTCAAAAATATGTGGTAAGAATAATTATATTTAATAACAGATAGTATTAAATAAATAGTATTAAATAATATTAGTATTTACTGTGTACTAATCCTAGTCCTATTAGGATTAGTACTCCTTAATCCTAGTCCTATTAGGATTAGTACTCCTTCCTATATCTCCTATATATATCTCCCATGTATTCCCTTATTAGGTTAACACTTCAATACAATCAATATTCCTTCA
>NC_028647.1:13983584-14015153 GCF_001406875.1 Solanum pennellii
TCACATATATTCTTCGCGAACTCCGCGCCACTCACACTGTTCCTACTCTCTATTGTGACAACAAATCAACCATCTGTGTGGCCAATAATTCCGTCCTACACACCAGAATGAAGCATGTTGATACCGATTGTCTCTTTGTTCGCGATGAAGTTCAGGCCGGCACCATGACTGTGCAGTATGTACCCACTGAAGAACAACCGGCTGATATTCTCACCAAGCCTCTCCTGAGCCGACAGCACGATTACCTCAGTTTCAAGCTTCCGTTCGCTTCCGCTCAGCTCAGCTTGAGGGGGGATAGTAACAGATAGTATTAAATAAATAGTATTAAATAATATTAGTATTTACTGTGTACTAATCCTAGTCCTATTAGGATTAGTACTCCTTAATCCTAGTCCTATTAGGATTAGTACTCCTTCCTATATCTCCTATATATATCTCCCATGTATTCTCTTATTAGGTTAACACTTCAATACAATCAATATTCCTTCAATATTGCTCTTATGTTTTTTACAGGTGGGACTACTCGTATCTATGTGCACATAAACTGTCACAAGCAATGACTTGACAACACATTTATACCGAAGTATTGATAAAACAAGTTTGTTGGATCTTCAAAGTAAGTTAGGAGTAATCGCTCCTTCATTCTCTAGCTTGAGGATGCTAGAAGGTAAGCGCCGAACATAAATGAATGTCAAATATGTGGTAGGACTCTAAGTATATTTAACTTAGGACTTAATAATTCTCTCCCTATATAAGGAGCATGTACTCAACAATTTTGATTATCAATACAATCCTTGATTTCTCTAGTCCTAGACGTGACAAATCTACAAATGGTATATATGTGGCCGTCATAATTTTTAACAGACCATGTGTCCTTGCGTTTGAGGCAACATTATTAGCATTAAAATTTGCCATATGGGGCCGATAAAGCACCAACCAAGCAAATTTTATGTTGAATGAACTGTAAAATGAATTCACAATCTATTTATAAAATAAGATAAACTTGATCTTAAATTTTTATCAAAAGTAGAACTTAACTATCGGAAATACACTTTTAAGATGTAATATTCTTTGGAGGAATCAGTTGGTTGAAGGTGCTAGTTGGGGGCCGAGGCCGATATGTGTTCCTTTATCCTCATCTCTTTCCTTCCAATCCTACTTTAGCTTGAGGTATTTAGTTCCTCATGGTTTACTCTTTTGGTGTCATGTGTCTTAGATATTCCTTTAATTTCCTCATTATGCATGATTTATGAAAAAATTAATTTTGAGTAAATGAGTTTACTTGATTGGTATGTATATGTTTATGTGCATTTGAGTATGAGTTGCATATACACTTTATGATATGATTCCTTGAACATGCTTTAGCTTGAAGTTGGTATTTCCTCCTCAAATATACGCATTTCTGTAATAGCGTTCTTGTTGGGCTATTTGATAAGGTTCATACCCTCCATATGATCTCTTGAATCTCATATGAAGACGAATGTTCCCAAAGGGAGATAATGTAACACCTCGGATTCAAAAATGGTAGTAACATCTTTTTTTAGGATCTAGTGCCAGTTTTGACGGAGTCACCTACAACCCCTGCATTGACACACAGATTGTAGGTTAGCGTTGTGGTTGGCCAGCCCAAGATCCCAAAATGTCAAGTTTCAGTACTTTTTCAACGGTTCACCAAGAGGAGCCGTCGTTTAATGTAGGAGTCGTAGGTAGGGTTCGTAGGTACCCACAGTTGTGGTCCACGGCCATCGATGGACCTACGAGCCGTAGGTGGGTCCGTGGTTGGGGCCCAGAGACATAGTCTCTTACCCCAAACGATGCCCAACCAGAACGTTAATGGTTTGACCAATGGATCGTTGGTCGGGCCGTCGATGAGTTTCCACAATTATTTTCTTAGGAGATTTTGAGTCTTTTCCTAATTATTATAGCCTAATACTATGTCGTTTTACCCTTTATCTAAATTTCTATGTAAGTGTTTTTGACCCAATTTTTTTCAAATGAAATCATTCTCTCAAATTTCAAGAAGAAGAACAAGTCTTCATCTCCAAAATATTTCTCTCTAGAAAGCTTGAAGAGGAAAGAGTCAACCCAGGGTTTCAAGTCAAAACTTCAATTCCACCATTGAAGGAAAACTTTTGTCATTAAATTATTTAAGTCTTTATCCATAGAGCATGATTTAACATATTTTATACATGACTTTCATATTTAGTGCATCTTTGTACTAACACATACTCTTGCCTATATTTCTTATCAAAATGTAGGGTCCCACGCTCCAGGTTCGAACTTCCGTGGCTAGGGATCTTTAGTAGAGACTTCAAGATTGGTGAATCTTCATCTTTCAATGAACGAGATTTTATTCATTTTTTCTTTACCTTTCAGTTTCAAACTTGATGTATGGGATACATCCCAAGTACCTATCATGTACTAGATAACCTTGATATTGGGAAAATACTACAATATTGATATTAGATTGGAATTATAAATTAGTAATAACTTATCAAAAACACTGTGTCCTGGTAAGCCACTGTCTTGAAAGCGATTTCGGCTTGACTCTGGTGCAAATTGTTGCAGTCGGTCGCTCCCCAAGGTTCCATAGTTACCCTCAAACACGTGCACTCGCGGCTGAGAGTTTCGAGGTTGCTCAAAACCAATTGCCCAAAAAATATTCTAATTATAAGAAAGAGGAAAATGTTTTTCCCTTCTTTTTATTTACGTTGGTAGTGTTATTTTATGCTCACTCAAAATGCATCTTTATATAGGAGTTGCAAATATGAATTTCAAAGAGAAGAGGTGAATTCTTAAGAAACATATGTGAAATCTTAATGACATTAAAAGTCATTACATCACACTTTAATAAAATTGTAATTTGGAACGGATAGGTAATCTATCCATTTTGTGACATAATATTTTATATGCTTTGCATTACTCTTATTAATATTGTAAAAAAAATTAATATTACAATCCCCCACTAATGTAAAGATAAAGAGTAAGAACAAATTTTGGGCAAAAGGAAGGAACATGTACTTAAGTGTTAATATCTTTCGATTTGAATTAGCACATAGTGAAATGGGAACATGAATTTAAGTGTCAATATCTTTCAATTTGAATTATCACATAGTGAAATGGGGCAACAACTCAATATCCACAAAGCGAAATATTCTTGAAATAAATGGATATAGATTGAGACCCCCATAACACATACTATATCCTTAAATTTTAAGCAACCTCCGCGATACAAACAAAGTGTTTTTATGGTCATGCACACCACTTGGATCTTATGAGTGCTCTAGAAAGACGACTCAAGTCTTTCATAAAAGACGACGACACCTTTACACTCAGGTAGGTGGTTCTATCAAGTTTATCTCAAATAGACTACCTTAAGGCTATAGAATCATTAAGAGCAAAATAAGTTCAACCTTATAAAACACTATCTCACACCATAGGTATATAATATGTGGTGTATATTAAGACCTAACAAGTCCACCACATTACCTCAATCAATGGGCTTTAGCCCCATCCCTCTCAACGTTTCAAGGATTATTTTTCATAGGATTCACCAAATTTCTTTCGAACCTTACATATTTCAAGGAAATACACCCAATTTCAACAACTGTTTAACTGCACCATGTCTCATGCGAATGTCTCTTTTTTCCATTGTACACACAATTTTTTGCAAGTCCAATTGGTGCCTGTGAGTCACATGAAGAGAGACCGGTGAAGCTTGTCTTCCCCACAATGGCATATCCACCAAAATATTTCTCAGTCACTCAGCTTCTTGCCTTGCCAACTCGAGAGCAATGAATTCAGATTCCATGGTAGAATGTGCTATACAAGTCTGTTTGGAAGACTTCTACGAAATAACACCTGCACCCAAAGTAAACACATAACCACTGTTGGAGCTAACTTTATCATTGTCAATTATCCAATTGCATCACAAAAACCTTCTAAAACAGCAAGAAAATTGTTAAAATGCAAACAATAATTCATAGTATCTCTCAAATACCTTAGCAATCAATGAAGAGCATTCCAATGTTCACTGCTGGATTATTCATATATCTACTCAATCTACTAACATCATAAGCTATATCAGGCCGAGTATAGTTCACGAGAAACATTATGCTCCCAGTTATTTTAGCATATTCAATTTGAGAAACACTAGATTCTTTATTCTTCTTCAAGTGTATGTTAGGATCATAGGGAGTTCTCACTAGAACTACAAAGCAATCAAACTTTTTCAACATTTTTGAATGTAATGAGACTGACACAAAGAGAAACCCTTAGCAGTTCTTTTGATTTTAACTCCCAAAATTACATATGCTTCACCAAGGTCTTTCATTTCAAATTTAGAAGACAAAAAGTTCTTGGTCTCATTAATAACATTCACTTAGGATCAAATATTAATATGTCATCTACATATAAACATATAATGACACAATCTGGACCTGACATCTTAGAATAAAAACATGTATCAGATGAATTTACAGCAAAGTCATTATCCACTAATGTGATATTAAATTTTTCATACCATTGCTTAGGTGCTTGTTTTAGTCCATACAAGGACTTTCTCAGTTTGAATATTTTATCCTCTTGTCCTGAAATCACAAAACCCATAGGTTTAGTCATATAGATCTCTTCCTCTAAATCTCCATTTAGAAATGTTGTTTTGACATCCGTTTGATGTATCACTAAGTCATCTATAGCGGCTAAAACAATAAGAGTTCTAATGGTTGCTATTTTAGTCATATGAGAATAAGTATCAAAGTAATCAACACCTTTCTTTAGGTTGAAACCCCTAATCACAAGTCTAGCCTTGTATTTTTCAATTGTACCATCAAGTCTCAATATCTTCTTAAATATCCACTTGCTACTTATAGGCTTACAACCTTTAGGTAAATCATATAAGTCCCAAGTGTGATTAGAATCTATAAGTCTAATTCAATTTCAATAAACTCTTTCCAAAATATGACATCTATTGATCTCATTGATTCATCATAAGTCTTAGGGTCTTTCTCTATTAAATAGATATACACAAATTCGTCATTTAAAATATAAATATCAAAATTATCAGTTAAGAAAGTAGTGATTAAATTAGGACCAAAACTGATCTCAATTCTACGTCTTTTACTCCTTCTGAGTTCATTTTCATGCTCATTAGAAATAACAGTAGAAGAAGGATAAGATGAGAATTGTTTGAAATAGACGCAGAAGCATTATTTTGCACATTACACGACACATTATGTTTCAAAGCAAAAATATGCTAAAAAACTTTGCATTTCTAGATTCACAAATAGAATGGTCACTTAGAGACATAAATCTATAGCAACACTATTTTGAGCATAACCAATAAAGACAGTGTCATAAGTCTTAGATTCAACATTTACTCGTTTAAGATCAGGTAGACCAACCTTAGACAAACACCCCCACACTTTCAGAAATTTCAGGTTAGGAGCAAACCCTTTCAATAATTCATATGAGGTCTTGTCTAACTTCTTATACGGGACTCTATTAAGAATATAAAATTCAGACTAGATTGCTTCTCCCCACATATTTTCAGATAAATCAGAGCTTAAAAGCATAGAGTTCATCATTTCTTTAAGGGTTCTATTTTTCGTTCGGCTATACTATTTTGTTGGGGATTATAGGGAGAACTAACCTCATGTATAATACCATTTTTCTCAAAAAAATATTCTAAAGTATTAGTACTATATTCACCGCCCCTATCAGATCTAAATCTCTTGATTTTCCTATCTAATTGATTTCCAATTCTGCTTTGAATTTCAACAACATGTTTTCAGCCTCATCTTTTGACTTAAGAAGGTATACCTTAGTGTATCTAAAAAAGTCATCAAAAAAAATGTAATATTTTTTCCACCTTTGTTAACAGTATTCTTGAAATCTGCTAAATCTGAATGTATTAGTTCAAGTAATTCGGTCTTTCTACTAATAACAAATTTGAAAGGTTTCATAGCATGCTTTGCTTCTACACACAGAGGAATTTTTTTTAAAAATCATCAGTTTTATGATAGGAATTAATTTCATTTTTCAAAGACTTTCAATAGAAGCAATTTTAGCATCACTTAGTCTACCATGCCACAAATTAATAAACTCAATAATATAAGCAGAATTTGAAATACTTGCAATATTGACAATCTCTTAAACAATGTTCAATACAAATAATCCTCCACTAAGATATCCCTTCCCAACAAAGTCTCCTCCGCGAGAAATAATTATTTTATCAGCTTCAAAAACAAGTTTAAAGCCTACTTTGTTGAAAAGTACTCCGGAAATTAAGTTTCTACAGAGGGAGGGAACATACAAAACATTGTTCAAGGATAATGTCTTTCCATACGTTAATTTCCCATTACTACAGCAATAGTGTAGTTACCCATATATATACTCTCATTCAGTAAACTCTTCAAAATCATGGAATAACTCTTTATTGGCACAGAAATGCCTTGAGGCGCTGTGTCTAGCACCTAGTCAATTTTGTTGCCACCAGATTTGCCTCAACGACTACAACAACAATCATTTCATTACCCTCAGCAAGATTGGCTTGGATATCACTTTGTCCGTCCTACTTTGAGTCTTGCCCTTTTCTTTGATAGCACCTAGCAGCTCTGTGACCAATTTTTCCACAAACAAAATAAGAGCCCTTAAATTTTTGAATTTGACTCTCCGACTTGTGGAATTGATTTTTCTTCTTCATAAGTTCCTTTTTTGAGACGTTCTTCTGTTTACCTTTGAACCTGTCTTTCACAATAGTACCAGAAGATTCAACAAGATTAGCTTTAGAAGAATTAAGATAAAGTTCTTTCATCTTATCTTTAAGATGGTTCGCCTCTTTAGTCCTCATGTGACTAATAAGTTCTGGAGAGTTAAATTCTTTTTCTTATGTTTTAATTGATTTCTATAATCACTCCAAGATGGTGGAAATTTTTCAAGACCTGAAATATCTCATACATCTTCATGTCCTCGTTGAGAACATCAGCTGTCATGTTCTCATATTCATGAACTTGTTCCATTATTGACTTATTATCAACCATTTGAAATTTAATCCATTGTCCGACAACATATCTTTTCATTCGTGCATCATCAACACCATATTTCTTTTTCAAACTATCCCATATTTCTTTAGCAGATTTATAGGTAACAAATAAATCAAATAAATGATTAGTCATGTGATTTAACAAATGCTCTCTCGCAATTTTGTTATCCTTTTCAAACTTCTTTTTAACAACATCATCAACAGTTATATCATTGCTAGAAGTAGTAATAGTATTAAAACCATTCATAGAAGGTTCTTAAAAAACATAATCAACTTCTAATTGTTCAAAGAAAATTAAAAGTTTTTGTGACCATCATTTAAAATTATTTCCATCTAAGTTTTGACAAATCAGAAAAAGTTTTGTTCAAAGAAATAGCCATGTATCAATATTGTATGTTAGGAATTTGCTTTCAAATTGTTGAGAAAATACTACAATATTGATATTAGATTGGAATTATAAATTAGTAAATAATTTATCACAAACACTGTGTCGTGGCAAACCACTGCCTTGAAAGGGATTTTGGCTCGACTCTAGTGCAAATCGCTGCAGTCGGTTGCTCCCCATGGTTCCACAGGTACTCTCAAACACGTGCACTCGTGGCTGAGAGTTTGGAGGTTGCTCAAAACCAATTGTCCAAAAAATATTCTAAGGATAAGAAGGAGGAAAATGTTTTTTTCATCTTTTTATTTATGTTGGTAGTGTTGTTCTATGCTCACTCAAAATACATCTTTATATAAGAGTTGCAAATAGGAGTTTCAAAGAGAAGAAGTGAATTCTTAAGAAACATATATGATCTTAATGGCGTTAAAAGTCATTACATCACACTTTAATAAAATTCTAATTTGGAATGGATAGGTAATCTATTCTTTTTGTAACGTAATATTTATATACTTTGCATTACTCTTAATTAATATTGTAAAATTAATATTACATTTGAGACATTGTTAGATTTCCTTCGTTTTATACAAATATTTGCTTGAAATTGTTTTTTAAATCTCTTAAATTTCTATAATCTTAGATGAAGAATGCTCAGTGGCATGTATGAGGCCTTTCAGAGTCTCATAGACCATGTTACACCTAAGAGCTATCTTGGGTCTTCTCAATAATAAATTACATATATACACATCTTTTCTTTCCATAATTTTTATTAGGCCAAATATATATGCAGATCTCTAAAGTTGATCGGTTTTTTCCCCAGGTACCTCAACTAACCCAGATTTCTATTGAATCCTTGAACCTCCAACAATTTGATCCTTTTAAATATTCTTGGCTTATGTGGAGCCAAGCGTGATCTCACGTCCTTTAAGCGCGTGTAGACGCTTTAAAAGCGCTGATGTGGATCTTGAACCATCCACCAACGGTCTTCTTCCCCCTTTTAACCCTAATTTCTCCCATTCTTCTCTTATTTCTCCTCTTTTATTTCTCCTCTTTAGCTTATTTTATTATATATAATTTTCATTGATTTCTTCTTAATCATCAAGTTTCAATGTTGAATATATCTTGTTCATCGATTTCTTCTTCTTCAACTACGAATGTGCTATGTTAATGTGGGAACGTTGTGGAAATGAAGACCTCATGGATGCAATCCAATCCTAGATGTAGGTTCCTTTGTTGCAAAACTTCAAAGGTAATTCATATTCATTTTTTTGTCCAATATAGTAAAGAATCACCTTATTTGTAATTCAACTTTTTCTTTAATTTTGTAGGCACGAGGTGGATGTGGATATTTACGATGATATGATGATGAAATGCCGGCTCAAGCTAAAAGGGTGATATGGAGTTTGTTGAAAAGAGTCAAACATCTGAATTGAAGAGGAATCGATCAAGAAAAGTATGGATGATATGTCATTGTCGTAGGGGTGATATTGGCTACTTAGATTTGTGTAACAATTGATTTTAGTTGATTCATTTGTTTTCTACTAGATTCCTTTATCAAAATATGTATGGTAGATTGTAGTGTTCATTATGAGGGCAATTTTGATCGGCCAAATCAATTGTAAATGCCTTGTGTTTTTATTGTAATGATTTAATTGAAGAAATGAAGATAATTTGTGCGTTAAAAGCAGTAAAAATTGATCATTCATACAATTAATTTGCTCTAGTGAGCTCCAATCAAGCATAAGTTAATGTACTTAAAAACACCAAAAGACATTTCAAAGCAGTCAATACAAGTTTTTGCTACTGATTACACAACCAAAAAGTGACGTTTCAAAGCAGTCAATACAAGTTTCTGCTGCTGATTACACAACCAAAAAGTAACTTTTCTACAAAAATTAGGCATTCTTTTATGCACTAGATGTTTCACGTTTGTTTTTTCTTGACTGAGTGATTCGTTGCAACTGTGAACCTGTGACAGCATCTCCACCATTCCACTTGAGTCCTAGAGGCTTATAACCAATATCAATATTTGTTGGAGATGCATCCTTATAAACTCTCGGATTGATAGCTCTTTCTCCTGAAGTACCAGCCTGCATAGAAATGTCTTAAAATGAGACTTTATATAGTAGAGTAAGAAATGAACAAAATTATGTATACANTATGTATATACTTACATTAAAGGTTTGACTACCACTTGCATTTGTATAGATGCCAAATCCTATAGTCTTGGTCNAATTAAAGTTTTTACTACCACTTGCATTTGTATAGATGCCAAATTCTATAGTCTTAGTCCTCTTTTGTCAACCTGTTAATATTGAAGCTTCCACAACCTTTGGTTGATCAGGTTGCTGACTTTATACACCTCCAATGTCTCTACCAGTGCCTCTTCCAGTTTCTCTGCCAGTACCTCTACCAGTGCCTCTTCCAGTTCCTCTGCCAGTGCCTCTACCAGTGCCTCTTCCAGTTCCTCTGCCAGTGCCTCTGTATATGCCTCTGCTTTTAGCAAGTTGTTGCTCTCTTCTAACATTAATCAAAACACATAGAACTGCCTTGATGATTGAATACTGGTGGTTGACTTGAGCTTGATGGTCTACTAAAAAGTGGTGGCTGGCTTGACATTGATGGTTGGCTAAACACTGGTGGCTGACTTGAGCTTGATGGTCTACTAAAAAGTGGTGGCTGGTTTGAGCTTGATTGTTGGCTAAACAATGGTGGCTGGTTTGAGCTTGGTTGACAGTTTGGATAGCCTCCAGGTTGTCCCATCCCAGCCTATTAATACAGTAATAATAATTGATTATTGTAAATAATTGAAGCTTATTGTAGATGTATTAGAAGAGAATAGTAATTTACCAATGTTGGACAAGCTTTTTTGTTGTGGCCTACTTGATGACACAGGGAGCAGGTCATTTTTACTTCTCTTTTGGACAACTTTCCATACTTTTTCCTAGGCCCATTCTTTGCCTTTCTTCTGCACTTTGGTGGCCTACCAGGCATGACTTTTGGTTCAGGATGTTCAATCACTACACCACTAGTGTGAGGCCACATTTTCATGTTTGGTATTGACTGTAAAAAAATGGTTATAAGCCTTCAAAAAAAGTCTCTTTCCTATACCAATGTACCACTTTATGTTCATGTTCCATGCCTTTTTGCTGATATGCAAACACAACATATTGACATGGTATGCCCCTCAATTGCCGTGTTCTACATGTACGTGTCTTCTTCCTTAAATCAACAATATGCCTGTACTGATCATCTAAGATTTCATACCCAATGTCACCATAGAATCTAACTTCACAAAATCTAGCAAGATCTTTGTTCTCTTCAAGTACTAGTCTAGCCATAGGAGAGACATCTGAGATCCAAGTTTCAGCAAGTTGTCTCATTGCAATATTTCTGTCCATTATCTTGTGCCTGATCTCCTCTAACATAGTTATGATAGTCTCATGTCTAGCAGCTAGTATCCAAGAATTAAAAGTTCACACATATTATTTTCAACAATGTCACACTTAGAATGCTCTTTAAAATATGTTTTGCACCAAGTAGTTTTTTCATAATGCAACAAGTCCTCACAAATTTTATTACCTAATTTGTTGAGTTTATCCATCTCATCTTCAAATTTCACTTCAAAACTTGACTTAGCACATATCCTGAACTGTTTCCTTCTTTCTTCAACACTCCATAATTGATGTCAGTTGGACCTAATATGTCTAGCACACCTTCTCTGCTCATTATCTGGTAGCAACTCACATAAAGCTAGTAAAAGGTCCTATGTAAACAGTTATATCATAAACATTAAAAAGTATTAGCAACACAAGCAAATAAAAAATAAAAGATCAAGCTATAATACAAAAATCATCTAACCTTCTGCATATCTGACGTAACAGTCAGTTCATGTCCTGTGCCAAAGTTCGGATCTTCTATCAAGTACTTGAGAAAAAAACTCCAACAATGTTTTGTCTCTGTGTCAACAACAGCCTATGCGATTAGAAACATCTGTTGATTTCCATTTCTACCAACAGGAACCAACAATTCTCCCTTGCAAGAACCCTTTAGAAAGCATCCATCAAAACGAATAATTTTTCTACATCCTTCCAACCAACTCCTCTTCAATGCATCAAAGCAAACATAGAAGTAAACAAACAAAATTTTTCCTAGCTGAGACTCTCTATCTGTCCTCACTCAACAGGAAGTACCAGGATTAGTATGTTTAATCATGTCTTCATAATCACACAATCTTGAAAATTTCATCTTTTAATCACCTAAGAACTCCTTGATAATCCTTTTTTTTGCCCTATGACAAACAGTTCTTCCAACATACAATCCAAATTTTTTCTCACCATTTCCTGAAATTTCTCATAGTCTTATATATGGTTGACAGGTAATTTCATCCTTGAACTTTTCTGCAACAAACTTAGATGTACACAACTTGTTCTTGGTTGATTAATGACATACATGCACAGAATAATAATTTTTGATAATAAAATCACTAGAATCCTTATTTATACTAGCAAACAACAACCATTTACATTTCTTGTCCTCACATTTAACTCTAACTCTTTTTTTGTCATTAGGCTTCAACTTTAACCTAACTTTATATTCACAAGAATAGTCTGCAACAACTTTTCTAAATTGTTCAGCACTTTCAAATACCATACCAAGCTCAAAAATTGCTAGAACACAATTAGGATCAAATCTTACCTTTTTTACTTTTTCTTCTTCTTGGTAAATCAACACCCTTCACAAATTCTGAATACAATTCATCCCTGCTGTCTTCACTGTCCAATTCTGAGCTATCTATATATTGCTCATCACCCCCTAGTCTTCCAGTGTATTTAGCAGTCTTATTCCTTCCTATGTCTTCAAAGTCTCTATCAATACTAGTTGTTCCAAGCTTTATTTCCTCAGTTTGAGTAGATTTTTTCTTTTTCACTTTGTTTCTCCTTTCATTTCTAAGAGATCTCAATTCTTCATCAACCTCAGTGTCATCCACATCAGGAATAACATTCTGTTGAGAGTCATCACTCTTTCTTCATTTGATTCAGTCCATTCCTCTTCTAGATCTGATATACCCCTAGCTCAACTTCCACATTAACATTTTCAGATTCAACCTCATGATTCAATCCTTCACTTGCAGTCACATTTATATCTTTTAAGTTTTCTTCAACTACAGACCCACAAAGCAAACCAGTTGTGACCACTTCTACATCATCCATCACATGTTTCACATAACGTCTAAAAAGTCACCATCCTTTGTTCTTTGATAAGATATACTAAAGTGAAATCAGTGTCCACCTCAATAAAGCCATTTTTTGTGGGGTCTTTAACATAGAACCCACCAACAGTAATATACCCCAATTTTTTAGTGTAAAAAAGTAACTCGATTATTGAAAAGTGGTCCTTGTCGATATTAACATATTCCACCTCGTTTTCCCTTTTATAAGTAGTTCCATTTTTGTTCTGAATAAACTTACCACCATGATGAAAACGAGTTATAATAATGGCGTCCATAAGATTTCCTGAAATAAGGCCCTAAAATTTTCTGACACGTTATGAACAATAAAGACCAAAAAACCCTAACTTTATCCAGATATTAAAAACAACAACCACAATGATACTAAAACCCAGTATATATCAATAAAAAAACACAGGCCAAACCTAGATATTAACAACACACCACCACTACAACAATAAAAATTACATAGAGATTAGGGAATGAACTTACCTCACACTCGTCAACTCGAAAATTGTGATTGAACTCCAAAAGCGTCTGCAATCTTCGATGATTCCTTCAACAAAAAATTCAAAATTACTTTAAAATCTAAGAATTTCAGCTGTAAAAGTCATTGAAAGAGAGGGATTCTTAGGGTTTTCTCGTCTACAATCGGGTTAGAAGTGTTTTGGGGGGGAATTCATTTTTAGGTTTGAGGATTTAATATGTGGCCTGATGTGTAATTGGGTTGAAGTATATTGGTCGAAATTTTTCATGTGGGGAAGGTTCATCTCACGCGTTCAATTACAAAAAATAATATGCTAAAATTTGGCTCCATATCAGCAAAGAATATTTAAAAGGATCAAATTATTGGGGGTTCAATGATTCAATAGGAATCTGGGTTAGTTGAGGTACCTGCGTATGTATTTGGTCTTCTCATTATTCCCTACTAGTTTTAAATTTTTCCAAAATCTCATATCTTACTCGCTAACCCCCAAAGATACATAAATCATATCTCTCAAAACCAATGTTTATTTCTTCCTTATTTCACTCCACAAATCTCTCTCTATTTTAAGTTACACAATCTTAAAAGTGATTTTCTCATTTAAGTTTAAAATATGATATTTTACTATTTGATATATACTATTGAATTACCGAATTAAAAATAAAAACTTAGTATTTGATGAAATTTAATTTAACCTCAAAAAGATGAATTATCACTATTTTTTTTAAAGATATAAAAACAAAATATATATGTTACCAAAAAAATATATACTAACTCACTAATACATATCTTAGATTAGAAACATAACTACGTGGAATAAATAATTATGTGATGATGATAAACTTTTACAATGTAAATTAGAAAAAAATAATTGTAGTAGTTTTTATTTAGTAATAATTAGTATAATATTTGTAAATTTTTCATAGTTAGTTAATTATATTGTCGTTGAAAATTTTTCTTGAAAAATATATATATTTTAATGTTTCTAAATTGAAAAACGTTCAAAAAAGGAAGAAAAAAGTTGGATCTGCCATAGCATGACCATCACTATCAAAGATACAGATTTTTAATGTATCTCATTTGTGTTCATATTTAAGGTATTGATACATAACTCTAATGTTGTTTAATCTTTGATTAGTGTTTATCACGTTCAATATAAGTATATTAGATACATAAACTTTGTGTTATTTATCACACACACCAAATAGAGGCTATTTTGGAAAAATACATGTATATTATATTTTTTTAAATTTTAAAATATCGTATTTCTCAAACAAAATAAGATACATAAATATAATGTATCGTACACTATTTTTTAAGTTATGATACGTAAATTCAAAATTATACTAAATGTATCTGATACATAACAATTAGCAATTAATAATGTCTATCTCAAACAATTACTATAATATATTTTTTTAAAACTTTAAAATGTAGTATTTCTCAAACAAAATTAGAGACATAAATAATAATGTGATACGTAAATTCAAATTTATACTAATTGTGTCTGATATATAACAATTAACAAACAATAATGTATCGATCTCAAACTTAAAATTTTATGGGCAACACTTACTTATTTGATGTATCTAGTAGAAATACATCATTTATCAATTTAAATCGAAAGGATCTTCATGATCTCAAACAAAATAAGATACATAAATAATAATGTATCATGCACTAATTTTTTAGTTAAGACACGTAAATTTGAATTTATACTAAATGTATCTGATATATAACAATTATCGAATAATAATGTATCGATCTCAAGCCTAAAATCTTTTAGATGACACTTTATTATTTAGTGTACCTAGTAGAAATACAACACTTATCAATTTAAATTGAAAGGATCTTCATGATGTATCTTCTAAAAAATTTTGATGATTGTTAATCAAAATTGAAAGAAACTTCAATGATCTAGGAGAATAATTTTGAAATTCAAAATTTTCAACAATTTTGAATCAAAACGGAAATGATCTTCAATGAATTGGAGAAGAATTTTGAGTCTCAAAATTTTCGACAATCTTGAATCAAAATCGAAAGATATTCGATGAACTTGAAGATTCACAAAAGAAATTGTTTGTCCAACAACAATTCCATACAATTCTTCATAACTCACACCGCTTTTCAAAATTTTGACAAATTTTTTATGAAATAGAGAACAATGAACAAGAAGAAGAAATTTTTTATTTTTTTGGTTTGTTACACTAGGATTTTGAATTCTTGATAATAATTTTGAATGGAATAACGTAACTTATGAGATCTTAATTTAATTTTCAGCTTTCTCCACCTTAATTAGTGCAACAAATGGATACTTTGATATTTTAAATTGATTTTACAGCTTTTTTTACTTAATAAGTGCAATGGATTGATATATAAAATCTCAACAATAATGTATCAGTATCCTTAATTATGTATCTGAAATGCCTAAAAAACATGGGATTTATGTAATTATAAAAGTATAGGGATAGAAGGTAATTAAGATTTTACACTATGATATTTATGAAACTTATACATAATTTATTCTAATATAACTAATCTCAACATAACTCGTATTAAAAACAAATGACCCTAATAAGTAATAACCATATGATCAAATAAAATAACCCCCAAAGTTTCACCCTTGTGTATTTTATCTCCTTTTTTATGGGGGGAAAAGGGTCAAAAATATCCCTCAACTTTGGTTTATTATTTGATTTATTCTCGTCGTTAAAATGAATTAAATTTATCCCTCCTGTTATTAATTTCACCAAAATTTACCCTTCATTTGCCAGAATCCCCAAAATTGACCAAATTGATCCATTTTTTTTTTAAAAAAAAGCCCTATTTCCTATTTTAACCTGATGACCCGACCCCATTTAGAATAATCCGCTTAACCCTATTTTATCTATTCTCCCAAAAATTTTTTACCCATTTTCTCTCTTTTTCTCCATCAGAAGCTAAAATCTTCCTTAAATATAAAAGTAAGACAACAAATATTAGAAAATAGAGAGTCAAAAATTTAGAAGAGCAATTGAGCTAAATGTTTAGTGAACATGAAGTTTTTATCTTAAAAATTAGATTTTTTTTAACACACAATCAACACACTAATACATATTCTTTACATGGTGTGGAACTTTCATTTTCCTTCAGTTCCTTGACCTCTCTTACTTCATGAATTTAATCCATAACAATTCCAGGCATCTTCCATCAAAACACACAAAAATAAATAATAACCACAAATAAATTAAATTAAATTACCTGCAAATACAAATTCTTTTTAGGTTAATCTCAAAGCAGATCTAACAACACACATCATACGCCACAAACAAGTTTTCCTTTACATGAGCATAAAAATTGAATCTTTTTAACAGATTTTAGCATACTGCTGCATCAAGAATCAAGTATGTTAAAAAACAAACTATCTAAAGTAAATGGAACAAAAAGTAAATAATAAAACACAAGTTGATTGGTGAAAATAATGCAAAAAAAAAGCACAATAAAAGAAGAACATAAAAAGAGAGAGATAATGGTAAATAGTAAAGGAAATTTGGGAAAATGGATATAATAGGTTGATCGGGTTATTCTAAATGGAGTCGGGTCATCGGATTAAAATAAGGAAGAGGGTTTTAAAAAAAATTCGGGTCAGTTTTGAGAATTTTGTTAAATGAATGGTAAATTTGATGAAACTAATAACGAAAGCGGTAAATTTAACTTTATTTTAACGATGATGGTAAAATTAAATAATAACTAAAGTTAAAAAGAGTATTTTTTATTATTTTCCTTTTTTTTTATTTTATGGAGGGGCAACTTATTTTTTATTTGGTAAGAAATGAAAAATAAAAGTAAGGAACGGAAGAAAGAAGGGAGAATTGGGAAGAATTATAGTGTCATCTTGTTCATCAAATTCCAGAAGATGTTTGATCCAAAGGAAGCCCAAAACTGTGAACGAAACTACTTGTTTTGAAGTAATCGAACCTTGTTTCCATTGTGTCTTCATCTTTCCCATGGCGAAACCCGAGAATATGAAGTCAAATTCATCGAAGCTACCCCAAAAAATCCATCCCTCGAATGATCCATCTGAATTCAACCCTCTTTCTTATTCCCTCGAAAAGTTTCGCCTCTACGAAACACGGGCAGTACGTTACAATTTCACTTCATTTGCCTTTTATTTTTGTGAAAAATCACTTCTTTGTGGAAACCCCAATTCATGTTTTTTTTTAAAAATTTATTTATAGTTTCAATGAAAACCCAACTGGTATTATATTTTGATTGATTGCATTTTTGGTGTTTGCAGAGGTTTTATTTAATAGGGAGTGATAGGAATAAGCAGTTCTTCAGAGTGCTAAAGATTGATAGAATGGAGCCTTCGGATCTTAACATTAGTGAAGACCCAGTAGTGTATCCTCCTCAGGAAGTAAAAAGCTTACTTCAACGAATTGCTGAAGGAAATAGAGCTACTGGGGGCTTGAATTTTGTGGCTAAAGTTTATGGCATTGCTGGTTAGTCTTTGTTTGAACTCTCTTGCTGTTACTGTTTCCACTAGAAATTTTGGGCTAACTTTTTGTATATGTTAATGTATTTGTTTAGGTTGCATTAGGTTCTTGGAGTCATATTATCTTGTATTAGTGACAAAAAGGCGCCAAATTGGATCTATATGTGGTCATGCCATATATAGTATAGATGAGAGCCAAATTATTACAATACCTCATGTCTCGGTCCAAACCGATGTTGCTCATTCGAAAACTGAGTTAAGGTAAGTGGTTTATTTGGTTGAATCTTCGGAATAAGAAGCTTTTGCTGCATGCTGTTTATATGTCTTTTGCTCTAGTGATACAATTTACTTTCTTTTAATGCTTAATAGTAAATCTTGAACTTTTTTAAGTATACTTGGAGGGGTTGCGTTAAGGTTCTATTCTTTTCTTGGATATTTTGATTTAAGGGACATTTCAAATCCATCCGCAACATATCTATTTGGGTTTCAATTGTGATAATTTATTTGCTTTATAGCACCAAGAAGGTGCAAAAACGTACAAAGAGGACCATTCTCTTTAAGGAGTCCATGAAGTCCATCATAGTATCATCATTACATTGTTCATCCTGCACAAACATGTCAAAAAAATATAAACACGTACTTTATACTGTGCACAACCTCAAATTTAGCCCCAGAGAATCTGGGGTTGCATAGCCTCAAGTTTACCTAATAAAAAATCTATGATTGGTTACTTCCATGCAGTCCATATTATGATTGCAGGATCAGTTCTTCAAAAAGTTTACCTTGTGTTGTTGATCTTTTGCCCTCGTTAGTGATAAAAACTATCCTTCACTTATTATAGCATAATTTACAGTACAAATAAGTTCAACAATAAGCACCAAGTTTGCTAGGTAGGCCAAGAAAATATCTATTGCTGTGTTCCTTTTACAGATAAATTTTCCTTAAAATGATAGCTAAGCCGTATGCCACTGTTGTATCCCACATGAAGGTGCTTTATCATCACCGAGTTTAAGATGTAGATTTATATTTGTGGTTATGGAACAAAAACATTAAAATATAATTTGGAAAGTTAGTTTGAAAAGGAATTTCATTAGTAAAATGAATTTGAATATTTGGAAGTTGTAAATACTCTTTTGCTTTCTCAAAAGAAAATAAAAAAATTGCATAGAATAGTATTATTGCTTAGGTAGTGTTAAATTTTTGGAGTGAACAATATCATGCAAGTTTGTGAGGAGAAAGTAATTAACTGGCCATTTTTTATTCCTGCTTCCTTTTTAAGATGTTCATACTTCTATTTGGTATCTTTTTCTAGTTTAGTGTTTCAAGATGACTACTTCATGTCTGATATGGATATTATGAAGAAATAGTTATTGCTTTGTTTGGATTTATTTTCACTCTACTTGAATTTTGTTAATGATTATTTGCTCAAATTTTGTGCCCTTTGTTTGATTTAATGAACGAACTTTTGGCCCTTGGATTGTTTCTTGGCTGACTAATTTTCAATAATTGCAGGTACAAGAAGCTTTTATCCAGTGTTGACTTGGCAAAAGATTTTTTCTACAGTTACACCTATCCTATAATGCGAAGCTTGCAGAACAATGTCTTGTCTATGGGTGAGGATGGGATGCCGTATGACAATATTTTTGTCTGGAATAGTTATCTAACACATACAATTCGATCAAGATGCAAGAACACAATGTGGACAATTGCTTTAGTTCATGGGCACTTTAAGCAGGTGTTTGCTTACTTTTCCATTACGATTTTTTGATAACCGAGAATCCTCTTGGGTCGGTGCTGCATGGTTTTTTATTCGATAGATAATGGTCTGCTTCTCTTCCTTCTCTACTTAGTACTAGGCTTTTGTCTGAGGTAACATTCAAACACGTCACGTGCACCTAACTACACATCACATGTTGCGCTCTCACCACTAGACCAATGTTGGGGGGAAAACATTAAGACTTACTTTTCCATTACGAATGTTTAAATCCTAGGTACTTTGTATATACTTGTAAAGAGGTCAATATGTGGTGAGGAGTTGACTTGAGCGGTTCTTTGAAAATGACTATATACTTGCTCTCTTCACACTTATGGACCAAGTGAAGAGCATAAGGATGAGAATGATGAAGTCTTTGGTAGAAGATGCACACATTAGACATATGACAAACGTATTTCAGAAGCTCTTAAATAAAAAAGGGGACATGGTATCATGTTGGGGAGTTACAATTTTCAAACAATCCGAGAGATTTTGGGTATTTTAGGTGCATAAAACTTGCAGAGACTGAGGGCATTATTTGTAAGATAAGGAGGGGAATAACAATCAGGCTAGACAAGATCCAAGTGGATTTTTAGAAGAATGCAGGCGAGACAGGTATAGAGTGTCTGGGTTGTTTAATGTCATATTTAGGACAGTTAAAATGCTAGAAGTATGGAGGTGGACTCAGTGTTATCAAAGGCAAAAAGCGCAATAAAGCTCTAAGGTCTATTGGGGCTTTAAGCGCAAAGCGCAAATAAAGCGTGAGCTTTGATGAAAAAAGGTGCAAAGGGAGAAAGATATACAAATATATATGTTTAGTCCAAGGCTAATAGTTATAAACATGAATTACAACTATATGACCAAAGAAATTGAGAAAAAAAATGATAAAGTAAAGTATCAATTGTTTAGTATACTTCTTGAGAAGAGGTTCATTGGCAAGAAAAAGTTTGCCTTTGAACCTTGATGACGACACTGAAGCGCACATAAAGCGAGGCGAAGCTCACATGTTTTGAGCCTCTCTTCAGGGCTTAAGCGCACTTAAAGTGCGCCTTTGACTACACTAGGTGGACTACAATAGTTCAAGAACAAGAGTGATATTCAGAATTGCAACAACTATAGGGGTATCAAGCTACTAAACCATGCTGTGAAAGTTAGGAGAGGGTGGTAAAGATGAGGATGAGGATGAGGAGAGGTATGTATATCTTAGAGAACCATTTTAAATTCATGTCGGTGTTATCAACTACATAAGTCATTCATCTTTAATAAGATTGTTGGAGCAATATAGGGATAGAAAAAAGACTTACACGTGGTGTTCATCGACCTTGAAAGGCTTATGAAAAAGTCCTTAAAGAGGTTTCTTGGAGATGTTTGGAGTCTGAAGGTGTATCCGTGGCTTATATTTGGGCAATTAAGGACATGTACGATGGAGCCAAAACCTGGTAGGATAGTGGGAGGTGACTTAGAATACTTCCTTGTCATAATGAGATTGCATAGTGGTCAACCTTTAGCCAATTCCTATTTTCCTTAGTGTTGGACAAATTGTTAAGGCATATTCAAGGGTAGTGCAGTGGTGTATGTTATTCACATATGATATAGTAATGATAAATGAGATGTGTAGTGGAGTTAACAATAGGAGTGAAGTTTGGAAACATGCTCTAGAGTCTAAAGGTTTTAGGTTAAGCAGGACTAATTTTGATTACTTAGTGTAAGTTCAGTGATGTAATGTATGAGGCGGATGTGGAAGTGAAGATTGATGCACACATCATACCCAAGAGAGGAAGTTTCAAGTATCTTAGGTCAATTATCTAAGGAGACTGGTAGATTAACAATAATATTGTATGTTGTGTGGGAGCAGAGTGGGTGTAAATGAGTCTTGCCTCTGTGGTATTGTGTGATAAGAATGTGTTGCCAACGCTTAAAGGTAAGTTCTACAGAATGGTGGTTAGACCAACATTGTTGTATGGGTCTGAGTTGGCCAGTCAAAAACAACCTTATTTAGGAGATAAAGTTTGGTGGATAAAGTTGATCAGGAATGAAGTTATATGGCACAAGGTAAGAGGGGCTTCTTTGTATACAAGATGAGAAAAGTGAGACTGAGATTGTTCGAACATGTGAAGAGGAGGTGCACAAATGTGCTAGTGAAGAGGTGTGAGGTTGGCTTATACCAGAAGTCAGGAGAGGTAGAGGTAGGCCAAAAAAGAACCAGGGGAGTGATTAGATAAGATATGACAACTCTAGTTTACTGCGGACATGACCCTAAATAAGAAAATATGTAGGTCATTGATTATGATAGAAGGTTAGTAGGTAGTCCAGTGTTTTCACCTAAGTTGCTCGCACTCGAGTGCGGGTGTGTGATGCGGGTGTGTGATACGGGTGTGGATTTAGAAGTCGGATTCTCTATGATCTAAATTTTAATATTCAGGAATATGGATCCATGCAGGGATTCGGCTAAAAATAATAGAGATAAAGCCTAAATTATGAGATATCATATGAAGAACTTGAGGTGAAAATATTGATCAATAGGATAATCGTGGAAAGAGATAAAAGGAAAGGGAGTGACAATATGCATTTGTAGATTTTCATGAACAAGAGATATTTGAAAAGAGCTTTAATGCAACTTTTATAGCTCTAATCCCAAAGAAGAAAGGAGCTTAGGAATTAAGGGACTTCAGGCTAATTGGATCAGGCATTGTCTTTCCCAGTGTTTTGGGAGGCGAGAAGCGGAAAAGCGACAAGGGCTTGCTTCACAGAAGCGAGAAGTGTGAAGCGAAGCGCACACTTTTTTTAAAAAAAGCGACATTTAGTATAAAAATAAAAAAATATTAAATAACTAAATAGAGGTAATATAGTCTTAGATTAAAAGAAAATAGATAGTCAATAATACTCATATGTCATAACATATAAAGCAAAAAATCAAAAACATAATTAAATCACAAAGACTCAAACTCCTATTCTTCAACAAGATCCTCAAACTCTTCAAGTGTCATAACCAAGGGTTATATTTGGTCATCATCTTCTTCATCATCAGAAGTGTCAAAAAATAAAAAAAAAAAAAAGAGCTGCTAGCATACACACTGATCACAAAATAAAATCGAAAAAAAAAGCAAAAGAATTGAAAAAAAACAGAGGAGGCAGTTAGTAATTGTGAACAGAAACAGAGCAGATCGCAACAGAGATGAAGAGAAGAAGAGAAGAAGAAGAAAAAACTACAACAGTCGCATCGTGAAGAGAAAAGAAACTCACAGAGATGAAGCAAAGGTGAAGATTGTATATTTCAGGAGAAAAGGAACTCACAGAGGCGAACTAATAAACATCGGTTAAAACTTACCTGCAGTCGCGGTCGAGGTGTGAAGAGAGACACAGTCTCAGTCACGGTCGTGAAGAGAGAAGAAGCGAAAGAAAAGTCGTGAAAGAAAAACTAAGTTATATTGTATATTTCAGATTTTTTTTATAAAAAAACTATTTTTTTAAAAAAAAACCCTAATTGTCACTTTTTTATAAAAAGCGCGCTTTATTGCGCTTTTGCCTTGGTGTCGCTTCTTTATTTGAAGCGAGCGCCTTTTTTAGATCGCATCGCCTCAGGAGAAAGAAGCGCACTGGTGTCGCCTCGCTTTGAAGCGCGCTTTTCACAACACTAGTATTTCCACCAGTGTTTTGGGAAGCGAGAAGCGGGAGAAAGCGACGAGGGTTCGCTTCACAGAAGCGAGAAGCGTGAACCTCAAAGAGCGCTTTTATGTGCTTTTTACAACACGGATTCCTTTTTTGATCATTTTGGCAATGGAAGGTTTAAATAATATGGTGAAAAAAGCAAAGCACATTGGTTGGATTAACGACTTTGAAATGGAAAAGAGGGACAATAGCAGCATGGAGATTACACACTTACAGTGTGCTGCACTCTGATTTTTTGCGATGCAAATGGATCAATTGAAGTATCTGAGGATGATTTTGGTCGTATCTGAATGTGTCTGGTATGCATATTAACGGGAGGAAAAGCTCATTGTATCTTATTAATGAAGTCAATGATATGGAGTTCCTAGCCTCAATATTGGGAGGAGTAGTAGGGTCCTTGCCAACTGTTTATCTTGGTATGCCATTAGGGGCTAATACAAAGTCTAAGAAAATTTGGAATGGTGTCATTGGAAAGTGCGGGAAGAAACTTTCTAGATGGAAGTCTCAATACTTGTCACTAGGTGGAAGAGTCATACTCATCAACTCTGTGTTAGATGCCCTCCCCTCTTGCATGATGTCCTTATTTCCAATCCCAGCAAGTGTTATTACAATACTTGACAACATTAGAAGATCCTTCTTATGGCAAGAAAATGAGAAGAAAGGTTTCTACTTGGTGAAATGGAAGGCTTTAACAATGAGTAAGAAGACGGGGGACTGGGACTCAAGGATCTGAAGTTTCAGAATAAGGCGTTAAAAATAAAATAGCTTTGGAGGTACTCACAAGAAGACGAAATGTTATGGGTAAGGTCTATCAAGGCAAAGTATAAGGAAGAAGTGAGATGGATGACAAAGGAGATTAACACTCCTTGTGGGGTTAGTTTATGGAGATCTATCAGGGTCTTATGGCCTTTGCTGAAAAACAGAAGCACCATTAAGGGTGCAGATGGTAGTAAAACTGTTTTCTGGAAGGATGTATGGCTAGGGACTGAGAGTTTACATGAGGCATCTACAATCTTGTACTTTGAGGGTGTTTGGATTGACTTAAAAGTTGGTCAAACCTACTTTAAGTCAGTTTTTAACTTGATATAGATAAAAAAAATGACTTAAAATAAGGTAGGAAGTGTTTGGCAAGGTCAAAAATGACTTAAAATAAGAAAAATGACTTAAAATAAGTCAAAACCAAAAGTAGGTTTCCCCCTGCTTTTTATTTTTTTGACTTAAAAGTCATTTTTAGTTTGACTTTTTTTTTGACTAAAAAGCTACTTTTTTAAGCCAGTTCAAACGGGCTCTTCATCAACATAATACAATGGAAGAACAGTGGTCAAACCAAGGTTGGGGTATTACCTTCAGAAGAATGCCTAATGACTCGGAGGTGAGTAGGGTGATTGTTTTTTTCAATCTGCTGAGAACTTTTGGAGGTTTACAAGAAGGGGCTGACAGATTATGGTGCAATGGACACAACGGTGGTGCTTACAAAGTCAATGCAGCTTACAAACATATGAACCAAACCAATCATCAAAGGTAGGATGGCCTTGGAAGCATATTTCGAAGGGTAAGATACTGTATTAAGGTTCATGTTTTGTCTGGCTTTTGGCAAGAGAAGCAGTTCTTACTCAAGATAACTTGATGAAAAGAGGGATTACTATTTGTCCCAGATGCTGCCTATGCGGGGAAACTACAGAAACAGTTAATCACCTTTTCCTCCACTGCAAAATAACTGGTCAAGTATGGAGGATGTTCCTGGCACTCAGAAGTATCACATGGATAATGCCTGGAAACATTTCTGGAACTCTAGAATGTTGGGAAGAAGCAGGTTTGGAGGTCAGAGATAGAGGAAAACGGAGAATGGTTCCAGCTTGTATTTGGTGGACAATATGGAAAGAGAGGAATTCTAGATGTTATGAAAATAGGAGCAACTCTATCTATTAGATAAAGATGAATTGTATTTCGCTCTTTAGTTTTGGTGTAGACAGTTTCTAGATGTATTAAGCTCCCTAAAGAAGACTAGAATAGCTCCAGTTTCTTAAGAGTCTTTTGAGGTAAATATGGTGCAAGTACAATTACCAATTTCAGAAAAAAATAATTTATATTTACAGGGTATTTCATTTTCTTCAATTTCACTTTATTTTTTGTTTTGATCACAGAAATTATTGAATTTGTCCAAAATTTTCTGATTGAATTCAGTCAAAGTACCAAAACAGGTTGACCAGATTGCCTACGGGTTCCATACTCACACCCATGTCGTGTCGACATGGGTGCGTCAGTAGAAGTGAAGAGTCCGAGCAATTTGGTTTTCGCACTTTATTTGGGAGAGGTAGGGGCCTAGTTGCCTCCTCTCATTATTAGGAGTGCTATTTAGTAGTCGCATTGTCTCTTATTTTTCGATGTATATTTCTATTTGTTGTTGCATTTGTACCATACTATTTTGCTGTCGTATTTTTATTGCAATCCTGCTGCTAGAAGTTTCCTTTTGAGCCGAGGGTCCATCAAAAATATCTTTACCTCACAAACTTGGGGTAAAGTCTGCATATGTTCTACCCTCTCCATACCCCACTTGTGGGACTACACTAGGCATGTTGTTGTATCAAATGGTGGTTAAAGACCGACTATGTTATATGAGGGGAGTGTTGGCTGACCAAGAATACTCATGTCCAAAAGATGTTAGTAGCGGAGATGAGGATGCTAGGGTGGATGTGTGGACATACCAGGAGAAATAAAATTAGGAATGAAAATATTCAGGATGGTAGGAGTGACTCCCAAGTCCCATGGAAGATAAGATGCGAGAAGTGAGGCTGAGATGGTTTGGGCTTGTGAAGAGGAGAGGTGCATATGCTTCGGTTAGGAGATTTGAGAAGTTGACCATAGTAGGCTTGAGGAGGGGTAGAGATAGGTCTAAGAAGTATTGGAGTGAGTTGCTCAGGTGGGATATTTCAGCTCATCAAGGACATGGCCCTTGATTGGAGGGTGTGGAGGTCGAGGATTGGAGTTAGAAGGTTAGTTAATAGTTGGGCTTACATTCGTTCCCTTTCCCAGAGTTTAGAGTTAAGTATCCTTTCTTTCCCTTCATTTTGTAGATTTCTATATCTACTTGTTTTTTCTCCTCGGTATCTTATTTTCTGGTTGTTTCAGTTTGTTACCATTGTATCATTTTCACTGTTTGTTCAGCCGATGGTCTTTCAAAAACATCCTCTCTACCTTCTGAAAGGTTGGGGTGAGGTCTGTGTACACTCTGCCCTCCCACACCCACTTGAGGGATTACATTGGGACTGAGTTTGTTGTTGTAATATATCCCTTCGACCAGCGTATTGCAGATCAGTTGATGACAAATTGCCTGGGCACCTAATATCTATCTTTTGCTTAATGGTTGCAGACTAGGCTATCAATATTTGGAAAAGACTTCAGCGTTTCTCTGATTTCTAGGCGTTCTCGGCATTTTGCAGGAACACGGTATGCAAAATGGCCTTTTCATGTTTTATTATTACATAATTTGCCAAAGCTTTTCTTTTGTTTGCCAGCTTTCTTAATTGACATACTGCACAAACTAAGAAGTTGTAAAAAGACTTTTCTTCACATTGGTAGAAGAAAACTGAAACAGAAGACAATAAACTGTCTGGGGAGAAATTAAGTGAACTATGTCAATTTGCTTCATTTTCTATTTATCTTTCAGTTTCTGTTGGGTTTTCCTACTGCAAGTTGCTTGAAACTTATTGTTCCCCTTGCCCCACTTCATATGACATAATTACTGTTTGGACAGTAAAAAGAGTTTTTCTAGGACTGCGATTTTTTCATATGTACTTGAAATATTTTGAATTGTCAACTATTGTAACTCATTACATTTTAGAAGTTCCTAAATATGCAACTTTTTTATTTCAAAACACTTGAAAATCCTGTGTTTGAATTTATATATTTAACCCCTCTCTAGGAGCTCCCATCTTTTTGCTCCCTTGGTGACTCGAACTCACAACCTTAGGGGTTGGAAGTGAGGGGCGCTTACCATTTGAGCAACTCCCTCTTGTCCTGTGTTCGAATTCACACTAAAAATTAGATAGTTTGGCCCTCATACTCCGAATCGTGTCGCATAAATCGGGACGGAGGGAGTATTAAGCTAATATATGCTGCTAATGTTTGAAAGAACGTAAATAATATGTGCTTATGAGCGAACAAGTTTTTGTGTGTCTAGACTCTAGAAGACTGATTTTAGGATCTTATGTGCAGAGTGGCTTAAACCGTGTTGCATCAAATTGTAGGATGGCTTAAGATCTGAGCTAATTACTCTTCTTTCTTGGTTTAATAAGTAACTTGCACACGATATTTGTTCTATGTATTAGTTTGGATAAGAGTGTTTTTTGATGATGGTAAGTGTAGTTAGGATGAGAGTTTTTGATGTCAAATTATAGGAAACATCACTTTTCAGCAAGGTGGACACTGTTAAATTGCAGGTTTATTTTTCTTGGGGCTCAAAATTTGATATCGTCAATGCTTTAGTTTTGGTATCAGCTTCTCTTTTCAGTTTCTCTTTTTATGTCTATGAGCGTATAATGATACTTATATTTGATCTTATAACCTATCAATTACTTGCTTGGGTCATTCTGTGCATTTGATATCTGGAGGGGAACTTTTGTGAAGCATTATTGGGTTTCCTGTGTTATTTGAGACTATGGAATGGTCAATCATCAATTTCATTGTGAGAGTTTATCACAATTATTCTAAAATTGAAAAAGATAATTACTACAGAGATAACAGATAAGATAAAGGAAATAATCTTTCTTCTTAAATGTTGAATTATGACCCTACTTGTTCGGATTGGTGTTCACCTCAAAGTGCTCCCAAACCGCATGCATACATACGTAAGTAACTTAGTGCAACATGTAAAATTTCACTGAGAGAAATCAGCATAATTAAAGAGAGATTTAACAATGAGAAGAAAGATCAGGTGATAAAGAGTAAAGAAAGAAAGCGATGGGGAAAGACCCCAGACCTGGTTTGCAGGTCCATATGATTGATGGGTGTAACTGAACACTATATTCTATTGGCACTCTGCTATGGGTCTATGTATTTACATCGTGATGTAGATGATATAATTGGCATGGGTAGTGCTCAGTAGGGGTCGGCTGAACTGAATTATCTAGTTCCATACTTCCAAGCCAGGAACCTTGATAAATTCTGTACTTTTTGGGGATTAAAGTTGCCTAGTCCACATCATATATTGTTATTTTACTGCAGAAGTACACTCTTAGCAGTCTCTAGAGTCTAGAATATAAAAATGACCATTGCAGGTCCAATGACACTGTTGTGAATTCAATTGTTAATCTTCTTCCTATTTCTGTAGCCTGAGCTCCCATTCTAGGTATTGCAATCCATCTAACTTAGTCTTTCATTGCATGTATCATTACACTCTGTTTGTATTGGAAAACAAGATGAATTTTAATGGAATGGGTAGACGAAATACCAGGAGAGGTCCCCTTTCTGTCATTTTATTACTTGGAAACCTATCTGGAACCATAAGGCTCATCCTGGAGTTGAATTCTCTGTCGTGACTGCAGTGCTTGAGGCTATTTTGACTCGAGACAATCTCCAGAAGAGGGGTAGAAAGTTCACTGACAAATTTCTTTTTTTGAGGCTGAATGTCAAGTCTGTCAATCCTTATCTGCTGGACTGCCAGTTACCAGTACTTTTGGCACATGCTTCTCCCTACTTTTGCTTTCAATGGGTTCACATTCTCTATGCATGCTTGCATTGGGGTGATTGGTCATACACCCAAACTGCATTATGTGGACCCCAGGGAAACCTTGAAGGAAAGAGACAGTGGATGTTTCAATGATTTTTCATAGTTCCAAACTGAAATTGTGATCTCTAGACAGCAACTTCTTTACGGATAAAGAAGTCTGTGCAGAGGGAATTGCAGATGTGCTCTCTTGTTTCTTATTAATCCTAAACAACACTGCTGTATTAGTTCAAAAAAAAATCGATTACAAGAAACATATAACACTGCTGTATCTTTGTTCTTTCTTGTTTCTAAATGGTTCATGTTTTCATGATTTTATTGGCTGACCGAGATTGGCTACATATGCTAAGAGGTTGTTGTTGGCTGGTTGTTAAAACGTTAAAAGATAGTTTTTAGTAGTCTGTGGTATTTATCTAGGGTCTGTCCTAAGGATGTTATGGGAGTATGGAATACTAGTCAATTTTTAATGTATACTTCTTTGAAAAAGCTTTGCCTTACTAGAAAACCATCACGCTTCTAATGTTCTCAACTAAGAAAGCTGAATAACCGAATTTTCCTGTTGATATGTGAATTGGTACTTCTGTGATCTTTCGTGAGTAACTTCAGTATCTGTCGTGAAAGTCTTACCAGTGAATATTCATGCTGCAGTTACTTGAAAAGGGGAGTTAATGATCATGGAAGAGTGGCAAATGATGTTGAAACTGAACAAATTGTGCTTGACGAAGAAGCTGGCTCATGCAAAGGAAAAATGAGCTCTGTTGTTCAAATGAGGGGCTCAATTCCTCTTTTCTGGTCACAAGAAGCTTCAAGATTCAGCCCAAAACCAGATATAATATGTAAGAGCAACTAAATTCTTCTACCTGATTATTACTAGAAAATTTTGAAGGTGGAGTCATTTCTACTCTTGTTCTGACTGGAATGAGCTTGCTTGTCTCCTTTCTCACCCAAGTACAAAGATATGATCCTACTTATGAAGCAACCAGACTGCATTTTGAAGATCTTGCAAGAAGATATGGAAACCCAATAATCATACTTAATCTGATAAAGGTTTGTGCAAAATCAATCTGGTGGCCTCCTGAAAATTTACATTGTGTTTGCTCTAAAGTTGATCAGAACTGTAGTTTGTCCACCTCTTGGGCACTATTTACTTCGAATGGTTCTGGTCTTTAAATTTCAGAATTCAATCCTTTCCTTTCAATTTTATTTTATTTTTGATTCTGTCCTTTATGAATTCAATGACTTCAGACAGTTGAGAAAAGGCCACGAGAAATGATGTTGAGGCGTGAGTTTGCAAATGCAGTTGGGTACCTAAATCAGATACTTTCTGAAGAGAACCACCTAAAATTCATACATTGGGATTTTCACAAGTTCGCAAAAAGGTGTTTGATTATTTTCCCCTGATTATCCTAATAAGTTGATTATTTTAGTCCTTTTTTGCTAATTTTTCCTTATTTTCCCCTGTGTTAAGCAAGTCTGCAAATGTATTAGCCGTTTTGGGTGGTGTGGCGAGTGAAGCTCTTGATTTAACTGGGTTTTACTACAGCGGAAAGCCAGTGGTTGTTAAGAGGCGGACTACACAACTCAGCCGTACAAGTACAGCGAGGTATGTTATGCATCTATTGAGATGTGTTGGAACAATCGAGTATCATAATCTTAGTTGCTCGGACTCTTCCCTTTTGGTGCCGCACCCATGTCGATACGAAATGGGTGTGGGATCCGTGTCCAATTTGGTGAACCAGTTTTGGGTACTTTGACCAAAATCGATGGGGAAAATTTGGACAGTTTTAATGATTTTTGTAATCAATACAAAAGCTAAGGTGAAATTGAAGAAATGGAATGCCTTTTATATAGAAATTTCTGTCACTCCTTTTCCTTTAATCTCCTTCTAGGATTCTCCTCGAGTTCTCCACATAATCTCGTAATTTAGGTTTTATAACCCTATTTTAATATATTTTGATTATTTTTAGGCGAATGCCCACACCCGTATCAATACATGGATCCATAAAATTATATTATGAATGATCCGACCTCTAGATCCGCACCCGTACCGGACACCCGCACCCAAGTCCGAGCAACTTAGATCATATTTACTAGGCATGCAATGAGTTACTTTGAGTCGAAATTTGTTGTTTACTTGAACTTGATGGTTTAACTTGCAAAACTCAGCCATACAAGCACTGAAAGGTATGTTTATGCAGTTATTGAGATGTGTTGAAACAATCGAGTATCATAGTTATTAGGCATGTAATGAGTTGCTTTGAGTCTAAATGTGTTGTTTACTGAATTTAATGTTTTAACTTGCGAAGGCTAAGGTGATGCTAATCAGTTATACATCATGTAACTCAATTCAATTCTCTCTCTATTCCACGCTACTCATTTTGTTCTTTGGTCTCTCTTTCTCGCCTTCATCAAGTGTTTTCTGTCTTTCCCTGAAGATGACGATAAAGATGTTGATGCTGGAATACTATTTTCCCCATTCTTTTTCTTATCTCTCTCTCTCACACACACACACACTCTCCTTTCTCATTTGTCTGTTTCACTACTGTTGCTTCTCAGAGTGCTGCAAAAGAGAAGAGTACTAATTGATGGGAAAGGAATGTAATATTGAAATCGGATTACCTCTCTATATGTGAACCAGTCTGTATCAAAGAGGAGTAAAATGTCTGTTCCTATTGAGGTTTGAAGCATCAACTTGTCATTTAAACAATAAAGCTGAATAGAGTTTTAGATATATATAAGATAAGATGTAGCACCAGAAGAGAAGGGAGAAAAGATGGGAAAAGGGGGGGGGGGGGGTATAGAAAGGACAACAA
>NC_028647.1:14015642-14033004 GCF_001406875.1 Solanum pennellii
GGGGGGGGGGGGGTATAGAAAGGACAACAAAAGGATGAATTAGAGAAAAATAAGAGATGTCTATTTTAGAAAGGTTGTTCATCAAGTCAACATTGTTAAATTTCCAAATTAAAGTATAAGAGGGTTTTATTTATATGATAGTGAGTTTTGAATAAGTTAGACCTCATGAAACTTTTAGAACTCTAACTAAAAAGAGAGTCATGCACCGAAGGGTGTGACCTGGTGGTCAATAAAGTGGGTTGAGAACTATAAGGTCTTCGGTTCAAATTCCAATGGAGGCATAAATTAGTAGATGATTTCTTCCCATCTGTCAAGACTTGGTGGAAGAAGTTACCCGATACCTATATGAGTGGGAGGTAGCAGGTACCCTTTGGAATTAGCCATGCACGCAAGCTAGTTCGGATACCATGGTAAAATGAAAGATAAGATTAATACTCTTTTCGTAGATTATATGACCTTGGGAAGGCCTTAGAGGGACAAATCTAGTCCATAGACATATGGAATAGTGTGATCCAGAAGTGTGAGAAGAAATTGGCCAAATGGAAGACTTAGTACTTATCTAAGGGGAGTGACCCTTATTAACTCATGCTTTGCCAACCTGTATGACGTCCCTGTTTCCCATCCCAGCAGGGGTCATTAAAAGGGAGAAAATTTTTGTGGCAGGGCAATAAAGAGAAGAAAAGCTTCCATTTGGTTAAATGGGAGGAAGTGATGACAAGCAAGAAAAATGGAGGGCTGGGAATAAAGAATCTGAAATTCCAGAGCAAGACTCTTCGTATGAAATGGTTGTGGAAGTATCCAAACAGAAACCAAATGCTATGGAGGAAAGTAATTGGAGCTAAATATGATGAAGAGGACAACTGGATAACTGAAGACGTAACAACTCCTTATGGGGTTAGCGGTTAGCCTTTTGAGGTCCATCAAAAGCTTGTGGAATGAAGAAGTAACTCAAACTCAAGGCAAAAGTAATGGATGGGAGCAAGACCAGATTTTTGGAGGACATTTGGCATCAGAAAGGTAGCATGGAAGATCTCTTTCCAGACATCTACAACCTAATCATGCTTCAACAAAGCACTGTAAGAGATTTATGGTCACCACAAGGATGGAATTTCATTTTCAGAAGGCAGCTTAATGATAGGGAAAGTGTGAGAGATGCTGTTTTTCAACACTGTGGACACTTCATTAGACTAGAGACAGGAGAGTATAAATTAAGATGGACAAGATATGACAGGGGAGTGTTCAAAGTCAACGAGCCTACAATTTGACGGATCAGACAGATCAACAGCGCTCCAGATGGCCCTTGAATCAAATATGGAAAACCAGAATTCCTCACAAAGTTTCCTGTTTTGTCTGGTTAATGGCTAAGGAAGCAATCATTTACACAGGACAATGTTACGAAGAGGGGGATAACCTTGTGTTCCAGGTGTTCCCTTTGTGGTGAAACATCTGAGACTGTTAACCATCTATTTTACATTGCAAGTATACCATCATCTGTGGGGAATATTCCTAGTCTCAAAGGCATCTCCTGGACAATGATCAGGAAGGTGGCTGAGGCATTACTATGCTGGGAGGAAGCAGGTGTACATGCTAAGGACAAAGGTAGATGAAGAATTATCCCGGGGGCTATCTAGTGGGCTGTTTGGAAATACAGGAACTCAAGATGTTGAGAGCATGGAGAACAATGTGTAGAAAGTTAAACTAAACTGCATTTTACTTTTAGTTTTTTGGTGTAACCAGTTATACTCAAATGACACTCTCTCTATTATTGATGTGCTAGACGCAATTTAGACATAGAGAAGTGAAATCAAGAGACTTGTATATAATTGTTTCCGTACAACCATGTACTACTTTGTGATGTAATACAAAGTACCAAGTTTTAAAAAAATTCCTCCATCTCCATTTTTATGATGCATTTTGACTGAGCACAAGGTTTATGAAATTGAGAGACTTTTGAAACTTGTACTCTAAAACAAGAGATAGATATTTGTGTGGCTATAAATCATCCCATTTGTGGATAAGATGAGAAGTTTAAAGTTATATTGTTTCTAATTATAGAAAGATATTATTCTTTTTGGAACATACTTGAAAGGAAAGTGCATCATATAAATTGGGATGAGGGGAGTAATATACTTTTCAATAGACAATTCTAACATTATTCTGTCACATGGACTTTAGAGAGTGAGGACCTTTCTAAAATGGTATTCAAGTATAGTTGCTCGACTTTGAAGTAGTTGACACCCCGACAGATAAAAGTTTATTATCATTATTCTAGTCTCAGCCTTTCTATGATCGTTCCACATTATTTGCTGTTAAATACATATCTGCCCTTAGTCACAAGATGATGGTGTACTCTGTTGTGGGCCTTGTGGCCAAAATTTTTCTTACTCTCCATGTAACATTCAGATCTCCTATAAGGTACTTTTTCTTTTAGAGTGAACGAGTTTCTAAGGAGATTTAGCGCTGTGAATTTTGTGTGGATCGTGGAATATTTACTGCATCGATGCAGTATTCATTTCTGACTAGATATTGGTGTTTCGTGCAGGGATTCTTCTCTTAGAGATTTGAGGGCAAATTCAGGAGAGCTCTCAAGAATTGGAAGCAACAATGAAATCCTGAATTCGCTGATCAAACAAGAAAGAGAAGCTGATAATAGTCAACAAATTGGCAAAGATAATGATGATAATGCAGCACCGAAGTTTCAAAGTGGAGTGCTGCGGACCAACTGCATTGATTGCTTGGACCGAACAAATGTCGCCCAATATGCTTATGGTCTTGAAGCTTTAGGTCGCCAACTCCATGCTATGGGCTTGACTGATAGACCTAAAGTGGACGCTGACAGTAGTATTGCTGCTGCTCTCATGGATATGTACCAGGGTATGGGCGATGCTCTTGCTCAACAATATGGTGGCTCTGCTGCTCACAACACCGTATGTTGACTGATTTTACTGTCTGACTAATTTCTAATAAACCAATATCTCTTAATGTTTTTGAATAAATGTTGATTCCTAGTAATTATTCATATTGTTGATAGTTCTTTTGGTTAAACTAGGTGTTTCCAGAGAGGCAGGGAAAGTGGAAAGCTACAACTCAGTCGAGGGAATTCCTCAAGTCTATCAAGCGATATTACAGCAATGCATATACAGATGGAGAAAAGCAAGATGCAATTAACTTGTATGTTTATCCCCTAAACTTTTAACTTCCATGTAATATTCCTTGTTATGATGCATGCATCTAGGTGGTTAAGAATTTCCCAATCTGAAGTGTGGAGTTCTCGATATATGGGTTTCTGTTGCATTTTTGGTGGAAAATTTCGATGCTTAACAATTGTGTCACTCTTTTTTTTCATTTCCAGATTTTTGGGATATTTCCAACCTCAGGAAGGGAAACCTGCACTTTGGGAGCTAGATTCTGACTATTATCTTCATGTATCCGGCATAGGAGACGATCTCATCCCAGATTATGGGTATTTTATTGCAAATTTTATTACTTCAGAAAATATCTATGGCAGATACTGTCTATAAAAATTGTTGTCCGAAGAGCATTTCACATGGTTACTTTTGGGTAGAGGTCAAATCAAAACCATTATTTGGGGGGAGTTTGAATTTCCTCTATCATGTATATTCCTCTTTTCCTGTTTATCCTTCTTTATTTTTTATTTTGGGTGTACCAAAGTTTTGTCCATTTGATAAAGGAATTCTTTTTAACTAGACTATTAAGTGTTTTTGAATATCCTGCCATTGAAAAAGGTACTTTTTCCCCCTTTTTCAATAAAAAACTTTCAACTTAAACAAGAGGCAATTTTCTCCACGGACAAATTGGAATTTCAATAAAATAAAACTTGAAATTCGCAACTTAATGCTCTTGCCTATCAGACTAGGATACTTAAATTGGGATGGAGGAGTAATATAACAAAAAAAATGTCTTTCTTTTGTCGCGCTAAGAGCATGATGAGCTGCGACTACCTAGATGCTGCACTCAAATTAGTAAAGAGGATGAGGCTCCTTGGCTGCACAATGGACTCCTTTTCCTGTCAAGCTTCTAATTTGCTGGTCTTTTTTGAGTAAAGTGAATGGGTGGCAGATCTGAAGTGGATTTCAAGCCCCGGTTTTGTCGACTGTGTATTTGTAAATAAGGAAATTTTCAACAGGAAATTTCTCTTCCAACATATGCTTGTCTGCTCACTAATAAATGTTTGTCTTAATTCATGGCACAGTTTGTCATTTGTTGCCACAGCTGTTGGACAAAGAACCACACTAGCCCCTGTTCCAGCTTGCAGGGAGGATTTCTTGCGCATGAAGTTGACATCATTTGATAAGTTGCTTGAAAGAACATGCTGTCATATTAAGAATGTACGGCTCTGTAGTGAAACTGACCAAAAATCAGGGAATTCCGGAGTGGCACCTGATGCTGCGTAAGTGTTTACAGTAGTGTGACATATAATTTAGTTTGACATTTCATTTTCAACTTTTAAGTCTTCTGTAGTTTTTATTTACATGCTCTGAGAGTTATAACAACTTCTATCTTTGTACATCAAAGGTTTGCCCTTTAAATCTTGAGTTATAACTAGCATGACATCTGTCAATAATGTGTCCGGAAATGCAAAGTGGCAACATCATTTAACTTTGTTCTCTCTTTCATACTCATTACATTGAAAAAGTTCTGAGTCTTAAATGCTGAGATGCCTTCTGGGTCGATTGTTGATTTATTTTTATCTCATTTCTCGTCTTTGAGTTGATGGCGTTGGCTGACATGGTAAAAACAAAATAATGAGTTGTACCTTTTTCTTTTTGTCCTTGCTGTGTCTGCCTCCTTACTTTGTTTATCTTTCTTCTTTTTCTTTTTCTGTTTTCCTTCCTTCAAATTTTAGCTGTACTATTAGTAAATAATTTGTATAGTCAGTCGTCAAGAGAGGAACATACAATGTTGTTAAATATTTTTGCGTTAGGCTTGAAATGAACAATTCTCTTAATTCCTTGTTCAAATTTTACATGGTTATCAATTACCATGCTTCAATTTTTATTGTCTTACAAACTCCTTGAACTGACACATTTCCAATAGTTGGTTACTCCCATATAATGTAATATTTCTGCTAAAAGGATGAATGTTTACTTATTTTTGTTTATAACTTTTTTGTTGAAATGTTCAATGTGTACTCTTTATAGGAATTTCAAGCATTATTAGTTTTAATAAGCATTAGTTGCCAAAGTTTGTAATGTTGTTGGTTTCCATAGTCTGTGAGATACTTGCTAATTATAGGTGATAAAAAGGGTTAAAATGTAGTTTATAAAAGTTTGGGGTATTAAAAGAAGTTAGGGGAGTAGGGGGTGTGATGTGGAGTAAATGGGGTCAAAGAGCCATTGGTGGCCCCACTAGCCGTTACCCAACGGCTCTCCAACGGTCAGAAATCAAAAAAAAAATTTTAAAAAATTAAACCGGACCGGGGCTGGAACTGGGATTAACCGGTAAAATCCGGTTTCCGTCCCGTTACCTGTACTGGACCCCGTCCCTACCGGTCCATACCGGGACCGGTTCTGGACAGTCCCGGTTCCGCTGCCACCCATACTTGCTACAACAATGCCTACTTATTGTTTCAAGGCGTAGCGGTTGTTCAATATTCTCTTAATACCATTGAAGCTAATAAAACTAATCCCTGTTAAAATATTTGGAGGACTAACTCTTATTCAAATGGATATAGAAGATACTTCTACGTGTTTGAGCCCTGAGAAAGAAGGAGATTACATGACGAATGGAAAAAGAGAAGGTGACAAGAACACAATTTTTTTTTCACATAATAGCAAATGCACATAGAACTTAGAAGATATAATAACATAGATCAGCTCATGGTATAGGGAGAAATACTCGAAGAGCCACACAAAATTGAAGGGGAAATCATTGATTTCTATAAAAAACAATATTGTACACCTAAAAATCTTAAATGCTCAATGGAGGCCTACTTTTCAAGATGTCCAATGTCCAGTCATAACAAAGGAGGGAAAGGAAGCTTTTCAAGCCAGCTTTGAAGAGAGTGAAGTGTTGAGATGTTTGAAGATGTGTGTGGTGGATAAGGCACCTAGTCCTGATGGATTCACTATGGTGTTCTTCATCAAGTGTTGGGAAATTGTTAAAACGAGACATAATGGATACTTTCCAAAACTTCCATGTGCAAGAAGTTTTTGAGAAAAGCTTTAATGAAACATTTCATTGCGCTCATACCAAATAAAGGAGCAAAGGAGCTAATGGATTTCAGGCCTGTTGCACTCATACCAAATAAAGAAGGAGCTAAGGGATTTCAGGCCTAATAAGCCTGAGAGTTAGCGTGTACAAACTACTCTCCAAAGTACTGACTGAGAGGTTGAAAGCAGTGATTAGTAAATTGGTTGATTCCCAGCGGATCACATTTATTAAAGGTAGACAGATCATGGATGTTGTGTTGCTAATGAAGTTGTAGATTCCAAAATCAAACAGAAGAAACCTGGTATTCGGGGTCATAGGGAAAGCATATGATCATGTTAACTGGAGGTATCTAATTGTAGATGTTGAAAGAATGGGTTTCCTGTAGAAATGGTTGAGATGCATAAAGTATTGTATTTCAAGTGTCAAATTTTCTGTGCTTATTAATGGAGCCATGCAAGATTATTTCAATACTCAGTGAGGTCTTAGGCAAGGTGACCCTTTGTCACCTTTTTTGTTTTTAAGCACTATGGAGGGGTTGAGTAGTATATTATCAAAACAAGAAACAACAAAGTCTGGTTGAAAGGTTTTGATGTTACCTGAGAAGGTGGTGACAATTTGGAGGTGACACACCTACAGTATGCAGATGATACCCTAATTTTTTGTAATGCTGAGGAACAACAACTAAAATATATGAGGGTTATACTGATTTGTTTGAAGGAATGTCAGATTGCATATCAACTGAAGGAAGAGCTTAGTGTATCCAATCAATGAAGTCACAAATATGAATTGCCTAGCAGCAATCCTTAGTGGGGAAACTGGTACTCTGCCAACAACTTATTGGGCATGCCTCTAGGTGGAAAATCCAGCAATGTTGATATATGGAATGGTGTGCTGGAGAAGTGTGAAAAGAAATTGGCTAGATGGAAAACTATATTTGTCCTTCGGTGGCAAACTGACTCTCATCAATTTAGTCTCAGATGCCTTGCGAACTTACATGATGACTTTGTTCCCAATACCAGCAGGAGTCATCAAGAGACTGGATAGTATCAAGAGAATGTTCCTATGGCATGACAACAAGAGAGGAAAAGCTTCCATCGGTTGAAGTGAGGAGTAGTGATAATTGGCAAGAAGGCAGTGGGTGTGGGGATAAAGAACCTAAAGGTGTAGGGTGAAGCTCTCAGAATAAAGTGGTTGTGGAAGTTTGCCAATGATAATCAGATGTTATGCAAAAGGGTAATAAGTGCAATATATGAAGGTGAAGATACGTGGATAACCAAACAAGTGGCTACACCTTATGTCGTAAGTTTGTGGATATCAATAAAGGCATGTGGGATGAAGTTAGGAGTAATGCAAATATCATACTTGTAAATGGAAGCAAGACAAGATTCTGGAAAGATGCGTTGCATGAACGGAAAACCTGGAAGTGCTTTTACCTGACATACACAATATAGTTCTGGGAGAGCAAAATACTATAGCAGAGTTATGGACAAATCAGGGTTGGAGCTTTAATTTCAGAAGACAATTCAATGACCGAGAAATAGCAAGAGTGATGGAAATTTTTCAACATTGTGGAAGCTTTTAATGGGCTACAAACAGGGAAGATGTTATGTGGTGGAAGAGAAATGGCAAAGGGAATTCAAAGTTAACTCAGCCTATAGATTTTTATGAATCAGACAAACCCACCAACACATAGTTGGCCACGGAAACAAATATGGACAAGCAAAATACGTCATAAAATCTCATGTTTCAAATGGATATTGGCCAGAAGCTGCTTTGACTCGAGATAACTTGACAAAAAGAGGGCTAACATTATGCTTTAGTTGTTTCTTTTGTGGGGAGGCATTAGAGACAGTAAACCAGTGAACCATCTGTTCCACACTGCAAGTATACCCAACAACAATGGAGGTTTTTTTTAAACCCCAAAGGCATCTTTTGGGCCATGCCCAGGAAGGTCTCTAAGGTACACAGACCTTACCACTAGGTGGGGTCTGGGGAGGGTAGAGTGTAGATAGACCTTACCACTACCTTGTGGAGGTAGAGAGTTTGTTTTCGAAAGACCCTCAGCTCAAGTGCATCAAACCCAAGTAGAAGAGCACTTACGACTAAATTTTTTTTTAAAAAAACACTATTCTAAGAGTAAATCAAGTTTATAGTCTCTCAAACATCTCCATCTTCACTGAGTAATTTGAAACTGTGTTCGAGTCTCGACGTCATTCTTGCGTTTTTTCTTGAGATCTTAAAGATTGTTTTCAGGTATTTTGATAAACCAGTTTATTTTTATTTTATCTCAAGTATATTGATTCATTTATTTTGTAGTGTAAATTTTGCAATAGCTGATAATTTTGAGGTTTTGTTACAGTGAAATACAACTTAGGAGCCCAAATTGGCTTTTTGGACAGAGGAAGTATGATGATAGTAATTCTGCATCCAAGTTGTCTTCACATGCAGTTCCTAACGGGGTTTCAAATGGTGAGAATGAAGCAGATGGTCTTGGTGACCTTACCTGGATTTCTGGTGTTCCTGATTTGAATCAAGAAGATATCTTTGAAAGGTATTTTGCCCTCATAAACTTTTCATGTGTTCCCTCATCCATTCTGATTTTTCATTCCCCTTTTCTCGTTGCACAAACAACAACATACCCGGTGAAATCCCGCATGTGGTGTATGGGGAGGGTAGAGTGTATGCAGATCTTACCCCTATCTTGGGAGGTAGAGAGGTTGTTTTCGATAGACACTTGACTCAAGGAAAAGCATATCAAAGCAAATTGAAAAAGCATAACTGAAGTAGAAGGATATGGCAAAATACTATAGGAAGTATGACAAAGCATTCTGAAAATGGAACAATAATTACACCTCAAAAGTGCGATAATCTAAGTACAAGAAACAGTAAATAGTAATAAAAAAAAAAGAGAAACACCACGACTACTAATATAGAAAGGGGAGCACACCAACATTCTACTACTTACTAACCTTCCATCTTTATTTGTGTCCTTCAGTGCATATCTGGGGTCTATTTCCTTGAATAATAGACCCAAGAGACTTGATGCAAAAGCATGTGTTTGAAAAATACTTGATTAGGATGCAGAAGTTTATAAGCTTTTTTTATGAATTTATTATTCATAACAGAGTGAAATATGATCAACTCTATGGTTCATCATTAGCTGTATGTGTAACGCCATGGCAAATTATAGTTTTACCACCGAAGTTGATTAGACCGCCTTTTAATTGATGATGATGCAATAACTTGGAGGTGACATTAATATCTGGTCGTTTGGGTAATATAAAGTTCATTTTGGATGTTTAACTAGCTAGAGTGGAAATATAACTTCTTATGCAGTTTGTTTGTTTCCTAAAGTGCAATTGGAAAAATACAAATGGAAAAAGTTACTAAGCTAACATCATTGTTCAACTGTCTAAAGTTGTGTCTGAGGCCCATTTTCCAGTAACCTTTTAGGTGGTTAATGTATTTATTCTAATATATTGTAGAAAACTGAACTGAATTACTGTTTGATTTTTTCATTTTACTAGTCAACAATAGTGCCTACTTCTAGTATACAAGAGGAGTCACCTTCAAAGCTTACCTTATTTATAGAAGAAATAATATTGACAATTGAAAGGTCTAGGGGTTCAGTGGTGAGCCTTAATTGGCCCACTCTGTAACTTCCTCAGCGTTATCTTCAACTTCCCTGGAGAGCTGTAGTTCTAAAAATAAATTCAGTAGAGTGCCGGGCTTCACTGCCGCACATGATTTCCAGGTCCCCTTGCAAATGGGGTTTGCTCGCGATGCGAGCCCCATGGTGAGCCATCTCTCCCATTTCTTCTTGCCTTCTTTTCCTTTATCATTTTGGCCTTCAATCCTTAGTCTAAAACACTAGACTCCATCCAAATTTATTCAAACACCTTATGACCTTATTACCTCAGGGGGTCCCACACTCCAGGTTTTTTGTGTGACCTTAACATTTTTGAGCTGGAATTGGATGAATTTGAAGTTTCGAGTTTATTCGGCTTTACACAGAGAAAAGGGAGCTGGTAGTATTCCTTATTTTTCTTTCATGTGGCCACTCATAAGGAACTGATCAATACGTCTGTTTTGGTTCCTCTCAAGGGACTGTATATACAAAATGATTTTCCTGTTGTTGCACTCTTTCAGTTCAGTTCACACTCTCTCTGTTTTAATCCTCTTCTAGATACCTTACAATGACGGCAACAAATGAAGCTAATGGCTGGTATGGTGGTACATTGCTTGGTGATCAAGATGAAAGCAGTGAAATCTACCGACATTATGCAGAACTTATCCAGGTACAAATATGTGCAACTTTTGTCTGTAGTCATGCTTTATTATATTCTGGTGCGTGGAAATGTTTTGCTGGTTAAGTCGCTCAAGTGTTTCCGTTTCTCTCAAAGTAAATTAGATTAGATGCTTATCATGTTGAGCACTTCCAATCGTATTTAGGACTCACATTAAGCATGAGGCTGAAAATTAAGTTAATGCAAATTTCAATAACAATTAGCTTACGGCTCTGAGGGAACTTTAGACCCAGACCCATTTACGAAATTGTCTTTCGGCTTCAATGAGCAATATTCCTCCATGATATGCGGCATTGTTTTTAAGTACATGTTTTTATGTAACAGAAAAGTGAGTTTCTTTGGATTTGCCTTACTCAGATGATTTTGTGTTAACAAGCAGGGCCCTGCAATGGAACCTTTTGAACATGATTCTGAGAATGAGAAGTATTACACAGAGCTTCTCCTGAAAGGCTCAGCTGAAGCCATGGACGATGTAGCTATTGAAGCAGAGATGGAATCTGCTTTCAAGGCGTATGATCAAATTGGTGCAGATCTTGGGATTTTCCCCAAGTCGTGTAAGGCATTGGCTACTGATCCCAGCCAACTAACGAGATGGCTAGTTGGTGAAGACAAGCTGCCCAACGTATGAAAAAAAATACACAGATATCCTGGCATGTATGCATTTTGCCATGTTCATATATTTTGTTGTAATATATGATGAGCTCTTTTTGAACATTTTATTTCAACAGATAAAAGTGGATGATTGTTTGTGAGCAGCAGGTTTTACTGCTGAAAAAATGCTGCTCCTGTACAGTTGTATTTTACCTGTAGACATGTGATCATCAGTACTTGAATCTGCGTTTTACATTTTACTCAAGAAGCACAACTTTTTCTTCTCTTTCTTTTCTCATTAGTTTCAAATAAGATGCCAATATTGGTGTTAGAATTATATTTTATATCATAGTCATTTTCTGATGGAGTGATGCATTATTACAGTGCAAATAATATTGACAAGGTTAATTATTATGTCTTTGATGTGATGGTTGAGTTGGGGTGTATTTACATCTTTATGCATCACGTTTTATGTTTTGAGTATAAATTGACGAATATTCATGTGTTTTAAATATAATTGTTGTGACGAGCCTAATACATAGGATTTGACAAATTTCAGGCTACAAAGCAGCAAGAGTTGACCCAAAAGAAGGAACAAAACCTAAAGCGAAGCATCCCATATCGAACCGAAGCCAAGATAGGCTAGGAAGGGTGGTTTGTGGTGCGAGGAACGCACCTTCTGTTGGGCCGAACTAAAAGTCAAATCAAATCGCCAAATGAGTCAAATTAAAAAAGAAAAATTCGACTAGTAGTTTGATTTGATTTGATTTGGTATTGAAAAAAAAATCAATTATATTTAGGTTGATTTGGTTTTAACCATAAAAAAAAACAATTCGATATCAAACCAACCCATCATTATATATATAATTTTAAAAATTTTATTTTGTACATAAAAATATTTACTTTGATATATTAGTTGTTCTTATACTATTTCATAGTTTTTATGTTTTAAAATATTACTAAGTTTGAAACATAGAATTTTGAATTGTTTAATAAAGATTACAGTCCACATATGTTGGTAATTTTAATAAAGCTTAAATCAAAATCAAGTTAATACTAGTGCAAAAAGAAAATCAGTTCAACACTAAGAACGACAACAATATTGAATATTTGTTCTTTAGTTTTACATTAGTTTAGTCAATTAAAATGCTTCATCTAATTTTAATTTCTTTTAATATTTAGTATGTAACTTATACTTATTAAACTTATTTTCGCATGATTTCGTACTTTTAAATTATGATCATTTTCATATGATTTGTTAATTTGCAATATTTTTTTACGCGATTTCAGATTTATTTTTATCAAATAAATGAATTTATTATTTTTAAGAGTAATAATTTCAAATTAACCAAATTACATTACTATTCTAAATAATAATAAAATGAAATTAATTATCTATGTATTTTGAAAATCCCCAGTTACTCCTTTAATTAAGGAAATCAATTACAAATAATTAATTTAAATAAATAAATTTTATATCTCAATTTTAAAATCCGGTAGATACATGTACCTCATGAATTCTGAGTCATGTATCCTAAGTATGAAATATGGTAAAGGAAGTAATATGTGAAACTATTGGGACTCTTAGTAATTAAGACTTAAACTAGTGTGATATATGTTGTTTGCCCATACAAGAAAAATTACTAGAATATACACCTTTAGTTTATATATTCATCATATTTTCCTACTATTTTTTAAAAAATACAAAAATTCCTATTTTCCCCCAAATTCAAAACTACCGATACTTTATTTTTTTAGGATTTCAAACCATTACTTTTCACCCCTAAATTTACTCCTCGATTTTCTTCATAGATCTTATTCTTCAATAACCAAACCCACGATTTTCACTCCCAAATTTTTTCCGCCATATTTTCAACCGTTTCATCTTCCCAGTTTTGAATTTCAAACTTGTGCTCTCTCTGTTGTATTCTCCATTCAACCAATTTCAGAGTTTGAAATAGGTAATATCTTCATCTTCAAATTTTTTTCGTTCTTTTATTATTTCTAATACTTCATGAATCATCGGTCATTTAGTATTGGGATTACCCAAATAGTTACATCCAACACTAATCAAATCTCTATTTGTGAAGATCTTAAATTGGCAGATAACGGGTCTAAGAGCTTGCATATTCTAACAATGGCTAAGCAATGTTTGAAGAAGTCAAAAATAAAAAAAAGAGGCACATGCAAAAACACCCAAGAAAGTTTGTCATCGCCACATCGAGACCTGCACTATCATCGGTATGTATTTATTTTTATTTATTTTTGTAATTTTTTGTATTCACGTGTAATGAGTTTTGTGTAATAGTAGAAACATTATTGTTAGTTAAAAATTATTAGGTATATTGATCAAATTCTTCATTTGATACACAGAACCCTAATTTTTGATACATTTTGATTATTTCTTACAACTAATGTATCAAGAAGTTAAAATGAAGAAAAATAAGTTATAACAGTTGATATTTATCATTAATTTATAAAATATTGGTTTTCTGTATCATTTATTTATTTCACCGGATAAAGCATATTTGGTCATTTTTCTGTTGTCAAAAGTGTATGAAAGTTTAAAGTTCAAATTAGAGGATTACATGTATGTTTCAGAACAGTATCAATTTGACTGATTTATAATTTGTAGTTACAATTATGTATCAAGTACAATTTTACATTTTTATGTATCATGTTAAAGCTTATTGTTTCTATAAGTATCACTTTGACTGATTATACTCTGTAGTTAAAACTATGTATCAAGTACAATTTTATATTTTTATGTATCATATTAAAGCTTATTATTTCTATAAAGTATCAATTGACTGATTTAAACTCTGTAGTTAGAATTATGTATCAAGTACAATTTTACATTTTATGTAACATATTAAAGTTTATTATTTATATTAAGTATCAACATCATTTTTTCAATTGCAGAATATGAATTATGTAGTTAAACAGATTTCAAAACACTCCCTTAAGTTTGGCTCTACTTGCACTTCAAATATCTTAAGAGATTTAGCGTTGTCAATAGGGGATGAGGGTATCGAATTATTTATGATAGTGGATTCTTTGAAAAGACAGAAAGAACTGATTGGGCAGTATTGGACGCATATAAAGACAAAAAAATCGAAGAACTTTTGGGTCCACAACATTTGTTTGATGTGGAGTTTGCTCAAGACATCATACAACAAAAAAGTGATAGTCTGTCAATATTGTATCATTCTTTTTCTTTTTTTTTGTATCTAATTCATTTTTATAATTAATCTTCTTGTTTTTGTAGTGATTGCGGAATGTTAGCTGCATTTGCGGAATTTTTGAGTGACTAATCAACTTGTCAGATAATAGTTTGAAAGTGACTATCTTCGCAAAAGATATGCAACGCTGTTATAGAAGTATGGTCTCGACAAGGCCAATGTTAGATATGTTAGTGACAATGATGACCCTCCAAGACTAAAGAATGTCTTAAAATCAGCAGCTGAAGATGAACTTGTTAATGTAGGCTAGTTAATTTTTATGTTTCTGTTCACAGACATTTATTGATGCTTATTTATTTTTTGAAGATCAAATAGTGTTTTGGAGTATTTATTGCCCTTACAATAATATATTTTTGAATTTGGAAGAGTTTTGAGGTTTAAAATTGTTTATTTTCGCTTTTGATTTTTTGTTTAGTTCAGTTAGGAATTCAGAAAATTATATATCTGATAAGTGTTATAATAATGACATTATTGTATCAGATATCTATGATAATAATTATATTAATGAAATTTTGTCACTGAAAAAATCACAATAATGTATCATAATTATGATACATATCATTAGAATTTTGTAAATAATTATTATGTACATGATACAAAAATAATTACCAAATAATAAACTTGTTTGTATCACAAATCGTGATACTATATTTTACATTTGATACACGCCAGTTATTTCTTAAAAAATTAAATATATTTTGTACAAATCACGACAATTGATCTATTATGTAATATGATTTATCAAGAAGAAGTTTATACATATTACACACAAAAATTTGTCTTTCTAATATGAAACTTTAGTATCTAAACATGTGATTATATATTGCTAAACTCAATACAATTAGTAAATTTTACATATTGTTTCTTATACCTTTGGGTAAAAATCTTAGCAATTAACACTAATTAAATTTTGGATGCAAAAGTTTTAAAAATTAAAGTATCACATACATAAACATAAAATTAACTTTTGACAGAGTTTAACAAAAAAAAATTATAGAACACATTGATAAACGTTTCAATTCAATTTATTGTATCAGAATCTCTGTGTAACACTGATAAAATGCTATACTTTGAGAATTATTAAACATGAAATATCCATGATACTCCGGAAACAGAATCATCAAGAATCTTTTCGAAAAAAAGTACATGTTCTTAAAGATATGTTATTTATATCCCATCTCTCTAAATCTGCATTCAAATCCCTTTAGTCTGTTATGCTATCCCCCAAATTCAATATTCTATCCCAATATTAATAATTCTCTATTATTACTACAAAAATCTCTATAATTACACTTATTTACAATCCATAGAATTAATCATTCTCTATTAATTTATTATGCTAAAAAAAGAAGAAGTTACAATTACACAAAAGAGTCATCAATAGGGATTCGCGGTTACCAGCCAGCATTTAATTGCTTGAACTAGCTAAGACCTATGATGATGAACGAATTATTAAATCCATACTCAAATATCTGAATGACTTAAAGGTGAATTTTTCTAATTGGGACGAGAGAGACTATTTAAGACTAATAGATTTGATAATAGATTTATACACCTGAATGAGTTGATAAAGAATTATATGTTTGAAATCTAATATTTAAGACCATAGTTTAATTGAGGGTGTAATCTGAGTGATATCACAGTTTGACACCATTGCTGGAGAGTGTGGTTTAGAGATTACAATTGATTGAGTGATATATATATCTATATATATATATATATATATATATATTGTTTCATAAATTACTTTAATTTGTCGTTTTCGTCCATTATAGATTTTAACCTCAATGTATGATCCATACTTGAAGTCAAGTATCCCCTTTAGTTCCTCTTGATCTTAAATTTGAATGCACACTTGAAGCTAAAGATTGCTATAGGTGATGAGAATGATCATAAGACAACATTGTTGTACGTACTAACATCACTAGCACAATGTTGCATTTATTGGGCATGTAGATATTGTGTGATAGTTTAGCTCATAAAGATTAAACAAGAATCTAAAAGACTTTGTTGTGTATAACAATTATCATCTTAGGTATCTTCTAAGAAGAAATACAGTTAAAGTTATTCTCATTCTCTATAACGAGGAAAGCAATTACGAGGTTAAGAGAGTTACCAAAAACACACATCTCTACGTGTGTAGAGCTTATGATAGTATTTTTGAAAACGTTCTTTCCTTTGAGCCGTTGTATGTAGCTCATAGATAAGATTAGTAACTTCAGATAGTTATTGGGAAAATCACTACACGAGGCCTAATTACGAATTGAAAATAAAGGGGGTCAAGTATCTGAACCATAAATTATCGAATGAAGTATTGCTAGAGAGATTCTACATAGATCTTTGAATGTGATCAATAAGTTTGTGGCTAACAATGTTACAAACAGTTCACAAATGGACCATTCTTATGATGAGGCGAGCACACAACTTGGCGAACATGGCATGGTATACTTGAAGTAGTGGGCATTGCTTCAAGTGTTACTATGGGAAATTCGAAGGCTAAGGAGATAATATGAGCCATTGTGTGGTTTTACAACTCGAAATGGACAAGTGTTTGATGAGTATTGTAGTTAGTGGTGGCAAATGGGCGGATTGGGTCAAATGTGGGTAAACATAAAATGAAAAATCATTCAACCCGTCCATATTTGATATGGGTAAAAGTGGGTTGGGTAATAAATGAGTTGGGTAAAATATTAGTTTACCCATATTTCATGAAGAAATAGTTCTTTAATTAAGAATTCAATATGGAGAAAATATTTTAGTTTTTTTTAGATGAAATCTGTTGAAAATGCTTCACTTAGTTTTATTTTATTATAAAAGTAAAAAACAACTTTTAAAAAAATTTTGGGGTCTGGGTGGGGTTGGGAGAGCTGATAGGGGACTGGGGGTGTTCTAGGGTAGGGTGAAAAAATAAATATTTGAAGTTAAAAATATTTTTTAAAAACAAACTTAATATTTTTGGTCGGGGGCAGGGGACTAGTAATGGGACGATGATAAGGATGAATTGAAGTTGAAAATATTTTTCTAAAAAAAACTTTAACTTTTTTTGGG
>NC_028647.1:14033754-14043073 GCF_001406875.1 Solanum pennellii
TGATAGGGGGGAGGGGGGCGGGGAGGGTCGAGAGTAGGGGTGAAAAATGAAAATTTTAAGTTCAAGATATTTTTGAAAAATATATTTCAAATTTTTTTTTTGGGCGGGGTGGAGGTGGGGGGTCGATAGTTGAAATATTAATATGGATCCATATATAAGTTTTGAAAAATCACTTCTAAAACTAGGCAACAAAAGGTTTTTTAAAAATTACTTGGAATACCCATATATGACCCGTAGTTTATCCATAATATACCATATTTTTATGAGTAAAATATGAGTATAAACCCAAATATTACCCATATTTAAATCACTCTTTCAACCCATATTTAATGATTTATTTGGGTAGGTCAGTGAAAGTGAGCTTTAATTGTCAGCCCTCATTGTGATATTTGATGATAAACTATAAAATAAGTATTAAAAATATTTCTAAACTCGACGTGAATTATTAGTTTCATTTTTGAACTATTGACACTCTTAAAAAATACTCATTTACTTAACTAACTGAAACTTAAGTACATTCTCGATCTTGCAATATGAGTAAAATACATTCATAAATTTTCGTCAAGTTTAAGAGTGTTTTCAACACTTTTCTTCAATTTTTATTAAGAGTTTGATACTAATACAAAAGTTTGAGACCATTTTTTATGTCATATAATAGATCAAAAATATATTTAAATTTAATTAATCAAGTAGAGGAATGTTTTCAAGATTATCACTTGGTTGATAACGAAACTATATAATTTGTATCAAGTTCGGAAGTATTTTTGATATTTGTCCCTTTAATTAACTTTTTATTTTGTATCTTAGTGGTTTCTCTTTGGGCCAAAGATTTGGATCAACAGCCGCAAACAAAACCCAAATTTCTTCGGCCTAAAAAGGGAACCCCAAAGTCCGAACCCCTAGAGCTTCTAGTCTTCTACACAAATCCGTCTCTCTTACACGCACTACTGAACTAATGGAGGACATTGAAGATTTGCTGGTGGGTACCGTTGCCGGAGTGCCTCCAGGGTTCAGGTTACCGGTGCCGGCGGCCGTTGGAGTCAATCCAAAGCAAAGGAAAAAGAATGGTGTAACGAAGCTAACAGTAGTCCAAGACTCTCCTACACCTAAAATACCTGGCACTCAGGTTTCTCTTTCATTCAATTTTTTTTTCCTTCGAAGAACTCTTGTTAGACATTTTGTAGCTACTCTTGTGTATTTTTGTTTGATAATGATCTATTTGTGTGAATATGAATGTTGCAGACTATTTACATCAAGACATTCGGATGTTCTCATAATCAGGTACAATTGTGTTCCCTCAATTATGTACCTGTTGATAAAAAGATGATTTTGATACTTATCTATGTCCTTGTAGTTCTTATTATTGATCTAAACTTCAACTTTCTCAGAATGACTTGTTGGAAACTTACAAGCAAAGAAATACTTGGGATTAGTGTGTATTTTGTAGTTTTCGCAATAGGGTAAAGAAACCCAACAATAACAATAAAAACAACATAGCGAGTATAGTCCAATATGTTGGGTCTGAGGAGGGTGCGGTGCACGCAAATAGTTGTTGTTCCATGCTTATTACATCAAGCTATACCTCAAATTCCTAAAATGCTCCTCTAGTCGCAAGCATGGTAAAAATCCCTCGTGTAGCACCATCTCGACTCGAAAGTGTTTCGAAAATCCTTTTACTGTCCTCACTGTGTAATTTTGTAATTTGATGTCCTCGTAGTTGTAGGGTAAATAAATTCAGATGCCAAACAATGAATTGTATAAATATAGGAGTATAGGACCTTGCAGCGTAGCTTGGTACTAGTTGGAAATTGCGGGTTATGATTCTCTGAAAAAGTAAGACTTGGGAGTTATGTGTACAATCTGCTTTATGAATGTTGAAAAAGAATCTGCAGTTCTCTAATAGTACATTACAAAAAGCAGGCTTAACAGTGCTACTTATGTATTTAAAAAACAGTGATATCAATAAGCATGGTTAAGCCCTAAAGCAAGGCTCAAAACGCGTTGAGCAAAGTCCCTTTCTTAATGTGCACATCAGTGTTGTCACCAATATTTGAAGACATGCTTTTTCTTGTCAATGAGCCTCTTCTGAAGAGGCAACACTAACAATTGTTATTTCTCTTTTTTTTTTAAAAAAAGAAATTCTTGCTCATGTATATGTGATTCATACATATAATTATTAGTCTTGGACTCAACATATATATTTGTATTTTTCTTCTGTTGCTTGTTTTTTAATTAAAGCCCACACTTTATTTGCGTTTGAAGTCCCTAGAGCCTTGGAGCTGTTTTGAGTATTTTGCTTTCGATAACACTGAAAAAAGGAGAGAATATAAGCAGTTTTTACTAATAAAGTAAGGTGATTTTAATAGTGAAGCACAATACCAAGATAGTACAGTACATATATGAAAAGAAGAAACTCTGTAGAGGATGAATTTGAAGAAGTAAGATACTCCTTTTTATTCATTTCTTATGGTATTTGACTAGACATGATTGATAATGTAAGAGGGTGTTTAGACTGACTTATTTTAATTGTTTTTATTTTTAAGCTCTTTTTCTACTTTTTGCAGTGTTTGGGAAAGATATAAGGTACTTTTAAGCACTTACTTTTAGGCCACAAAAGTACAAAAAATAAGTGTAAAGCTAAAAATTGGGTTATCCCCAACTTATGACTTTTAAATTTTAACTAATTAGCTATGTTTAAAAATTCAACCCAAACACCTTCTAAGTGAAATTACACCTAAATCATGTTTGTCAAATACCACAAAAAATAGTGAAAGCAGAAAAAAAATATTAATGTATGGTTGAGAAGTTTGTTTGGTAGAGAGAGCATCACAACAAAGTTTTAATTTGAGTAGATTAGTTAGTTTGAATTCTTGAAAGTTGTATACACATAAAATGGCGTCAAACATTATAAAACTTCTCAAATAGAATGCGTCAGAAATTTGCAACACGTGGTGTTGATTTTAGGCTAAGGAACCTATTAAAGTTCATGAATCTTTATATTATAAAACAGGCGTTTTGTTGAGAAATAAGAAAGAAACTTTTAAGGGGTCGCCTACTAAGGATAGTTACAGAATATTTTTGCCTTCTACAAAAGAGTAATGCCGATCAGCTCGTATCTGGAAGAAGCTGTATGCTGTTTAAGTGGATGGTAGTAGCAAAATAAGAAATCATTTCACTTGTTCAGAGTCAATAGGCTAGCAAACTATAGGCTAGAAATTATATAGGACCACTTAGGTGGACCATTTCTAAGTGGCTAGAGGCCCCTGCATCTATTTAGCTTAGCTATTGTAACTAAAAATATAAGTTCCTTTTACATTTGTATGATTGTCTTATTTCCTGATTCTGCAGAGTGATTCCGAATATATGGCTGGTCAGCTTTCAGCATTTGGTTATGCTTTGAGTGATAACCCTGATGAGGCAGACCTCTGGATGATAAATACGTGAGATGTTTTTCTTCTTTTCAGTATGTGTACTTGTCTTTCATTTTCATCTTAAAATAAGGAAGCCTTGCTTAGTTTCAATCTGTTAGTTGAAACATTTGCATAGCTATACAAATTAAGAGGCTTACAGCTCATGGCTTCTGGCTTCTTTGCTACTCCGCATCTATTTCGTCTTCACCAAGTGAAATGCCTTTTTTCCTTATTTACCGTCTCAGCAATAACCAGCTCTTTGCGACAGAGGTTTCTCTTTGTAATGAATTTGCATAGATGTGGATAGTGTATTTAAATGTCAAGTTTTTCTTTTTTTTGGAATGTCGGATCAATGGAGTCAGTAAATTTTCTTTTGGAATTATATATATATATATATGTGTGTGTGTGTGTTTGATTATGTACCAGCCGGTGTTTTCTTTTTCAGTGATGTTTGGGCCATTTTGCACACAAATAAATTGCTAGTGTCTTTAAAAGCGAAAACCGCAATAAATAACAAGTTCTCGAGACGTTAAGAAAGAACAGAGAACAATTTGCTTGCTTCTTTTAAGTCGCTCATAAGAAGGGATGACTCTGATGTGCATCGCTCCATTGGTTTAAGAGATAAAATGATCACATTTAATACTGATGTAGTGAACACATTTTTTTGTACTCGAATCATGTTATTGGTGTTGACAAGTGAGGTTGCTCCAATGGTAAGCACACTTCACTTCCACCACAAGGTTGCAAACTCGAGTCACTAAGGAACAAAGTGGGATAAGAGGCCAGTGTTGTCTCCTTGGTAATGGGGGATTTTGGGGATAATGATCAGAACATAAATAAATTGGCCAAGGAATTTTGAGTGGACATCAAGGGGTGTAAAGATGAAGCTTTATCATTATTTACGAAGATTGATGGTATGAGGAAAATCAACAAAGATAATGGGGCAAACATCAGTAAGCAACACCAATAACAAAAGGGTCTAAAGAATTGAAAAGCTTAGAGTGTGGAAGCAATTTCAGAAGCAAGGCACAAGAAGCTACCACTCCTAGTTTCCAAGGACAGTAAAGATAATTACATGGAATGTAAGAGGCCTTAACCAGGCAAACAAGAGGTGTGTCATCAAGAATCTAATTCATGAATGGAAAGCAGATGTGTTTTGCTTCCAGGAAACTAAGTTTGAGGGGGATATCAGTAACATTGTAAAAGATTTGTGGGCTAATAGAGGAGTAAAGTTCTGTCAACTTGAAGCTACTGGAATTAGAGGGGGCATTCTTTCTATGGGATGTGAAAGTCTGGGAGGGAGCTATCAGCAATGTAGGAGCCGATTCTATATCTTGCCACTTTACAGGCAAGAATCAAGATTTCAACTGGCTCCCTATTGGCGTTTATGCTCCTAACAACACAGAAGAAAGAGAAGAAGTTTGGTGGGAGGTTGGATCAGTGAGAGGTCTGGTCAATGGGCCCTGGGTTGTTTGTGGAGACTTTAACAGTCTGATATCCTTCGGAGAAGAAGAATTGCGGCAGAATATCAAAAGCAATGAATGATTTTCTTGAATTCATTATGGACCTGAATCTGTTGGACCCTCAACTAGCAGGTGGTAAATATACTTGGAGGAAAGGGGACAAGCATGATGTTGCGGCTAGATTAGACAGATTCCTAGTGTCGAATAAATGGGATGTAGGCTTCAAAAACATTAAGCAATCTGTTCTACTGAAAGTAACATCTGATCACACTCCGATTTTATTGCAATCTGGGAACTGGGAGCCTGTGGAATCTTATTTCAAATTTGAAAACTGGTGGTTACACACAGAGGGTTTCTTCAAAAGGGTCAAGGAGTGGTGGATTTCAATAACATGTGAAGGAAGACCTGATTTTATTCTAGCTTTCAAGCTAAACATTTAAAAAACAAACTAAGGGACTGGAGCAAGTCTGCCCAGGGCAATCTAGCCTTGAAAAAACAGAGTATACTCAGTCAACTTGCTGTACTTGAGTAAACACAGGACCAGAGAATTCTCAATGTGGAGGAGATACATTCAAAGACTGAACTTCTCCTAGAGTTTGAGAACATTGTGCCAAGTATGAGGAAATTTCATGGAGACAAAGGTCAAGGGTTAATTGGTTGAAGCAAGGGTACAATAACACTAAATTTTTCCATAGAACTGCCAATGCACATAAAAGATATAATTCTATTGATGAGTTAAAAGTGAATGGCGAAGCTGTCAAGAGTCCAGAAGTTATAAACAAAGCGATAGTGGAATTCTATGGGGAATTATACATTGAAACTGAAACCTGGAGACCATCAGGGAATTGCAGGGGAGTACACAGAATTTCTGAAGAAGATAATCTTACGCTTCAAAAGGAATTCGAGGATCAAGAGATATGGGAGAGCGTAAAGCTTTGTGTCGAGACAAGGCACCTGGGCCTGATGGTTACACTATGACTTTCTTTACTCACTGTTGGGAAGTCATTGGAGGAAAGGTAATTAAAGTTGTTAAGAACTTCCATGGGAGATGTATTTTTGAGAAAAGCTTCAACTCAACTTATGTTGCCTTGATCCCTAAAAAGATAGGTGCAAAGGAACTTACTGAATTCAGACCAATCAGCCTAATTGGTAGTGTTTACAAGATCATTTCTAAGCTTCTTACTAAGAGACTAAAAAATGTGATGCATAAACTAGTGGACACTCAACAATTGGCATTCATTAAAGGTAGACAAATAATGGATGACATTCTCATGGCAAGCGAGTGTGTGGATTCTAGAACCAGAAGCAATGCTCTAGGGATTCTCTGCAAGCTGGATAAACAGAAGGCATATGATCACTTGAATTGGCAGTATTTGCGGGAAAATCTTGATTAAAGAGGTTTTGGTGTTGGATGGCTAAGATGGATGAAATTCTGCATTCAAACTGTTAAATACTCAATTCTTATCAATGGCTCCCCTATAGACTTCTTCTCTGCTCAAAGAGGCCTAAGGCAAGATGACCCTCTATCACCTTTTCTATTCATCATTACAATGGAAGGGCTAAGTGTATGCTGAAAACTGCTCGAGAGAAGCTTTGGTTAAAGGGATTCAAAATATCAAACAGAGTGGGATGTGAACTGGAGATCACCCATTTACAATACGCAGATGATACTCTCATATTTTGTGATGCCAACAAAGAACAACTCAGGATGCTGAGGGTGATTTTTATTCTCTTTGAAGCTATATCAGGACTTCATATAAATTGGAACAAGAGCTTCTTATATCCAGTTAATGTAGTTCCTGACCTATCCTCTCTGGCTAGGACCCTTTGGTGGAAGAATTGGTGACCTCCCTACTACTTATTTGGGGATGCCTCTTGGAGCAAACAACAGGTCTTTAGGTATTTGGAATGAGGTGATAAAACCAATACCTTTCCCTAGGGGGAAGACTAACACTTATCAATAGTGTCTTGGATTCTATGCCTAGTTATATGATGTCCCTTTTTCTATCCCTGATGGAATAATTGATAGATTGGATGCTCTAAGAAGGAACTTTCTGTGGGAAGGCAACGACGAGGAAAAAATTTCACATGGTTAAATGGGCAGCCTTGATTGGGAATAAACAAGTTGGAGGTCTAGGGGTGAGAAACTTGAAGACTCAAAACCAATGTCTACTAATGAAATGGCTCTGGAGACTAGCCTCCAATGAACAAGCTTTGTGGAGGGAGGTGATTCAGGCAAAATATGAAATGGATGATCATTGGTCAATTAGCATGGTGACCAACACTTATGGAACTAGCCTTTGGGGAACCATAAGGAACCTATGGCCAAAACTTAGAGGGAATTGCAAAACCAAAATTGGAAATGGTGTAAAGGTCTCATTTTGGGAAGATAACTGGCTGGAACTAGGTCCCTTAAAAACACTTTAGCCTGATGTGTTCATCCTCAACCAACAACAGAGGACTACTGAAAGGGGTTTGGTCAAACCAAGGATGGAATCTGAGCTTTAGAAGACCTTTCAATGATTGGGAGATCCAGACAGTAGTAGAATTCTACAGAACTCTCGAACAATTCAAAGGAGGAAAGAACGTCCAAGACTGCCTTGAATTGGAAGGATCACAAACAAGGAAGATTCAGTGTCAAGGGGGCTTACAAAAAGTTCAACCCTTTCAATAATCAAATTAATGGTTTGCCCTGGAAAATGATTTGGAAAGCCAAAATTCCCTATAAAGTGTCTTGTTTTACTTGGCTACTAGCTAAACATGTTGTTTTGACTCAGGAAAATCTCATGAAGAGGGGTATCCAATTGAGCCCTAGATGTTTCCTATGTGGGGAAAAGGCTGAGACTGTGAGTCACCTCCTTCACTGTAGGATAACCAACCAGCTGTGGTACCTTTTCGTCAATAAAAAAGGGATTGAATTGGGTGATGCCAAGGAGAGTAACTCAAGCCCTGAAGATATGGAGCAGCTATTCCAACATCTCTGGTCACAGGGAGAGATGGAAAATCATCCCAGCTTGTATTTGGTGGTCAACGTGGAAAGAAAGGAACCTTAGATGTCATCAGAACAAGAGCAACACTATTCAGAAGATGAAAATGAATTGTTTTGTGTTGTTCCATTTTTGGTGTAAACAGGAGTATATGGAAGATCTAGAATCAGTTATGAATATCTTAGGATCACTGTAATTTTTGTCATAGGATTGAAAATCTTCTGATATACTCTCTTTAATCTGTAATTAGGAATCTGTAACATGTGGCAGGTTTTGATTTTTTGGAAATAGAAATACAAATCGTTACCTTCTAAAAAAATGATCATGTTGTTGATGTTTTTCCACAAATACAGGGTCCAATCATGTCTTGGGTTTGATTAAAGTCATTCTATTTTTAGTTTTCATGTCAATGCAAACGTATGCACCATCTGTTATCCACCTTTCCTGATTCATGTTTTTTATGAATTTTATGCTTACTCCCAAAACGAGGGTCATTATGCTAGTGCAAATATCATGCAAAAAACTGAAACATATGTCTAAGAAGAGGTTTTCATGCCTGCCTATAAGCTTTAGCAGGTTTTGCGGTCTGCTAGTGAGAATCTGTCTGCTGTAGCTCAGGCTTCTAAATGGAATATTTCTGTATTATTTGCTAACTAATTTTAGGGTTTCAGCTAATATACTCTCATGTGATGTAGATGCACAGTCAAATCTCCTAGTCAGTCTGCGATGGATACTATTATAAGTAAAGGAAGAAGTGCAAAAAAGCCATTGGTAGTAGCAGGTTGTGTTCCTCAAGGAAGCCGTAATCTGAAAGAGCTGGAAGGAGTTAGTATAGTAGGAGTTCAGCAGATTGACCGTGTGGTTGAGGTTGTGGAAGAGACTTTGAAAGGTCATGAAGTTCGGCTACTAACCCGGAAGACATTACCAGCACTTGATCTTCCAAAGGTGCAATTTGAAATAATTTTCTATTTATTTGAGTTGAAAACTTTATCAAACAATAGAAAATATCCGTTTTGCGTTTATGATCAGCTTTGATTTATTACAGTAAACATCAGCTCTCATATATCGGTCCCTCTCAATTATTTTCTACCTAAACCATTTGGATATATCTTACAGGTCCGAAAGAACAAGTTTGTTGAGATTCTTCCAATAAATGTTGGTTGTTTAGGTGCTTGTACTTATTGCAAGACTAAGCATGCCCGTGGTCATTTAGGAAGTTACACAGTTGACAGCCTTGTAAGTTCTCCATATAAGAGTAGGAAAATCTATTTTTTGATCTTCTTCTAGCTTTTTGATTCAGAATCTGAATGTAGGTGTGCCGAGTCAAAAATGTCATTGCTGATGGTGTGAGGGAGATCTGGCTGAGTAGTGAAGACACCGGGGCGTATGGTAAAGTTTTAAGTATTTGTTTTATTTTACCTTCAGAAGAAATAGATAGGGGTAGGGAAAGGGGGGGGGG
>NC_028647.1:14043428-14070032 GCF_001406875.1 Solanum pennellii
GGGGGGGGGGGAGGGCACTCTTACATTTTATTTCTTGAAACTTGTTGTCATAACATTTGTGTGGTTGTAAGACTTATTGAAACTTTTGGTCTTAAACATGCCATAACATTTGTGTGGCTATAAAAGCTTATCGTTAAAGTAAAAACGGGAAATTCAAGTTAAGTTGTTTTCAGATTTAGAAAGGTTTCATTTTTTTGGATCAGACTAATAGGGAAATAATGTTGTTCTTTTTATAATGGAGGGAGTAACAGTCATAAAGCACTAAGAAACAAAAAACTGAACATGTTTTAAGTTACCAATTTCAAAAAAATAAATAAAATTGAACATGTTTTAAACTTGCGTCCTTTTAGTTTTCCTAGTTTTCTTGAGTGACTTCGTACATATTATCTTTATTTAGTTACCACAATAGTATTGGCAATACTCTCTAGCTGTGAATGCTAGAAAAGCAATAGTTGGCGATAATGCTAGTCCTGTGTTAAGTGTAGGGCACAAGCCTAATAGGCTGGAGCTCCATTTGTTTGCATTAAGATTAAGACATCAAAATGATTTAAGATGTTTTTACTAGATCTGAAAACTAGATGATTTAAGCGGTTTGTTTTTCAACTTTTGGATGTACATAATTTATTTATTTTTAAACATAATAAATATATTATTCAATTTTTTTAAAAAAGTAATTAAATATAATAAAAATATAACTTTAATACAATAAAATCATTATTTGATTAAAAAAAAATAAAACAATAAGGTTCGCTACTGTTGGTGGAGATAGTTTGTGTGGTGGTAAAGTTGGTTGAGGTAAGTAATTGGCGCTGGTGCTAGTGGTGGTTGCTCGTAGAGATTGTCCGCAAAAGCGTTACTGGCAAATAGTGATGGTGGAGATGGCAACGGTGGTGGCAGTGGCAGTGGAGGTGGTAAGTGTGGTAGCGACTGATCGTAGTGGTGGTTGTGATGACAAAGGTAATTGGTGGGAAGGTGGTGGGGCTTGTGTTTGTGGATAGAGTGGTAGTGGAAAGTATTCTCATAAAAAGTACCTCTTAATGATATTAACTCTTTGTTTAAGATCTTAATGATTAAGGCTTAGTTAGACCAAATAAGTAAGTAAATCTGAATGTAAATTTATGCACTTAACGTATGAACCATTCAAATCTAGTCCTCCATTAAGTGCAAACAAATGAGGCCTAGTCTATCAAGAATGTAAAACACTTGTGTGTTTCTCAATTTTGCAGGTCGTGACATTGGAGTTAATCTTCCTATTCTATTGAATGCTATAGTTGCAGAGCTTCCTTTGAATGGAAGTACAATGCTCCGAATTGGGATGACCAATCCTCCTTATATTCTTGAGCACTTGAAGGAAATAGCTGATGTCTTATGTCATCCATGTGTGTATTCTTTTCTTCATGTGCCAGTTCAGTCGGGTAGTGATTCAGTCTTGAGTGTAAGTTTGAATTACATTATATTAATCGACATTTTCTTTTTGCTTTTGGACAACCCTTGTGATATAGGCCCTATGCTCGCTGTCATTAGTAATGTTATTGCCACAAAATAGTTTATCATAAATTTCTCTTTTCTCTGTTCATCAATTTCAGGCAATGAACCGTGAATACACTGTAGGTGAGTTCAGGAAAGTGGTGGATACATTAATGGAACTGGTCCCTGGGATGCAGATTGCAACAGATATAATTTGTGGATTTCCTGGTATGTCTGAACATCTTGCTGCCTTGTAAGATGTTTTCAGTGAGTATGTAAGACCTGATTTTTTGTCTTCACAAGTTAGAAGCTATTTGCTTGGACTCTCCGAAAAATGTTGTCGTACCCGTGGCGGAGCATCCAAAAATTTGATATTGGAGGATCCAACACACACTCGCCCACATTTTAGTCCGAGCAACATAGATTAGAAGCTTAGTCTTCCACTCTAAGAAGTCCCCTCCCCCTTGGAATCAATTAAACTGAAGCATGATCTTAGAATAGGATTTTTTTCTGAACAAAGAAATAAAACAGTTCTCTTTCTTCTTTTATAAAAAAAGGTTGATTTATAATCCTCATAACTACTGTAAAAAGGGTAAATTATTCCAGTTGTTTGTTTTTTGCTCATATTCTACTGTCACATATTCTAAATTATCAAAATTGGCAGTTGCTTCACCGCTCATTTGTGTTAGAGACACTCTTCAGACTTCCGGTCTGAAATATTCTACAATATTTTGATTATATTATGATTTTGCCAAATCATCAAGAGTTAAGGCTTGGACCAAGAATTATTCTGATCAATTCTGCTTCTGGAAAGACCTTGCACCAAGCGTGATGATCTGTCCTTGCATTGCAGGTGAAACTGATGAAGATTTTGCTCAGACAGTTGACCTTATTAAGGACTACAAGCTTGCTCAAGTTCATATATCACAGTTCTATCCTAGGCCTGGTATACTGTATTTCAGTTTTCAATTGTTATATGTCTAGACATACCATTCTGGAAAATAAAGGAAAAAAGATTTCCTGTGTCTCTTGATCCACTCTGAAAAGAACTATAGCAAAAAGCTCTAGTTTTTGCATCTGCAAATGAGGGATGTGAAGCTTTCTTTAGTGGTACATTCTGTGATGCATGGCTTTCAAATTTCTCATTGCTTGCTATAAGGTTATATGCACTATTTTGGAACTAAATGCTCATCTATTGTCAAAGACTGGTACTCAATAACCAGCTTAATTGATTAAATTGGTACTTCTGTTTTTCACAAATCAATGTCAGGCACTCCTGCTGCAAGGATGAAGAAGGTTCCTAGTAATGTGGTGAAGCAACGTAGTCGTGAATTAACTGCTGTATTCGAGTCCTTTACTCCATATACTGGAGTGGAAGGAAAAGTAGAGAGGATATGGATTACTGACGTAGCTTCAGATGGGGTTCATTTGGTAAGCATGATAGAGAGCCAGATATCTGGATAACTGCTATTGTTTCATAATTGCTTTTCAACACTTCTAAAGCTTTAACTACCTAGGTGCAGTTTTTTTGCGGGAACATGATGGGTTTCCTATATTCTAAGTATATTCGTTTATTTTAAAGTATAATAGTTGGTGAAAGTTTTATGAAACACAAATTAGTCTTTATAAGATCAACCAGCAAAGACAAAACTCTGATCATACACATGCCTCTAATCTCCTACTCTTACTTCCATCTGTGTGTGACAAGCAAGTAATTTCCCTACAAAAAAATTCAATATTGTTCAAATTCCTATATGCATTTCATTTCCTGAATGACCATCGCATCCCCATGAGTAACTCTGTTTTCCCCCAATGGTTTAGGTTGGACACACTAAGGGATACATTCAGGTCCTGGTGATTGGTCCAGAAAGCATGCTGGGTTCCTCCGCTATGGTGAAAATAACATCCGTAGGTAGATGGTCAGTCTTTGGAGAAGTGATTGAGATCCTCTGCCAAAATGATAAGGATGTCCCCTCACATTGGAGTTTTGATGAAAGGTGCTCCCCATGCACCCTTTCAGAGGAAGCTTGTGCCTGTTCAAAAGAGCAAGAACCTTGCTCTGCAACATCTGATTGCTGCAATCAAAGTCCAACCGTGGAAGCAACAACACTGCTAAAGAATGACCCTAATCTAGATAATCATAGCAGCAGAAACTTAATTGGATGGTTTCTGAGGAATCGTAAGAATCAGTCTTCCAAAAAGATGGACTTAACTAGCTCGGAGTCTAAGGAGAAGCCGATACAGGATTTAAGTCACTGGAGCGCTTGGAGTCTTGTTGATATAGCTCTACTTAGTGGAATATTATTGAGCTTGTTCACAATAGTAGCTCTATTTTTTAATCTTGGATCAAGGAGTTTGTCATCCAAGTAACTCAATTTTGTATCTTCAATTATTTTTTTCTCTAGTCACAAAGTTGAGGGCAGATGCGCTCTTGCAAGAGTTTGACATTGTGGTTTGTTTTTATCACAGTAATGTGATGGATTTTGTGTCAACCATGTGCTATACACACTTGGCAGTAATAGTAATTTCTCTTGTAACCAGAAAAAATGAGTCTGGCAGTGAACGTAATTTGAGAATTTAAGATGGCTACACAATCCTAATCAGCTTTGAATTTACAATACTTTTTACATCTAAACAGATACAAACAACTATACTCTACAACCTCATAGGATGATTACAATATCAACCAAGAAAATAAACAAAGACTTGTTAATTATGTAAGTAGGGATTATGGGGGAAACAAGGGAAACTGCTCTTCCATTTGTGTCTTGTGTAGCAGCCTTTTATACCCCACTTATTCACTGAACCCATCTCTCTATTTTACAACTTGAATACAACAGATAAGGTGAAAATTTACCAGCAACTTACAAAAGCATATCAGACTTTGATGGTAACCTCTTGAAGAAGTTAACAGGTACTGATGGCAGCTTGCTCCTGAATCGTGGATGGCGCAGCCAGTGAAGTCCTATGAGCACTGCAACTACTTGGAATGGAGTAACATATAGAAACACAGCCCAGATCAATGCAAGGATTATAAATATAGCAGTAGCCCTTGGATCCCGCCAGCTTAGTATGGAAAGAGCCCTTTCACCTTGTATTGCCAAATCTCCAACTACAGTTTGCACCCTCCCCACCAAACTCCTCAGTCGATCATACCTCATTCTTATGACGTCTGTTTGCCGAGAAGTAGGGAATGTATCAAATTCTTCATCCAGTTCATCTGGGTGAGCATTTTCAGCTTGCGAAAGGCGAGCATCCAAGTGCAGTGGAGCTCTAGGTCTAAACCTGTAGTTCCACAAGCCAATTACAAACAGGTAGAGGAAAATTGTTGGCAAAATGAGTTCTGGATAGCAAATCAATATCAAGAAGAGCACATGGACAAGGATAGTCGTCAAAGGGTTTCGCCAATTGCAAATCCCATTAAACCATCCATGAACTGCAGAAATCCCAGAAAGTAGTCCCGTTATGCGAAAGAAATTAGCTTTGCTTCTTCTGAGACTGAACATATGGTAATCCACCTCCAGCATATACTCAACAACCTCCTTTCTAAGAGGTGGCTCAGCCCTGGCCAGCCTTGCAGCTACTATCTGCACTGCCTGGTGGCGCAACCAATCAATACGCCTAACGGAAATGGGTTGCACATAATGCATTTTCGGGAGCAATGGCCTCCCATATTGTGCTACCATATTCACCCAAGCAGTACACTTGAACCTTATGCTCAAATGAAGCTCACCATGTTTCCTTAAACCAGAGGTTGTAAGAACCAGCAACGGATAAAAATCTGTATAGATCCGATCAGTTTCCAAAGTCGATAACCTAATTCTCACCTTACCAATTCTCTGAATTCTCACCTTACCATTTCTCTGATCTCTAGCTTCATCTTTGCCATTGATGTGACAATTGTCAAAGACCCCAATGGTGACAACGGTACACGGATCAAACACTTCCCAAGAGAACTGCTCGTTCCATCGAGGAGCGAGAGTATCAATGAGTGTTCTTGTTCGAACCCATTTATTCCCATACTTAGCAACACAATATGAACCTGTAATTCGAGCCTCTTTACTCTTCATTGGCATCAGATTCTGGGCACTGAGAATACCTAATTCAAAAAGTCCAATACTCGGCTTTCTCAAGAACTTTGATGATGGTTGAAGATCACTGCTAAAATGTGTGGACTCATCAAGAACATGGTAACCAGCATCTATCCAAACTCTAAGATGAATCTTGCTAGAGAACTTCACTTCTTTCTTCTTCTCGTCAACATCTGCTGCATGAGAAGGCTTGAGAAGATTGAACCATATAGCATCTATTAGCTTAGAGTTATCGACTCTGTTGGGAATATTTTTAAGTGATATCATAGCCCTGCCAATCAATTCATCTTTTCCCGGTCCAACTCTATCCACGACATCTATTATCAAATACTCCTCAAATGGCTCAGATACAACAAACATTAGCTCCTCATTCCACACCGGATTAATGTGTCTCATCGGTGAGGACTTGGTAGTCCTTGCCTGGTGCCCAAGCTGTAACTTGGCATAAGCCTCGGGCATCCGGCTTCTATCTGATGGCAGAAGATCCTGAGCTTCAATAACATGAACTCTTAGATAATACAATTTAGGTGAGAAATATACTTTGGATCGTGCATTAACCAAATTCTGTTGACTAGCCATATGAGCATCAGAATGCGAAGCCTCAGGAAAAGCCTCATCAGCTCGAGTTCCCATCCAAACAGCAAGCATGATTTCACCTCGTGGAATCTTCTCTCCTTTCTTATTGATCAACCTATACCATTGCGGAGCTAAAGTACTATCTGGTGGAACAAGAAGAGGGACTTCATCAGTCCGTATCGCCGCGGAGCAACAGCCGCGCGGCTCTCAAACCCAACCTGTGGTGGATCCCGGGAAGCCGAGCACACTGCATCTCCAGTGAACCATATCAAACATAACTTTACCAACAATATCATCTTTCCCTAAATCCTTATCTTTTACAGTAACTTCAATCAAATTAGACTGCAGTCTTTCTTTAGAGAAGGCAAAAGCACTGTTCCATACAGGGTATTGATTCTTTTCAAAATGCCTTGTAACACGTTCTTAATTACCAAGTTTCACCTCAACATAAGGATCAAGACTCCCTGATATATCCATAACTGGAAGATCCCTAGCTTTGACAACATTAATATTCAAAAAATGCATTTGGTCCACCAAATCATAAGCAGTTTTATCTGTACCCCAATACCCCATTCTTGCAGGCAAAGGTGGCCTTGTTTCCACTAACCGAAATTCAGGCCTTGGACCACCACCCATTTGCATCTGCTTTACATTGCTAGCCATTGGTCCACCAGCCTTTGCAAAATCAGTCCTTGGCCAGACGCCGGCACCGGCACTGGAATAGAATGAAAAGTTCTTACCTCTGGTTCTTTCTTCTTCTTCTGGAGTAAAAGGGGTTGCTCTATCTTCACCATTATTCACATTCTGATTCTCAGTTTCCACCAACACCACCACCACCACCAGCAAGAACAGCATAGATTCTTAAAGCAATATCCCCTTTAATATGTGAAAAGATTCCTCTTTAATCAAGTGGCTATCTCTGAACTAAAGCTTCAGAATCAGAAAAAGGGATAAAAGCACCAGATATCTTGACACGACCAAGAAATTTCTTGTGATGTCCCTGTTTTTGGTCATTATAAACATAAACAGAGATTGTCTGATTTTCAAGGTCTCTTGGATTCTTGATGTTGAAAACAAGAGGATTGAGATCTTTGTTTTTAGTTTGAGTTCTTTGACGTTGCTCATCAAAATCTACTGCAACAAAAGGACTTGCTGAACCTTGTCCATCCTTAGGCATCAAAATCTACCGCAACAAAAGAACTACTACTATTAACTTAGCCATTGAAGATAATCAAGAAACTACAGACAGGAAAAAAAAAAAAGTAACACCTTTTGAGGTCAAGTAGGTGTATGGAGTAGAATTGAAGGAAAATGGAGTTATCTCTGTGATTCAAAATAGTGACACACACAAACACAAAAAAGAAAAAGAAAAAAAACGCATAATTCTAATTTGGAAGTTAAAAAGTACAATGTTTCTGATACCCTCATAATCAAAATATAAATATGTGTTTACAAAAGTAAAGTAACAGAGAATAATAGCTATACAAATATATATTTTGATGTAGAAAATATAAAATAATTAATTTAATTGAGATTAGTTTTCTAATGATTATATACTTTAGATTTAAATTATTTTAAACTATAATCTATATATTACTCCATTAATGTCAATGGAAACTTTTTTATTTATACACATGGAGAAGTTTTTGCACGTTCATATTACTTGATCTTTATAATAGTCGTTTTGATTTACTTGTCCAATAAATAAAATCAAAAGAGTTTTTAGATATATTTTTATTTCTATCCTTTATACTCCTTCGCTTCCTAATTACTTGTCAACTTTTGAATTGACATACATATTAAGAAAGCAACATTTTACCTCTATAAATTATAAAGTTGATGAATCTAAAATTTAAAATTTTTAATAAATTCTACCTATTTTTTAAATAATTAATTGAGGGTTTAATAGGTAAAAATATTTTATCATTTATTGGTTATTTAAAATGGACAAATAATTAGGACAATCAAAAAATAAAAATAAACAAATAATTAGGATAGAGAAAGTATTAAATGACTATATATTCAAATTTATAGTTTTAAAGCACTTTTAATAGAAAGTAAAAAAAGACAAAAGTAGACGCATACCACACACTTGATGCAACAAATTCATAAAAATATTATTCTATTTATAATGTTAATGAACTTAATTTTTTTAATAAATACCTAGGTTAAAAAATAAATTAATATAATTCAAAAAGATATTACACATAACAAGGATAAAATGGCCCAAGCATAAAATAAAAAGGAGAGTATAATCATTACATAAATCCCATAGTTTTAATATGAAATTACAGTCTATCCCTAATAAGTTTATCATTACATTAATTTCTTAAAAATTTAAAACATCGGATACAAGAGTTGAAGCTCGCATACATTAATATGTAGTTCGATGCAATAATATGTAGCTTAAATACATTAAATATTGGCTCGGATACATTAAAAACTAGTTCTGATACATAATATGTAGTTTGAATACATTAGTATGCAGCTCAAATACATTAATTTTTTTTTAGAAATTTTAAAAGTAATAGAGAGTAATGAAAATAAGTGAGACAAAAATGTGTATTTTTATAATTTGTCATATTATCTATCACCCAATGATTTGCAGAATTATCCATCTCGTGTGTATAACTATCAAACAAAGGAGTTTTTTTTTCTATATGGAGTATAATAATAATAAGATTTAATAATGATGTATCAATAATGCTTATACTAGAAAAATTTGTATTACTTAATTGTATTTATATTAATTATGTAAAAATTAATTTAAATACATTATTTTGTTTTGGTCTAGCGTATCAAAAATAGTTTGTATTGTAGAGTTAGATTTATTCACAAAGATATCCGCTATAAATATTGTGAAAAAAAAACTAAGAGGCAATTGAGTCATAAATTATTAATATCATAAAATTTTATGTTTTAATAATACATACCTTAATACACACAAACAAAAATATATACCAAATAAAATACACATTGTTTCTTATGATACATTCTATCAAATGGCACCTTAAGGGGTCGTTTGGTAGGCCGCATTAAAACAAATAGTTCATGTATTATGTATGGTATTATTAAATACTATGTTTGGTAGGAAATTGGGTCTATGTATAACTAATCCTCCTATATGGTATTATATGATGTATTACTAATACCTTCCATTTGGAGGTATTAGTAATACATGAGATATAATACCATGGGATAAGTATATTAAAGACAAAAATATCCCTCAAACCATTTTAATTATTTTATTTATTTTCTTGATTTTATATTTTACGTTTGTGCTAGTAAATTTTTTTAAAATAAATTAGCTTACAATTATTCAAAGAGAGTTGTTTGTGCGATTTTTTTAATTATTTTTTTTTGAACAATTTATAAAATTGAATACATATTAAAATTAAAACTTGCAATTTTTATGTGTAATTGTAGATGGTTTATTCAATTTTACTATTGTTTACCATCTTTTCAATTTTAAAAGTTGATAGTTTATTTTTAAAAAAAATTGAAATTATCATTTTGTAAGTAATCAATTTACTAAGATGAAAATTATTTATCTTCAAATAATTTAAGTGGAAAAAAGGCAAACATGACGATAAAATTGTTCTTTTCATAGCTAGTTACAAGGTCACAAAAAAAATATTGTCCTTCAATTATTTACCTTAACCCAACTGCATAGTAATGTTGAAGGAAGCTGATGAAACATGTCAAAGGAACATGTTCGGTGAAGCTGTCTGACGAGTTAGAAGTTTGAGTTACACTAGGACTAGACTACTCAATCCTAATTTATGTAAAAGTCTATACTTTGTACGACTAAAGCTGATGTCGTCGACTAGGATAAGGTACATAATATATTTATGTTGTATTAGGATACCTAGTGTAGCTAGTATAGGATTTTTCTCCTATATAAGGAGTATGTAACTCAATCATTCAGTCATCAATACAATCCTTGATTCTTCACATATCTGTGAGAATTCTACATGATATCAGAGTGATAAAGTTTTTCCGCTCTGTAATGTACTATATCTAACAAAAAACAACAAAATTATCAAACCACAATGGCCCCTTCTACCAACACTCTTTCAACTTCTTCACTTCATCACCTTATTTCGTCCTGCTCCATTAAACTTAAGCCGACGAACAATCTTCTGTGGAGGAAACAAATGACTCAATTGATTCAAGTGATGAGATTAACCTATCTCATCACAGAATCACCTAAAGAGACTCGTTCCACTGGACAGGCAACTGAGAAAACTGTAGCAGGCGAGAAGGGTGTAGAGGACAACAACATTGTTGATGACTGGGAAGAGAAGAATGTGTTACTAAGGATTTGGATGTCAGACACCTTGACAGAAGAAACATGTACCTGATCGTAGGTTGCTCAGCTGCCAATGAGATGTGGGAATGCTTGGAAGAATCATATCTTCAAGTAACAAAAGATAAGGAGTTCTAGCTCAAGCAACAACTGCAAAGTATGAAGCTAGGAACCAAACAAATTGATGAATACATGAAGGAATTCAAAGGTATATGTGCTGGCCTTGCAGCCATCCACAAGACTGTAGATGAGGATAGCAAAGTTATTAATTTTGCTAGAGGTCTAGGTCATAAGTACAAGACCTTCAAAACTTTCATGTTAGGTAAGACAACGTATACTACTTTTAATCAATTTATTAATGATCTTAGGGATTTTGATATGAGGGAGGATGAAGAAGAAGTGCCTCAACAAAATCATAACATGACATTATCTTCCCAAAGAGGTAGGGGAAGAGGAAATTACTCTCAAAGAAGAGGAAACAATAACTTTAATTCCAGAGGACGAGGTTTTAAGCCTGCTGGACAGGGAACAACTTCTTATAACAACAGAAACAGACCTGGTCCTCAGAACAGTCCTTCAAGTGGAAGTCATGAGAGGAATAATGCTGATGCGTGTCAAATTTGTGGTAGGAATAACCATACTACTCTTAAGTTTTTTTATAGGCGGAATTACTCTTACCAAGTCGCAGATGAGCTACATCAAGCATTGGCTGTTACTAATCTTCAAAACACTGATGACACCTTATATGTGGACTCAGGAGCAAGTAGTCATATGACACATCACTGAGGTATCCTAATTGATATTAAACACTATAATGGACCAAATAAAATTATTATTGGGAATGGATCAAAGTTAGACATAACGCATGTTGGGAACATCTAGATTGTCACGCCCCGAGCTACCCCCGAGACGCAGACACGGAACCTAGGACCACAAGTGATCGCAAGCTAACTCTGCTGGCATGATCATGAGCATACTAAAGACAATAGACTGTTGTGGAAACTAAATCATACTTAAAATGAAAAGATGGGAAATACCCATATTCTATAACTGAGAAATTTGAAAATAATGAGTTTAATAGAAAAGAAATATTAACTCAATACTAAGCTGAATCTAACTATGTCCGAAAATAGCCTCTAAACTAGACTAGAAATACTGGGACAAGCCCCAGCTAAATCTAGCAAAAACTGAAACTAAATGACTAAAGACTGAAATGAAACTCATGACTGTTGTCCTCGGAGAATGAGGACTCACCACTGAATCTGCTGAACTGGAGATCGGGAAATCAATTTATGCGTGATCTGAATGTTGAGAACCTGAACCTACATCACGAGAAGATATAGCGCATGTATGGGTCAGTACTTGAAAGGTACTGAGCATGTAGGATAGAGTAAAGCTGAAATAAAACATAACTGAACAAGCACAAAAAAAGTATAATAATCTGAACGTAATGTGCTGATTTCTGAGCTAACTGGATGCAATGACCAATTTATAACATGCTGAAACTGAATACTGAATATACTGATAAATCGTCAATGCAGAGAGTCTGACTGAACTGTGGGAGCTACTAATTACCGATAATAAAATCACATGAGCTAAATGTGGAGTCCGATGTATACGCCCCATCGAGAGGACCCAATATACCCTGCCAAAGGTATAAAGGCATGCTGGCGTGATCACTAAACTGATTGCCCACAGAGGGGACTTGCAACCTACTTGGCTGGTAGTTCTGGGACTATTGGGTACGCTAAACCCTAGTTTAACCCGGTATTAAGCTACTCCCAATGAATTCTTTAAATTAACTGATTATATCTGAATTTCTGTAAATACTGGATAGCTCAAAATTGAACATACAAACTGAGAATGCAATAATTAATCTGGTAATTATGCATTTATAACTGAGACATGTATATCTGAAGTGTCTGAAATATATGACCTAGCATATGTAATTCAAGAACTAACGAAATACAAAGCTAGAGTTCTGAAATTCATGCGATGATCTGAGCAATAACATGATAATCTGATTTGGAACATATATTTAATAAATTCATGAAGTTATATCAAAGTTCTATAAACCCTAGGTTTAATCATAATAAAAGAATTAAGAACCGACTGAAACTAAGGACCCAATGGGTGAAAGGAACCCACTAGTAAAATCCCACATACCTGGTGATGAAATCCACGGAAAAATACTTAAGTTTCGAGGCTGGAACTACTGGAGCTTGTGGCGTTCTTGAACTAGGGTTCTTGAGTTTTTTTCTCCTCTCTTGCTTCTAATTTTCTAAGTTTTGATTTAATGAATTGACTTGGATATGTTTTAATTATGTTTTTAGGCTTATACTGACTAAAATCTAATGATTTAGGGTCAAAACGACGTAACTTAGGGTTAAAATGGAGTGAAAAAGGTCAAAAAGACCCCTGGGAAGGTTACGTTCGGGCCTCACGACGACCAGGACTGACGGTCCGTCGTGCGCCCGACGCCCCGTCGTTGGGTCCGTTATGAGGGCCTATTCACAAGCCTTTACTAAAATGGGCATAACTTTTTACTCGGAGGTCTGATTTTAGCAAGATTGGTGTCTATGGAAACATAATTCAATTCTCTATCTGTAGGTAGGTCACGGGAGACCTAATTAATTTTGTGTTAAGAGTTATGATCATTTTAAGTTGACCCAACTGCGTTTCCCCTTAACTGGCTGCAAATTTTCCACCTACGGACCGTAGGTCCACCTACGAACCATGCTGGTCATCCATAGCTCTTGTCAGAGAGTGGTTGAAGGGAGTATTGATCGACGGTCACGGACTACGAACCGTCGTTTGACCTATGGACCGTAAGTCCGTCCATCGTCAAAGACTTAACCAATTTTTCTAGGCTGAAATTTTTGGGAGTTTCTAATCCCATCGACGGTTGTGCAGGATGGAGCGTGGTTCAGGCTACGCTCCGTCGATGCCACCATTGGTAGCACCTGCAGATTTTTCTGAAAAACAAATTTTGGTCTAATTTGGCTACGGGGTGTTACATTATCTCCCCTTTGGAAACATTCATCCTCGAATGAAGACTAAACTAGCTAAAATAGAGGGAGAGAGATGCAAACCCCACTACTAAACACTGAGAACTGAGTTCTGACTGAATTGAGTTCTGAGTACATGCAATTACGCTCAAAATGAAAGTACAAACTAAGGGAACATGATTCTAAAACTGAATTTACGCATGAATGACTGTAAAACTGAAGAGGAACTATTACCTCAAGATGGAGAGGAATCGGAAGGAAAAAGGTAAGGATACTTGGCTTTCATGGTTGCTTCTGCTTCCCAAGTAGCTCCCTCTACGAACTGACTCCTCCACAAAACCTTGACTGAAACGACTTCTTTGTTTCTCAACCTTCTAGCCTGACGGTCAAGAATCTCAACTTGTACATCCTCATAAGAAAGACTATCATTCACCGCCATACTCTCTAATGGCACTATAGAGGCTGGGTTTCCCACGCACTTCTTCAAGAGTGAGATGTGGAAGACCGGATGCACTGCTTCCCTTTCAATATCTTGTAAGGGCCTACATATCTAGGACTGAGCTTCCCTTTCTTTCCAAATCTCATCACCCCTTTCATAGGTGAGACTTTCAGAAAAACCCAATCATCAACTTGGAACTCTAGTTCCCTTCTCCTTACATCTGTATAAGATTTCTGACGACTTTGGGCTGTCTTAAGTCTATATCTAATGAGTTGCACTTTCTCCATAACATAAAAGACTGAATTTGACCCTATCCAATCTGCTTCACCTACTTCAAACCAACCAACAGGAGATCTACATCTACGCCCATATGAAGCCTCATAAGGGGCCATCTGAATGCTGGAATGGTAGCATTTATTGTAGGCAATCTCAATAAGAGGAAGGTGATCATCCCAACTACCTTTGAAATCGATCACACAAGCTCTCAACATATCCTCTAAGGTCTGAATGGTACGCTCTGCCTTTCCATTCGTCTATGGATGAAATGTTGTACTAAGGTTAACTGAGTACCAAGACCTTTTTGAAATGATTTCCAGAAATGAGAGGTAAATTGAGGACCTCTATCTGAGATGATAGACAAAGAAACCCCATGCAACCTCACAATTTCAGTAAGGTAAAGCTTGGCATAGTCCTCTGCCGAATATGTAGTCCTGACCGCCAAAAAGCGAGAAGACTTAGTCATCCTATCAACTATCACCCATATTGAGTCATGCTGTCTGCGAGTACGAGGTAACCCTGTGATGAAATCCATATTGATCACATCCCACTTCCAAGTAGGAATATCGATCTCTTGAGTCATACCTCCTAGTTTCTGATGTTCTACCTTGACTTTCTGGCAATTAGGGCACTTACTCACAAAGTCTACTATATCCCTCTTCATGCCATTCCACCAATATACTTCCCGCAGATCGCGGTACATCTTAGTGGCACCTGGATGAATAGAATACCTGGAGTTATGAGCTTCTGCAAGAATATGCTGCCTTAACTCTCCCACATCAGGAACACACAATCTACCTTGGTAGCGAAGTACACCATCTCCCCCTTGGGAGAAAACCTCCACTCTATGATTGTTGACTGCACCCTTTAGTTCAAGCAAGATCGGATCACTCTCTTGCTTTTCCTTTACCTCCACTACCAAAGACGATTCTGCCCCATTTTGAACTGTTACACCGCTGTTTGATGTGCGCATAAGGCAAACTCCCAAGCGAGCAAGCCTGTGAACATCCTTCACTAACTCCTTTCTTTTTTTTCTCAACATGGGCTACACTACCCATGGATAATCTACTAAGAGCATCGGCCACTACATTCTCCTTTCCAGGATGATAATGCACACTCATATCATAATCCTTAAGGAACTCAAGCCATCTCCTCTGGCGAAGATTCACTCTTTCTGGGTGAACACATACTGAAGGTTCTTATGATCAGTGAACACATCTACATGAACACCATACAAGTAGTGTCTCCATATCTTGAGTGCAAACACCACTGCTGCAAGCTCAAGGTCATGAGTTGGATAGTTCTTCTCATGCACCTTAAGCTTTCTAGAGGCATAAGATATAACCTTATCTCTTTGCAACAACACACAACCAAGGCCAACTCTGGATGCATCGCAATAGATCACATAACCATCTGAACCCTCTGGTAGAGTCAAGACAAGAGTTGTAGTCAATCTAGTTTTCAATTATGCGAAGCTTTTCTCACAATCATCTGACCATTGGAACTTGACCATCTTGTGAGTCAACCTAGTCAATGGCGAGGCTATGGATGAAAATCCTTCCATGAACCTTCTGTAATAACCTGCTAGACCTAAGAAACTTCTGATATCTGTAGCAGAGGTAGGTCTGTGCCATTGTTTCACTGCTTCTATCTTTTGTGAATCTACGCGGATCCCTTCGCTAGATACAATGTGACCAAGGAAAGCAACAGATTGCAACCAAAACTCACATTTACTAAACTTAGCGAATAATTGGCGATCTTTGAGAGTTTGTAGAACAACTCTCAAATGAATTGCATGTTCTTCCTCACTCCTAGAGTAAATGAGGATATCATCAATGAAGACGATAACGAACAAGTCCAAGTACTGTTTGAACAATCTGTTCATCAAATCCATGAAAGTTGTAGGAGCATTGGTTAGTCCAAACGACATAACTACAAATTCATAATGACCATACGAGTTCTGAAGATGGTTTTTGAAATGTCACTATCTCTGACTCTGAGCTGATGATAACACGATCTGAGGTCTATCATTGAGAAATGACTAGCACCCTGAAGTTGGTCAAACAAGTCATCAATCCTGGGGATGGGATACTTATTCTTGATTGTGACCTTGTTAAACTGTCTATAGTCAATGCACATTTTGAGAGAACCATCTTTCTTCTTTACGAACAATACTGGTGCACCCCATGGTGAAATACTAGGTCTGATGAAACCCTTATCTAGAAGGTCTTTCAACTGCTCTTTCAATTCCTTAAGCTCTGCTGGATCCATTCTGTAAGGAGGAATAGAAATAGGCTAGGTATCTGGAAGGAGATCAATTCCAAAGTCGATTTTTCTTTCGGGAGGAACACCGAGAAGATCTTTTGGAAATACTTCTGGAAATTAACAGACTACTGGAACTGACTCAAGAGATGGGGTTTCAAGGCTAGAATCCTTAACCCGAACTAGATGATAGATATAACCCTTTGATATCATCTTTCTAGCATTAAGGTAAGAAATAAATCGACCCATAGGCGCTAGGCTACTACCCTTCCATTCTAAGATTGGTTCGTCTGGAAACTGAAAATAAACAATCCTAGTTCTACAATCGACTGAGTCATAACATGAGTGTAACCAATCCATGCTTAGAATGACATCGAAGTCTACCATTTCTAACTCTACTAGATCTGCTGAGGTGACTTTCTGAGATACTGTTACAGGGCAATTTCTATATACTCGTCTAGCTATAACTGGGTCAACGACTGAGTAGAGACTTAGAGAATGGTTCTGAGAGAGTTTCTGGACTAATACTGATTTGGACTGCTATACTGAGTTATAAAAGACAAAGTCATGTCTGTTGTCTTTCCACTGACTGAACCATATGTGAGTCACATCCTTGAGTTTGTAAGATGCCAATGTCACCTATTACTACCTGTTACTGATTTCACACAAAATGTTTTCTTGACCTCATCGATGAACTTCTTTGAGTCCTTACCAACTTGTGATCCTAAAAACTTAGGCGGATTCATCCTAACAAAATCACAACTCTGGTTGCCACTTATCGGTCATTTCTTCTAGTAGGAACTAGAACCTACTGATTGTTCTGGTTGGTCATACTCTGATCCAAAAGCTGAATTGGCATTCTGAAACTCTGCATTTGAACTTCCTTATCTATTACTAGAGGAACTGCGTTGGCATTGCGTGCATTATCATTCCATGCCTAAGCTCTACAAGAAGGAATGATCTTAAGCGCACAACGTCAAGTTAGAATGGAATTTGATCATACCTTACGCACGATAACAGTAACAAGAAAGTGAAGTTTTCCTAAAACACTTCATAGCCTCCCTAACAGTAGATGTGGTGCACTTCACACCCATGAAAAAGACTCTGCTTAGTGCGGCTTTTTCAGACATCTTAGGACTCTTGAACCTACTGCTCTGATACCAAGTTTTGTCACGCCCTGAGCTACCCCCAGACGCGGACACAGAATCTAGGACCACAAGTGATCCCAAGCTAACCTTGTTGGCATGATCACGAGCATACTAAAGATAATAAACTGTTAAGGAAGCTAAATCATACTTAAAATGAAAAGATGGGGAATACCCATATTCTATAACTGAGATATTTGAAAACAATGAGTTTAGTACAAAAGAAATATTAACTCAATACTAAGCTGAATCTAACTATGTCTGAAATAGCCTCTAAACTAGACTAGAAATACTGGGACAAGCCCTAGCTAAATCTAGCAAAAACTGAAACTAAATGACTAAAGACTGAAATGAAACTCATGACTGTTGTCCTCGGAGAATGAGGACTCACCACTGAATCTGCTGAACTGGAGATTGGGAAATTGATCTATGCGTAATCTGGATGCTGAGAACCTGAACCTACATCACGAGAAGATGTAGCGCACGTATGCGTCAATACTAGAATAAAAGTAAAGCTGAAATAAAACATAACTGAACAAGCACAAAAAACAAGTATAATAATCTGAACGTGATGTGCTAATTTCTGAGCTAATTGGATGCAATGACCAATTTATAACATGCTTAAACTGAATACTGAATATACTGATAAATGGTAAATGCAAAGAGTCTGACTGAACTGTGGGAGCTACTAATAACCGATAATAAAACCACATGAGCTATATGTGGAGTCCGATGTATACGCCCCATTGAGAGGACCCAATATACCCTGCCAAAGGCATAAAGACATGCTGGCGTGATCACTAAACTGATTTGCCCACAAAGGGGACTTACAACCTACTTGGGTAGTAGTTTTGGGACTATTGGGTACGCTAAACCCTAGTCCAACTCGGTATTAGGCTACTCCCAATGAATTCTATAAATTAACTGATTATATTTGAACTTCTATAAATACTGGATAGCTCAAAACTGAACATACAAACTGAGAATGCAACAATTAATCTGGTAATTATGCATTTATAACTGAGGCATGTATATCTGAAGTGTTTGAAATATATGATCTAGCATGTGTAATTAAAGAACTAACGAAATACAAAGCTAGGGTTCCAAAATTCATGCGATAATCTGAGCAATAACATGATAATCTTATTTGGAACATATTTTTAATAAATTCATGAAGTTATATCAAAGTTCTAGAAACCCTAGGTTTAATCATGATAAGAGAATCAAGAACTGACTGAAACTAAGGACCCAATGGGTGAAAGGAACCCACTAGTGAAATCCCATATACCTGGTGATGAAATCCACGGAAAAATACTTAAGTTTTGGGGCTGGAACTGCTAGAGCTTGTGGCATTCTTGAAGTAGGTTCTTGAGCTTTTTTCTCCTCTCTTGCTTCTAATTTTCTATGTTTTGATTTAATGATTTGACTTGGATTTTTTTAAATTATGTTTCTAGGCTTAAATTGACTAAAATCTGATGATTTAGGGTCAAAAAGACGTAAATTAGGGTTTAAACAGAGTGAGAAAGGTCAAAAAGACCCTGGGAAGGTTGCTGTCGGGCCTCATGACGGCCAGGACTGACGGTGCGTCGTGCGGCCGACGCCCCGTCGTTGGGTCCGTCGTGAGGGCCAATTGAACAAGCCTTTACTAAAATGGGAATAACATTTTACTCGGAGGTCTGATTTTAGCAAGGTCGGTGGCTATGGAAACATTATTCAATTATCTATCTGTGGGTAGGTCATGGGAGACCTAATTCATTTTTTGGTAGGAGTTATGATCATTTTAAGTTGACCCAACTGCATTTCCCCTTAACTGGCTGCAAATTTTCCACCTATGGTCAGACTTACAGACCGTAGGTACACCTACGAACTGTAGGTACACCTAAGAACCATGCTGTTCATCCATAGCTCTTGTCAGAGAGTGGTTAAAGGGAGTCTTGATCGACGGTCACGGACTACGGACCGTCATATGACCTACGGACCGTAAGTCCGTCCATTGTCCAAGACTTAACAAATTTTTCTAGGCTGAAATTTTTGTGAGTTTCTGATCCCATCGAAGGTTGTGCAGGACAGATCATGGTTCAGGCTACGTTCCCTCGATGCCACCGTTGGTAGCACCTGCAGATTTTTCTGAAAAATTAATTTTTGGTCTGTTTTGGCTACGGGGTGTTACATACATCAAGTCTAAAATTAAAGGAAGTTCTTGTAGTCTCTAAGATTAATAAGAATTTACTCTCAGTTAGTAAGCTTGCAAAGGATAATTTTTGCACACTTGAATTTGATGAAACTAACTTTTTTGTAAAGGACAAGAAGACAAGGACACAACTATCCCAAGGGAACTAAAAGAAATGGACTCTATGCTTAGAAAATAACAATCTCTATGCTTTAACTGCTGCACATGATTGGAACACGTCATACAACATGTGACATACTAGATCAGGGCATCCTAGTTTGAAGTCTTTAATGTTTTTGAATAATAATAGTTGCATCGATAATAGTAGTTGGAAAAAAATGCCTACTGTTTGTTCTAGTTGTCAGTTGGGAAAGAGTTGTAAACTTTCTTTTGGTTTGAGAAATAAAATTGAGAAAGAACCTTTATTGAAAATCCATTGTGACTTATGGGGACCTGCTTTTGTCAAATCTTCCCAACATATGAAATATTATGCCATTTTTATTGATGATCACACAAGATATACATAGATTTACCCACTGAAAAAGAAGTCTGAATTCTTTGAGGTCTTCCTAAAATTTCCGAAAATGGTGGAAAAATAATTTTCTAAAGAGATTAAGATTTTTCACTATGATGGAGGTGGTGAGTTTATCCAAACAGACTTCATTAAGCATTTGGAAGATCATGGCATTGTGAGATATATTTCATGTCCTAACACACCTGAACAAAATGGAGTTGCAGAGAGAAAACATAGGCATATGGTGGAGACTAGCTTAACTCTACTACTTCATGTAATCTACCTTGTTTTTATGGGTTGAAACTTTCCTCACTGCAGTATTTCTCATCAATAGATTGCCTTCATCGTCCTAAAATGGTGACTCCATTTGTTAAGTTGTATGGGGAATAACCTGATTACAACAGTCTAAAAGTGTTCGGGTGTAGTTGTTTTTCATATATCAAGGGTAACAATAAGTTCAGTCCAAAGAACTATCCTTGTGTGTTCATTAGGTACAACAGTATATAGATGCTATCATTCCTCTACAAGGAGGGTTTACATATCCAGACATGTTGTGTTTGATGAAACCACATTACCCTATGTGTCTCCAAAGCAATCTCAGACAACATTGATGTCTCACCTCACCGTGCTACTTTTGTTGAATCTTTCTCTAAACTGCAGGAACATGATAATTATGATCAGGGGAAGTACATGCTACTAGCCCACACATTACTAGTGATAAGTTGTTGCACCTCATGTACTCATTGATGATAAGAAAACTATTGACCTCTCAGGCGTAAGATCAGATGTTGAGGAACAGGTTAAGGTTGATGATCCATATAGTAATACTAAAATTCCAGCTGCAAATTTTGAATCTGCCAGTAGCAGTGAGGAACAGTTACAGGTCCAACCAATGATCATCATCAAACAACCACTTTAATTGATGTACCAATCGATCATCAACTTGGCAATGCTACACTCCAGTCCACTACCTTGGTTGATGTACTAGTTGAGGTACTTCCTGCACCACAAGGGCATCATATGATCACCAAGAACAAGGCGAAGAAATAACACTTGTCACTTGTTGGCCTCACAAATTGAGTAACAAGTTGTCTTCTAGCCAACTTCTGACGAACAAAATGATAGTCCATTTTAATATGTTTAGTTCTAGCATGTATAACTGGAATAACTATCATGTACAAAGCACTGATGTTGTCACAATACATGCAGGTACAGATCGAGAAAACACCCCAAAATGATGAAGTAGATACATGATCCATGTCATCTCTGATGCAGTGGAGGCAAGTGCTATATACTTAGCTTCAACACTTGAACAAGCAACTGTGGGCTGTTTCTTGAAGGTCTAAGAAATATAGTTTGCACCTAGGTAGATGCTATAGCCTGTAGTTGATCTCTTAGTGGTGGTACAACCTCCCCAATCAGCATCAGAGTACCCATACAACCTACGTGGTGATTGTGAAATAAGTCTAAGTCTAAAGTGCGGAGTGCCTTTGATATACCTGAGAATTCTTTTCACCCCTTGAAGAAGTGCACTGTTTGGATTTTGCATAAATTGGCTCGCTAAATTTACAACATGAGTAATATCTGGTCTTGTGAGAGTCAAGTATTGAAGACTCCCTACTATCATTTTGTAAAAAGATGCTTCAACTAGGCTACCCACAACTTCATGTAGTCCATGTTTTGTAGCCAAAGGAGTGGCTATAGCCTTTGAAAAAGTAATTTCAGTCTTGTCTAGCAGCTCAGAAGAATACCTACTCTGGCTTATGTGGATGCCCCTATCAAAATACTTAACCTCAACTCCAAGAAATAAGTGTAAATGACCAAAATTTTTCACGACGAACTCCTTCCCAAGTTGTAGATACAATTTTGAGACATGAGATGGATTACTTTCTGTGACAATAATATCATTCACACATAAAAAGAGAAATATTTTGCCTATGTGAGTTTTCAAATTAAATAAGGAAGGGTCAACCTTACGACAAATGAAACCAAGGTGTAAGAGATGCATGCTAAACCTATCAAACTATGCTCTTGGTTCTTGTTTAAGACTATACAATGATTTTTTAAGTAGACATACATGCTGATGATACTGGGGATTAATAAAATCAGGAGGTTGACTCATGTACATCTCATCTTGTAAAAAGCCATAGAGAAAGACATTTTTGACATCGAGTTGTCTAACTTCCCACTTTGAACTGACAACATTGGATAAAACCACCCTTATAGTTGTTGCTTTAATCACATGACTGAATGTTTCTTCAAAATCTATCCCTTCAAGCTGCGAGAATCCCGTTGCCACAAGTCTGGCCTTGTATCTATCTACTGTTCCATCAGCTTTTAATTTTGTCTTGAACAACCATTTTGATCCAACCAAGTTCATACCAAGAGATCTGGGCACCAAAATCCGTGTCTTGTTAGTATGTAAAACATCAATCTCTTCCTACATTGCTGCAAACCAATGAGGTAATTTTAGTGCTTCCATCGTAGTATTTAGTTCTCTCACAATTTATGTGTTGTTGTGAGCAACAAGTAACAAGTGTTGTTCCTTTGCCTTGTTCCTGGTAATCATATGATGCCCTTGTGGTGCAGGAGGTACCTCAATTAGTACATCAACCAAGGTAGTGGACTGGAGTGTAGCATTGTCAAGTTGATGGTCAACTGGTACATCAACTAAAGTGGTTGTTTGATGATGATCATTGGCTGGACCTGTAAGAGCAACATGTTCCTCACTGCTGCTGACAGATTCAAAATCTGCAACTGGACTTTCAATACTACTATATGGATCATCAACCTCAACATGTTCATCAACATCTGATCCGACGACTGAGAGGTCAATAATACTCTCATCATCAAAGAGTACATGAGGTGTAACTGCATTATCACTAGTAATGTGTGGATTATAGGATTTCTAGTGTAGCTAGTATATGACTCTTCTCCTATATAAGAAGTTATGTAACTCAATAATTCAATCATCAATACAATCCTTGATTCTTCACATATCTGTGAGAATTTTACATGGTATTAGAGCTGACATGGATCATGTATCTACTTCATGATCCTGGGGTGTTTCTTAAATGTGTACCTACATTGTATTGTTACAACATGAGTGCTTTGTACATGATAGTTAATCCAGTTATGCATGCTAGAACTAAACGTGTTGAAATGAACTATCATTTTGTTCGTGAGAAGGTGGCTAAAGGACAACTTGTTACTCAATTTGTGAGGTCTAAAAATCAGCTAGCAGATATTCATACAAAAGCATTAACCAAACAGGTTTTTGCTGAGTTTTATCGCAAACTAGGAGTTACAGTTCCTCCACTCACTAGCTTGAGGGGAAGTGTTGAAAGAAGCTGATGGAACATGTCAAAGGAACATGTTCGGTAAAGTTGTCTGACGAGTTAGAAGTTTAAGTTACACTAGGACTAGACTACTCAATCCTAATTTATGTACAAGTCTATACTTTGTAGGACTAAAGCTGATGTAGTCGACTAGGATAAGGTGTACATAATATATTTGTGTTGTATTAGGATTTCTAGTGTAGCTAATATATGACTCTTTTCCTATATAAGGAGTATGTAATTCAATCATTCAATCATCAATACAATCCTTGATTCTTCACATATCTGTGAGAATTCTACAAGTAATTAAAGAGTATAATTGAAAAGATTTTTTTTATAAAGTTTTAATCCAAACACAAGATGAGGTGAGAAACAATGAATCAAACATTTGGTAAAAATAATCTCTGCATTACTAATCCCTCCATTGTTAATTTTTGTATTACTAATCTCAGTATTACTAATCTCTACATTATTAGTTTTTGTACCAAACGAACACTAAGTGAAAAAAGAAAGGCAAAATGAGGAAAAACTTTTTGTTTCAATTATTCATTAAATTTAAGGATTGAAACTTTAGCACCCAAATGTGGACGTCTACATTTTAAAACACACTACCTACTTAGTAGGACAAGACTTAATGAGACATTCAAAGTTGAGTAACACCTTTTCCTTTTTTAAGTGAAAATTTTCTATACACGCATCTTATTTCATCAAGATTTTTTTAAAATTATAATTAAAGAAAATTAAAAAAAAATCAAAAGTCTGAATAAAAATTGAATTAAAATAATCCATCCAAATAAAATTAGGGATATTTGAAATTTGGGTGGGTTATTTTAATTCAATTTTTGTTCAAAAATTTTATTTTTTAATTAAAAAAATTAATGATACGGTCGAATTATAATTGACCACATGTCAAAAATGATTTTACAAAGTCAGTGTTAAAAAATAATGACATGAATGAGTCTTTTCTTAAACGGTAATGGCATAGATGGACCAAACTTTTAACGAATGACATAAATGAGCCTTTTCTAAAAATTTGATGACATATTTGAGTCTTTTCCCTTATAAGAATTAAGAAGTATATTCGTTATTAAAAGTAGGTCTTGCCTTTGTGTAGACAAAGATACATTTGCTGTGAAGTGTTGAGTTATTGGAGCGTACAAAAGGGTAAAGAAAAACATGATAAAAATCTACTATAGTATTATAAAATAATGGCCTAAATCATATACAGCCCCTCAAAATTGTCCGCATATTTCACTTAGACACCTTAACTATACGATGTTCTTATTGAACACCTCAATGGTTCAAAAGTCATGCCCATTGAACACAAAATGCTGACATGTTAAAAAACATGTGATTTACTCTCTTTAAGTGCGTAAAGGTACCAAAATAATTTTTTTTCTCTAACTTTTACAGCTAAATTAATATTTTTTAAAAAGGAAATAATTAACAAAAAAAAAGAAAAAAAAGAAAGAGTTGTCTTCTTCCCCAGAGTTGTCTTCTTCCCCTGCAACTATGCATAACCCACCCCAATATTTCCCTTACCTGCAACTATGCACAACCCACCCCATGCCCTGCACCTCTCTCTTTCTCTCACAATTTATGGTTCTTCTCTTGCTTTTTTACTTTTTTTTAGATCTACGTCTCAAATATTGATTCGGCGAATTATTTGTTACAAGAAAATGTTATAATTATAATTATTTCACGACCAAAGACACGAAAATAATGCACTGGTTATGTTAGTGAAAGAGATAAAATTGAATGAAAGAGAAGGAAGAGGAAGGGCGATAATTTGCTGGCGTCGTAATTGTCGTCGGTGGCGGTGAAGACAATGGGTCGGGCGGGGGTTAAATAAAACAATAAAAACAAAAATAAGTTTTATATTTATAAAATTATTTAAATAGAGCCATTTAAAAAAATTTAACTCAATCCACGTGTCATCATTTTATTGGTGGGTAGTTTTTTCAAAAAATTCTTTTCAATTTTTTTTAGTTAGTAAATAGATCAAAATAGTTGTATTTTAGAACATCATTTTTAAATAAATTTTTGGATTTAAATGCATGTGTCATCATTTAATTCACCAATTTGTCATGTCATTGCCATGTCATAGCGAGTGCACTACACACATCTCATATATTTGGTTGATTGTAAAAGAATGTCAAATAGGTATCAATTTTAAGGGGTATAGGTGTTCAATAGTAACTAGCCCTAATTAAGGTGTCTAAATGAATTATGCGGAAAATTTTAAAGGACTATAGATGACTTAAGCCTAAAATAATCAAAGATGAATGCCATGTGTAAGACTCACATAAAGCCTACCTTCACCTCAATGCCATATGTAAGACCCACATATAGCCTATCTCCATCACAATGCCATATGTAAAGCCTATCTCAGCATCCACTTATACCCATGATTGCTTAATTCCTTTGGTTGTAAATAGTCACAAGTTCGCTAGTGAAGTGTAGAGAAAAAAATATTTGAAATATATTATTATGCTTTGTATTAAGATCAAATTTGGTCTGATGATTTTTAAAATTAATATTCTTTGAATATTTTATTTTAAAGAATTCAAAATATATATTTTGTCATTTTAATGTAATTTGTTGATAGTCATCCTTCTCTCAAAGTATTAGAATTTTTATCGATTGTTTTATTTATATTATTTTGTCACAGTCGGACATTCAAATATTTGTTCATTTTTTATAAAATCATTATTTCTGTTAAGCTACAATTTTTACATGTCATTATTATGTTTTTTATAATATTCATTTTATTTGTTACATTATTAATATTCAATTTAAAAATTCATTCAAATTCAAAGAGAATTTACATACACAAATTGTAACGACCTGTTTAGTCGTTTTGAGCAGCAGATTTTATTTCTGGAAAAACTGTGTGAGTCGACGGAACCCACGACGGACCGTCATGGACACGACGGGCCGTCGAGGGTGTCTCGTTCCAAAAGACTTAGACTTCTGAAATTTGGGTACTGAAATCGACTCTCTGAACTT
>NC_028647.1:14071814-14139017 GCF_001406875.1 Solanum pennellii
TCTTAGTTTAGTAATTTGATCATAGATGTTCTTGTGGTGATGACTTCCAGATTTTGGGGAAATAATAGATGTTGAATTTTAGAAGTTATTGAATTGTCTTTTATTAATGAGTTTAAGTCTTCCGCATTGCTTTATGTTGATATTAAATTGAAATGTTAAGGTTTAGATTGGTTGGTTCGCTCACATAGGAGGGTAAATGTGGGTGCCAGTCGCGGCTCGATTTTGGGTCGTGACACAAATATTTTATCAACCAATAATTTTTTGGCCATAATCTCAAGTTCATAAGTTAGGCCTATTTTTAAAAATTTTCTATTTATATAATACTTGGCTCATAAGGTTAAGGTGGTGAAACATTTTAGGGGATACTGTTTTTTAGATTTTGTAGTTCATCGGAGTTCCGCGGGAGTCCACCACCCAAAAACCCCTTTTCCTTTTCCCTTTTGCAACAAAACCAGTCCCTATTCTTCCCGTTACCAAGACCCCATCCCTTTTACACACCTCTAATAACCCATCTCTGTTCCTCTTCACTTGAACCACCATTTCCCCACTAAACCACAACCAAAAACCTCTCTTTATTTTGCTTATTTTTCTAGCAAGCGAACAACCAGAAGAACACCATCTCCCTGTTCTTTTGTAATTCCGGCCAACAAGTGTTAATCCCTTTCTTATCCTCCTCTTTCCAGTCAGCAAATCAGACCACAACCGCCTCCAAACAGCTAGAAATGAACCTTAAACAACCCCTTCTACTTTTCCGTTTCCCGGTTGTCTCAAAGTCGAAACGACCCCTTCCCTTTTTTTTCCTTTCAAGTTTTTGTTTGTTTTGTAGGTTGTCCGCGAGCTCCATCTCCGGTGAACAAGCTTGTGAGTTGTGACAATCGATAGAGGTCACCAAAAATTCAATTTCCGGCAAGGTCCTTTCTTTATTATTGATTATCTTGTGGTTATTACTTTTACATTTTGGGTTTGATTCTCTAAAATAGTTGCTTTCGCTGTTATTTCTCTATTTCTCATGTCAATGTCGTTGGTTATTAAGACCAATATATTCCTTTTATTTATTTAATTCTATGACTGATTTGACTTTTAATGAATGTTTTCTTGTTGATTTATGTTACTTGGTGTGTTTATGGCATCCATCATTAATTATATTGATTTTAATATTTGTTGTGTTGTAAATCCATTGAATGAGTGGATAGTCCATAAAGTTGGTACATGAACAACCATTCATATTCACTGGGTTCATGAACTTTTTTGGATAAGAAGTATCTATTTATTATGATACTTAATGTGATGACTTTTGGAGTGATTTCTCACTCTATAAATAGGATTGTTCATTCACTATTGTATGTGACTTACATACACTTGAATAATAAGAAAATTTCTCTTCTTCTATCTACTTCTCTTGTCTTCTTCTCTTTATGATTATAATCTTATGAGCTTGATTTTTATAACACGTAATCAGCACGAGTCTCTAACCAATTGAGAGTGAGTTTTAGTTTTTCTTTAACTCATGTTTTGGTTGATCTCGTTATGAGAATCAAGGTATTATTTGCATAAATTAGGTATGTATTTTCTAAAATATTTTTATGATTTAGAATAAAATAGTATTCAGTCACTAACAATTATCAGGAACCGAAGACATATACTACTATTGGTTAAGTATGACAGGCTATACAAAATTTGTTAAATACAAGAAGGTATAAAATTTTAATAGCATGAGTTTGAATATTATTTTGATTGTTTTGAAAAACTCAAAGGGTGAATCATGTTGTACTTCGGTCTATTATACCGTTGGTTAAGGGTAAGACGATGGGTTCAAGTCTCATCGCACCAAAAAGGGTAAGACATCAGGTTAAGTCCAGATGCACATAATGAAAAATATTTGAGGATAAGACGATAGATTCAAATTCTATCGCACCAAGAGGGTAAGACATCAACTTTGATGCACCGTGATAATAATGTATCGATAAGACATTGAGTTTGAGTCTCAATGCACCATAATGGTGATAAAATGATGATTAAGGCAAAAATAATATATTTTTGATGAAATATCTTGAAATTCATCATATTGAATTTGCTCCATTCCTTGAAAAGAATATGGTAGCAATATGTGATAACTCTGAAATCTGCCTGTTGACTTGCTCCATTCAATCATATGAATGTGATAGCAGTGAATAATTAGTCTGAAAGATGACAAATAATTAATGATATGAATAAGGGCGTGGAGGGACAAAATTATAATAGTCATCATTGTGGTAATGATAAAAGGAAGAACACTATGAGTTCTTCAAATAATCCTTCAAAACGTGAAGGTAATTTTTATTATCATAAGGTATGAAAGATCATTAGACTTGTGAATGTTGTCAACCCAATAATTTGACAATTTTATAAATCCTCTATCATGAGACAAGAAGATAAAGTGATGGTACACTTGATCTTTCAAAGTGATGTTGAGGTGTGTCATGGAAATATGATGAATTTTAAAATATGACAATGTACTTATAATGCAAATTTATGAAGTACATATAAATGATTAGTCCATTCTTTGAAGAGAATGTGACTTTTGATGAGTATCGTGAATGCTCGACCATTCTATAAGAGAATGGGTCAAGATGTGATAAAATCATTATGGATTGAATATATGCAACAACACACCTCTATTGAGAGGTTTGAAAAAAAAATGATATATGTCAAAACTCACCTCTACGGGAGGTTTGAGAGGAAATAAATTTTATTTGACAGAAATGGCTAATCGTATTGTACGTTTATACTTCACTATGGTATGTTTATTATTAATTACCGAAAGAGAAAAAGAAAGAAATAGTTCCTGCCGATAAGGGTTGAGGTCATTATTGTGTGGCAATACAAATTTGCCATTGCTTGTGTACCTATGGTACAACAAAAGTAAAGCAAGAAAGACGTCTTTCTCATAATGATTTTGACCATGACAATAATAATATAATTTCCTCCTCGAAGGAGATTCTCACCATAGGGATGATGTCATGCAATATGTGATAGCACACAAAATTAATTGCAAGCTCTAACGAGTCGTGCTATTATCAGATAAATAATATTGGGGTTGTAGTAAGTCTCAAAAGAAACTTTTTAAGTTTCGGATGAATTGAATATAAATATTGAGACTATAAATCACTACAATCGAAGAGCGTTATAAATATTTTTTTAAAAGATTACCCCACTTTTCCTCTTGCTTGTTCCATACAAACATGTACATGCTGATGAAATCACATGTAAAAATAAATTATAAGTGTACTAAAATAAAAATTAGTTGGCATGACTGGTTGACCATTCCAATTAAAACTGATGCAAACGTAATTGAGAATTCAGGTGATTTATATGATGAAGAAATAAAGATTCTTCAAGAATTCTCTTGTGTTGCTTGTTCTCTTGATAAAATGATCATCGTACCAGCTAAGGTTGGGATTGTAATCCCCTAAAAATTTTTGGAACATATAAGAGGGTGAATATGGGCCCGTTCACCTGCCATGTGGATCATTTTCAACTATATGATCGATGCATCTATGCGATGGTCACATGTTTTTTTTTGTTGTCAACTTACAATTGGTTTTGTAAGGTTTTTTGCTCGAATTGTTAAAATTGAGAGCACAGTTTCAAACTATGAAGTTATATTAATAATACTGGTTGATTTACTAGAAATTGTATGCCTCCAATTACAACTAAATCATGGTTATGAGAACAAAACTACCAAATAAGATTTGGTATGAGATAATTTTATTTAACATGTAGCAACACATGTATGCATCAAACCAACAAGGTTTCCCCATTAAAATATGTTCAGGGTCAGGAACCATATAATTTTCATCTAAAATGTTGAATGTGCGGTTATGATTTTAATTGCTCCACCACGCACAAAGATGAACTTCCAAATAAGGTTGAAATGAATGTTAGATTTCCTAACATTAGGGGGAGAGATGATTGAATTGACAGCTGAAAATTATGTGTGAGGTTAATTATGAATTATCTAGATCCTCGTTAAATAAATATGTGAACTTAAAGTTCTAGGGATAATTCAGTTGCATAATGTTGCAAATCAGTAGCCAGATGAATGCACTGACCCTATGATATAATTCAGCTGCAAATGCTCCAATGTGAAGTCCTTGAAGGACAGAGTCTATGATACGCCGGAAGCGTAATAGACCAATCGATTCCAAATATAAAATTCCTTGAAGAAGGAAGGAGCAAATGATCAATATGGTCATGATAATGAGGCAAGTGCTATAAAAGAGCACATTGACATAACACTTCATAAAATCTTGAAAAAGGTTCAGGTACCTGAAATAATGAAAAATGAAGAGATCTCGATAAGTTATGTCTTGTTGGAATCGATATCAAATAACCGTCGACGGTATCTTTGATATGAGGTAGCGCTCAATGATATAAATTGTGACGAGGATCTTGAATTCAAATCTGTCATATAGTGTGGACAGATAAATGGTTGGCCAAGTAAAATGCACAATTCAAGTATATTTTGTTTCACTTAGAAAAGTGACATTTTGGACTGGTAGTCCATAAATCAAGGTATAATGTCAGTGGGGTACAAATAATTTATTATGCGATAGTACAATCGTAAGATATCAAATACGGTTTGTGCCTTGGGCATAAAAGTTTATCAATCCTGACATTATTGGAGATGTTTTCTCCTTTGGTGGAATGCAATAAGGTTTGTTTTGATCTGGCAACATATGAAAAACTTGTATGTATGTAATAAATAATTGTCATGTCTAGCTAGACAATGAAGGTTATATGAAAATCCTTGAAACAATTGAGGTGTCTGAAGTATATAAGAGTTTGAAAGAAACTTTTTCAATAAAGCTTCAAGAATCCTTATATGGATTGAAATAGTCAAGGAAGAAAAAGGGTACAAAAGAATGACCCTAATTGTCCTTGTATTTTTATGAAAAGGTTTTGGTAAGACAGAATTTGTCTTAACCTACAGATTGATAATTTGACAAATGAAATATTTGTCTATCAGTGCACATACACAGATATGTTTTGATGCATTTTTATATGGATAAATCACATTCATTGAGTACCCCAATGATTATGAGATCACTTGACATATATGATGATTCAGTTTGATCTCAAAAGAAGAATGAAGAGTTTCTTGGTGATGAAACTCTATATCTTGGTGCAATCAGGGCACTAGTGCATCTTACTAACAATATTTGACTAGATATTTGTTTTGTAGTAAATTTATTTGCAAGATTCAGTTTTCCCCGATAAAAGGACATTAAAATGGTGTTGAGCACATGATTGAATATCCTTGAAGGACCATAATTATGGATCTATTTTATTCAGAGGAATCCAAGACAAAATTGATTGTTTATGCAGATGCAGAATATTTATCTGATCCGCATAAAGCACAATCTCAAACACGCTATTTGTTTTCATGTGGAGGCACAATAATATCCTGGTGATCAATAAAGCAAATGTTGCTACGCAGAAATAAAAGCCCTCCATGAAGCAAGTCGAAAGTGCGTCTGGTTGAGATAAGTGACATACCATATTCAGGAAATGTGTGGTTTTTCTTTGAAAAAGAATATATCAACCACAATGTACGAAGATTGGAGACATCATCACAAGAAATTAAGTGATGTTTTAATCAGGAGGGTATAATACCTGTTGCACTCTTTTTCCCTTGACCGAGGTTTTTTCCCAGTGAGTTTTCCTGGCAAGGTTTTTAATGAGGCAACAAATAATGCGTATCAAAAGATATGTGTACTCTTTTTCCTTCACTAGAATTTTTTCGCACAGGATTTTTTGTAGTAAGGTTTTAACGAGGCACATTATCTATGGACATCAAAGGGGGAGTGTTATAAATCCATTGAATGAGTGGATAGTCCATAAAGTTGGTACATGAACAACCATTCCTATTCACTAGGTTCATGAACTTTTTTGGATAAGAATGAATCTATTTATTATGATACTTAATATGGTGACTTTTGGAGTGATTTCTCACTCTATAAATAGGATTGTTCATTCACTATTGTATCTGACTTACATACACTTGAATAAGAAGAAAATTTCTCTTCTTCTATCTACTTCTCTTGTCTTCTTCTCTTTATGATTATAGTCTTATGAGCTTGATTTTACAATATGTTGGTTATAATTACTTACTGTAGTTTGATTTTTATTGTTTTTGTCTACATCTCTTTTATTAATTTTTATAGTTTGCTCTTTTTTTGTAGTCTTAAATTTTATTATTTATTATGTTGTTAACGTCTTTTGAATATCAAAATGTTTAGGCAGTGTTTTGTTTTTTTATTATTTCTCTATTATTTGTTAACAATTATGTTAGTCATTATTATTTGGTCAGCTTATTTTATTTTATCATTTATTTTGTTATGTTAACTCACATCAATTAAATATTACAATTGGCCCTCCACAATATAAATTAATTAATTCAAACTTCTTCGATTTCAAATGATTTAAAATAACTACTTTCCTAAAATTTTAAGAAAACATATAAAGTTTGCAGTTATTTTAAATAATTTTGTCACTTTTTATATAACTTTTAAATAATATATATGTTTTAAATAATCATGTATTTAATTAGTATATTTTATGAATATTGAAAATCGTCTAATTTTTTTTTAGTTTTAGTTAAAATTTTGTTACTTACTCAACTTATATAATAGTTTATATATTTTTTTAATTAATTTATAATTAAGTTAACTAATTTATATTGTATTGATCAAGAAGCTCGTTAATTAATTTTCATTAATCCATTTTATTTTAGTATTATCCATATCCTTTAAAGGCATTAGAGATCAAGTTTTGGGCTTATTCTTTAGTCCAGCCAGCCCAACTTCATAATTTTCGGTCAGCCCTATTCGATTCTCTCATTTTCCAACAAAATAGGCCCATTTTTGCTGAAATGCCAATTCCAAAAAAGAAACCCATTAGACGATACAATACAACGTTAACAGCAGTAAGTACCCGACCGACCCGACCCCTGTTTGTTCTTCTTCATCGCGTAAAACCAAGAACCGAGCAGCAACCCATGCGAGACAAATTTGACCCAAATCGTGAGTCCAATCACGCGTCTTCCTCCCCCCCTCTCCTTATCCGTTCATACCATCCTCGTTGGAGAATCATTACGTGTTGCCATCTTGATGCCTAGCTCGTCCTTGTTCAAGATCGGACAGTTCTCTCCACTTTTCCGTTGGTGATTGATACTATTAACAGTCTCTCAACCTTATCCCTTCAGAAAGAGAATTCGTATTTCGAATTCATTTGAATCCCTCCTTTTTCCCCCTCCCCCTAAATCTGTCCTTTTTCCCTTCCTATATATAGCCCTCTTCTTTAAAATTATGAGGTGGAAGATTTTTTCGACACAAATTTACTATCTAGAGTAGAAGAGAATATTCATAAAAACAGACTAAGAGGTCAAACATCTCCAAAAGTAGTTACTGAAAAAAATACATCAAGAGCTCACAGTCTTGGTGATTTTCTCATTCGAATTTTTCGGAGCTTGTCAGAATTTGGTGAAGCTCCGTTTGTGGTGAAGTCACCGTTCTTCAGCTTGCCGACTCAGTACGCTGTATGGAAAAAGATAACATCTCTCACTCCTCCTTATCCCATTTTAGAATCCGCATTCTATATTTGGTGCTGTTTCACGACCCTTATTCAGCTTTGAATTTCTTCTTTTTTTGGGATTTAATGAACCCAAGAAAACAAGAACCTCCCAATAAAAGAGTATTATTTCATAATCAAGTTCTCCTTTCAAGCTTCCTCTCTAGTTGAATCTTCCGATCTTAGTTAACAATCTTGGGCTAGCAGAAGATTTCTCGAATTATACTTTTCTTTTACTATTCTCTACATGGTATCAGAGCCGAAGCAGTAGATTGTCTTGCGAGTGTTATTTTAAGATCGAGTTGGTGGTAAATTCAACTAGTTTGTGTAGATGAATTTTAGCGGTCGTGTTAGTGGACTGGAGATGAAGTTATTAAATCCGTCCAATTATAAGGTATGGAAGACATGTATGGAATCATACCTTGTGGAGAGAATTTGTGGGATGTTGTTAATGGGAATGAAACAAGTCCTCCTGCTAACGGACCGGAAAATACTAGTGCATTCAAGAAGTGGAAGCAGGTTAATGCGAAGGCGGAGTTCATTATGAAGAGGACAATATCCTCCGGTTTATTTGATCACATTCTAAAGTGTAAATCAGCTCATGAAATATGGAGGACCTCGATCTCTTGTTCAACAAGAAGAATGAAGCTCGGCTGCAGATATTGGAGATTAAATTGGTTAACACCACTCAAGTAACCTTTCTATCTCCGAGTACTTTTTGAAGATCAAGAACTTATGTTCTGAGACATCTTTGTTGAATCCGGAAGAGGCTATTTGTGAAGCATGAATGAGAAGATTAATCATTCGAGGGTTAAAACATGAATATATCCATTTGAGAAGTCGATTCAAGGATGAGCACAATAGCCATCCTTGAAGGAATTTGAAAATCTGTTGTCGTCATAGGAATTACTAGCCAAACAATTGGCTAGTGCGTTTGTCAAAGACGGAGAAAAAGATGCTCTTGTTGCCGATAAAAGAAACTTCAAAGGAAAAAAAATAGATATGCCACACTCTCGATCCTCAGGTGGTTCATTCTCACCTAGAGAGAGAAAGAGTCTTTTAACTATTATGGTAAGAAGCTCTCAGATATTATCGTTGTGGCGAAATAGGGCATATAAAAAGATATTTCCGAGTCAAGGAGAGCAATATGACTCAAAAAGTTCATGAAGAAGAAGAAGAATGGGAACAATGTTTTGTAGTTGAGGCTCGAACAATAGATACCATGATTTCCATCAATCTTGAAAGAGATTGGATTGAGGATTTAGAATATAATATAGCCGATCACTTGGAGAAGCAAGAAACTAACGTTGTTGACATCAAGCAAGACATTTTTGAGGATGTTCCAAGTGGTGATATGGTAGTTTCTATTGAAGAAATCAAAGAAAAAGATCTTGAACAAGCAGTATCTGAAAATACACGTGTCAATGGCGACCTTTATAAAGAAAGCATGGAGGAAAATGTATTGAAATCAGAAGTATATGGTCAATCATCTACAATATCAAGGTCAACTAATGACTCAGTGAAAATTCTGGAAGCAGATGGAGAAAATAGAGATCAAACAGAGGAAGAAGATGATATTGAAGTCCTAAAGACAAACAATATGATTTTTGAAAGTTTTGAAGCTGCCAAAATATCTATCAATGGGATGATAAGAGAATATGGAAGTGGTCCTATGCTGGTGTTGAGACTTCACAGGAAAGTGTTGTCGAGAAGTTTAGAAAAGAGGGAGTTCAGAAACTCAGTTTGGAGATAATTTACATGGACCGTTTGATAAGGGAAAATCTTTATTATTTGAATCAACACAAGGAGTGCGGAAGAAAATGCTGAAAGTTTAACCACGATGTGGCTTAATGCTTCGTTTGAGATCCTCCACGACATGTGTCTCCAAAAAATCACTTTAAGGGGGAGTGTGAAAATAAAGATGATTTTTTGGAGGTATAAATAATCCTAGATATTTAGTACAACTTTTGACAATTATGTAGAGTAGCACCTTAAGTACTTGATGTATCTAGGAATTGTGTAGATGTTCTAGAGAAATAGATATTTATTCTGAATTATAGAAAAATGTAGATTCTTGTTAGATAGTTAGAATATTATGTTTTCTAGATTTTTCTTGTAGAACTTTCTAGAATGATTTTTAGAAGCATCCCTATACTAGTATAAATAGGGGTGGCCATAGTCATTTGTAATGAACCAAAGAAAACCAAGAACCTCCTAATAAAAGAGTATTCTTTCATAATCAAGTTCTCTTTCCTAGCTTCCTCTTCTTTAGTTGAATCTTCAGATCTTAGTTAACAATCTTGGGCTAGCAGAAAGTTTTCCGAATTATACTTTTCTTCTGCTATTCTCTGCAGTTGTGCATATCCTTTAGCTACAAGCTTTCTTTATATCATTGTATGCTCCCATTTGGATGCCGCTTGATTTTGAACACCCATTTGAGTCCAATGGGTTCCTTTCCTTTCGATAGATTCACCAATTCCCTAGTTTGATTCTGCTTAATTGCTTGCATCTATTTTAACATTGCATTTTTCCATGCTTGACTTTCTACAGCTTCCTTGAAACAACTAGGTTCAGTAACATACAAAGCAAAATACCAATTTTCATAAATCTCCCTTAATGATCTGAATTTCGCTGGTGGAGTCTCACTGGAAGAATCACTTGAAGAAGAACTGCTTCCACTTCCTTGGTGGGTTAAGATGTGATCACTTGTTGGAGAAGAGGTTCTTTATTGATGAGTATCACGACTGCTACTTGTTGGAGAAGAGGTTCTTTATTGATGAGTATCACGACTGCTACTTGTTGGAGAAGAGCTGGATGCGTTCCCTAGTACAGAAACTACTGCAGGTTCTTGCTGAAACTGCTGCAGGTTCTTGTTGAAAAGCTTCATTAGTAGGCGACAAGTTAATATTTGAACTAACATTCTCAGACTGATCACAACTTTCCACTCGGTGGATTATATAACGTATAAGCTTTGGATTGTGTGCTATATCCAACAAAGATACATTTCATTATTTTTTCGTCAAGCTTATATCTAGCTTGGGAATTCATTAAAGAATAAGCTATACATCCAAAGACAGGTAAGTGGTTTACCTTGGGCTTGTTACCTCTCCATGCTTCATATGGTATTTTATTAAGAACAACCTTGGTGTGTGAAATGTTCAGCATGTAGATAGCAGTAGCAACGGCTTCAGCCCATAAATATTTTGGTACACCTCTAGCTTGAATCATGCTTCTACCCATTTCAACGACCATCCAATTCTTGTGTTCGACAACACCGTTCTGCTCTGGAGTATATGGTGTTGCGAGCTCTCTATGAGTACCATTTTTCTCACAATAGGTGTTGAATTTATTTGATATAAATTCACCACCTCTATCTGTTCGAAGAGTCTTAATTCTACAACCACTTTGTCTCTCAACAAAAGACTTACATTTCTTGAAATTCTCAAATGTTTCTGATTTGAGTTTCAAGAAATATACCCAACTCATTCGACTATATCATCCGTAAAAAGAAAAAAATATCACCTAAGGACTCAACAATCATAGGACCACATAGATCATCATGCACCAATTCAAGACAAACAGATGCTCTCCAAAACTTAGATACAGGAAATGAATTTCTATTTTGTTTCCCATACACACATCCTTCACAAAATTCAAGAGCATCAATTCTAGGCAAACCAAGAACCATATTTTCACAACCTAATAATTATAACCCCTTACATTCAAGCGACCATTCTGCAAATGCCATAAATTAGCTTCCGTATTGCCTTTGATTAACGCAAAACTTTTAACATAAGAAACTTCAAGAGGAAACATTATATTTTGAGTCATCTGAATGTCAACAATTTTGTGTCCTGAATTTTTATCTTGAATGCTACATGAATTGTCGTCAAACAAAATAGAATATCCATAATTTATTAGTTGCACAACACTCAACAGGATATGGGCCAAACAAGGAACATATTGCACATCAAGGAGAAGTTTGACATTAACATGAGAAGCTTTCAGAGTCATTGTTCCTTTCCCGTCGACTGTCATGGCTTGTTATTTCCAAGACGAACTTCTGACTTCTTTGATTTATCAAGTTCCTTGAACAGTGACCTTCTGCCAACATGTGGTCGGAACAACCACTATCAATGATCTATACGTCATCTGGACCAATCTCTATTGAGCAATGAGCCATGAACATATTACCCTCATCTAGTTGTTGCTAAGTGAAATTGGCATGTTGTTGTTCATCCTTCTGTCTAGTTCAGCAATCACCTTCCTTGTGCCCAATTTTTCTGCAATAGCGGCACTGGATATTGCTCTTGAATTACCGGTTCTTACCACAAAACTGAGCTCGTCCTTTACCACGATCTTGTCCACGGAAACTACCTCTGCCTCCATATCCTCTGCCATTTGAAATTTTCCTTTGAAAGAAGACTCCTCCTTGATCTGAAATGCCTTCTCTTCACCCTTTTCTTGAGAAACATTCACTCTATTCTCATGAGTTTGGAACGAATTCATCAATTCATCAAAATCATAATAAGATAAAACACGGGACTCCTCAATAGAAATTACGACATGATCAAATCTTTTATCAAGACTTTTCAAAACTTTAGAAACTATAGTTCCATCAGTAATTTTTTCACCGTATACCTTCATATGATTAACAATTGCACTCACCCTAGATAGTAACCGTGCACTAATTCACTACTTTTCAAGGATGAATTTTCGAATTCAAGTCATAGTGATTGGAGTTTAACATTCATTACTTTTGTCGAGCCGTGGAATTCATTTTTTTCCAAAATATCCAATGCCTATTTTGAGGTTTTTGCAACATCAATTCTGGAAAAATTGAGTCATGCATCACTTGCTGGATGTAACATAGAGCCTTGGAGTCCTTCTTTTTGTTCTCGCGCAACCTTTGTGCTTCATCTTCCTCTACACCAAATCCCACTATTCTTAAGAGTTGAACAAAGTCTTCATCTTTATGTTCCAAAATTCATATTTATTCCCATCAAAGATGGGAATTAGTTGTTGAGATGTGGTAGATGCTCTAGTGGTAGCCATTTTTTGTTCGCAATTATCACTTTCTCCTTGATTCGAATGTAATTAGAGGTCCCTATTTAGTTGTTAGAGTAACACTTTTGTTAGCAGTCCTAGTTGAGTGAAATCATATCTCATGTTAGTTGCTAATATTTATTGTGGTTAAGTTAGTCGGTCATGTTTCTCTTAGGTGGTTGAGTCTTAATTCCTATTTAAAGTGTCATATGTATTTTCTTTACAAATATCATAATATAATGTGAAAGTTTTGCAACTCTTCTTTTATCTTCTTAAACGTTGTTTCTTCTTTCTTTATTCTCTAATATATGGGACAAGTCTTTTACTGATATGATACTGAAAAGATTATTTGAGATGAATCTCATTCTTACAAGATAAGATTATTGTTATTGAAAAAGTTCACTTATTTTATAAATAATATTTTGACAGGTGATTGTTAAAACTTTGAAATGATAAGATTGGATTATATTTAAATGCTCCGTTCGATTTTGAAATGCTTCTACTAATTACAATAAAAATATAAATGAAGTAGTCCTTGATGAATCTCGTGGCTAACTGCGGGTTCGTTAGGCTTAGTGTAGCTTGTAGTTACTCATTACTGATAAAACCTTTGCTAGTGGGAAGGTAGAACACGTGTATTGTTACTGATATCCCTCGAGTAGGGATCTACTTATATAAATATTTAAATCTTTTATGAAAAGTTCACTTTTATTGGTATTTCTTAAAGAGAAGGTCACACTGATTACATAATTCATCCTCAGAAACCTCTCAAAAATATGTTTGGATTTGTAAATATGTTTCTGAGTTTACTATTAATTATTTACATTGATTTGACTTATATAAGGCACATAAGATTGAATATTGTTAAGGTTTCTGAAAAGGAAGTGCTTTTATCATTTTGACTATCATACTAGCAAGTTTTATCACTTGCACCTCATTAAAAATGGTTGTGGTTAAGTATTTTTACTCACTGAGCTAGCGTTTCACTCCTCGCTAACTGTTTTGAAAAAGAACTCATGTGGTATTGAAGAGGATTTCTTTAACTAGTGTGTGAATTGGTAGCATATGTTGAGCCCCACATTGCTTTGTGTGGCAAGAGAACTATTGATTTGCTATGTTTAGTTTCTTTTAAAAATTCTTAGAGTCACTCCATTTGTCATTCCTTTGATTTGAGTCAAGATTAGTCCTTCGAATTGTAGTCAAGTGACTAGTTTGGATCTTTTTCTGTAATTAGAGATGAATTGGTTTAATTGCATGGCAATTAGATCATTGATGGATATTATGTTGTGGTTTATAGTTCCTATTAGTTGTGTTGTGAATTTTTGAGACAAGTAAATTCAGGATAGGCCTAAATATAAAAGAAACTCTGCTCGTTAATCTGTAGAATTCTGGTAAGCCTTGCTTTAGAATTCTCCCCTGTCACGACCCAAAATTGACGTGATGGAACTCATCTTATCCCACCAAGACAAGTCAGCCTAAAATTCAATTGTTACAATAAAGTGCGAAAATTTTACAATCAACTCAAAATACCCCCAAAATCTAGTTGTCACGTGTATAAGCCTCTAATGTATTACAATTGATTCAAACGAAACATTAGTCTTAAATGAACTAGTTTCTAGAATAGAACAAGATTATAATTAAGGAGAAAGAAAGCCTGCTGAGACGATAAACAACTACCTCACAAATCTCCAAGAAGCTCGAAATATATGAGAATGACAAGTACCATAAAAATTCAGGCTCATAACCTACAAAAATTTGTAGAAGCAAGGGGTGAGTACCAAACCACACGGTACTCAGCAAGTGAATCCCTAAACACAAGCTAAGGGGATGAAATACGGGTACTTCTTCTGCCCCAACCGAACCTCCACAACTACAACCTGCATGAAAATCAGTCCAACCTAACAACTCAGAGTTTACATCGCACGTAACTCAACAACAACACTTAGACAAATTATATATTCTCCACATAAACAATTTACCAAATTACATATCCTCAACAACAACACTTCAACAACTTACATATCCTCAACAACAACACTTCAACAAATTACATATTTTCAATAACTAACACTTCAACAAATTATATATCCTCAATAACAAGCTAAGCATTCAACAATCACAATTTCCATAGAAAGGCAATCACAAGATCAACAAAACACAATATTAAGTTCACTAATGATAAGTATGTGCAATGCAATGGAATGCAATGTCAAGATAATGATGCATGTCTGACCTACTGATACACACCCGTTGTCTCTCAGTCCGGGATCTATGGGGGACATATTTGTTCATGCATCTATCGCGATGCACGACATGAGCCTCGATAATAGTAACCATCATGGCGAGCGATACGTCCCTCGAAATATAGTATCCATGCGGCGCACGATATGTCCCTCAAAATGGTACATCCTCTTTAAGTTGTCATTCTTTCTCAATCCACATAACACTTGTCACAACCATGTCTTAAAAAATGCAAATGACATGTTCACACAAATAAAGAGGATATAACCATTTTTTCACAACATTGCACAATTCACAACAACATCAACAATGATTCAAGAAGCCTTTCAAATCACTCTCCATTATCAATACATCACGCACAAGCAATTATTCACATTACCTTTTATTACCCTTTGTTTTCATAATTAGAATTAATCAATGTGGAAAAATCAATCCATTACCAAGTCCAATTACTCCCAAGCATATACCATAAGGAATAACACACATTTCATACACATAACAAAAGTTTAGAAATTCACTTGCCTCAAATAGTCGAACAATGACTCCATAACTTGAGCCTTCCCTTTTCGTTTAGCTTTCAAACCGATGCAATCTATCCAAATATATAATCACGATAAGATTTCGAATCTAACAACACACATATTACTATAGGTTTAGTCTAGACCCAAAAACTCACTCAATATAATCAAGTTCTTAAGTCTTGATCCCAACTAAGATGTCAACTCTTATATTTTCCAAATTTCAAGCCTAGAGTTAAGTTCTAACTTCTTCAATTTAATAAATCTAATAATATTCATGTAATTCAATATAATCACTTTGATTACCTATATCTATATGTTAAAACTTCAATTATAAAGTTACAACAACAAGGTAAATTTCAAAATTTAAGTCAAGTTACACCACCTGAAACCCTCCGCCAAGAAACATTAACCCTATTCCCATAATTTGTAGCCAATGATTAATCCATAATTATTTCATTATTAATTCTCAATAATTGGCCTTAATTTTCCGATTCTAGTTTAAATTGACAGCCATTACTATACGTATATAAAAAGATAATAATAATAATAAAAATTTAGTATACAATGACCTCTATGCATAATCACAAGTTCGCATATTAATATAAATTATACACGTTTTAACCCAAAAACATACTCCTAGTTGCGTTTTTTTTTGTTCTGTTCGTTCTTCTTCAAACTCAGCAGCCGCATGATACTGTTGTAGTTTAGGGCACTTTTATCTTCCTTTTTTTTTTATTATGATTACTATTATTATTATTATTATTATTATTATTATTATTATTATTATTATTATTTGATTTATTTATTTAATTTTCTTTTCTATTTATTTTTTCCATTATTATTAGCTACAAAATAATCCTTTATTATATCTGAAAATCATGTCACTCATTCTTATAAGTTATATAAATTATTTATAAAATCTACTAAAAAGGTTAATATAAAAAATAATGGTTTAAATTCCTAAAACGAGTAAGAGGGTCGTTAAATTATCCACCATTAAAAATCATGATCGTCCTCGATTATAAGGTAGGAGAAGGAAGAATTATTCACGTTACCAAAATCTAATGTATGATCTTCCGGAGTCGATATTGATCACTCTACGAAAGCTTCTCCTTAACACCATTCTATCAAGACCAACTACCAAGAACTGAACTTTAGAATCAGAATTCGACAAATCTACAAATCAAAAGTGATTGTCAAGCCACAACTAATCCATGAACCCAGTCTAAATTGAAACCTTCTAGACCATAACACAATAACCAGGATGATTTCTTTCTCACATAACCACGGTAAATTCAGAATCAATACTTACTAAAACCGAAATTGAACCTGAACCAATCATCACACACTCATAGTGCACAAACCATCATAGATTTTATCAAATTCCCTTCTCACAACATAATCTTCCCATGAACTTAAGTTATACAAATTATATTTGTTGACAAAGAGTACTCATCCAGGGAGAAGCGAACTTAGTTGACCCAAAGAACAAAATGATTAAGTAAGCACCCAACAAGCGATACATTTCAAAATGTAAAATCTCTAATAACATTCTTAGACAATTGTAACTCATCATAACTCTTAAGTAAGTTTTCATAAACAACGTTGTGCGTCCATAACTACTAATCTACTTCAACAATCCCAAACAACAACAAATCTATCATAATTGAAATGACCAATTCTGCCCAAGAATCCTATCGTATAAAGAGGATATAAGAGGATCGGTACATCCGATCCACCACTAGGATATCATCCATAGATGTGGAAATATGTATAGGCGTAGACAACTAATCACACTCCAAATCATATCCAACATGAAGTAGGTGGTCACATAAGAATATACGAAACCAAAATCAAATAACATAATATACTTCCACCATAGCGCCCATATCAAACATTTCCAATCATATGTCTTCATCTTTTTGGTTTTTAGCTAATCACAATTAACTAGTCTCATCCCCTATGATAATTGCTCACATAATTGTTTATTGAACCCCACATAATTCTAAAAATACTCCACTAAAGCTAACACTCTTGATACAAACAAATATCATAACCACACCAATCATTTACCTTACTCTCAAATAGTCACTAGTATCAAAGTCTTCTTAGCGAACACATTATCATCTTAAAAAATTCTTGAACTATGGCTCCCTCTCTTTTCATTTCAGCATTTCATGACAAATACAGGTCATACCCAAGACTGATAGCACTAATTCCAGATCTAAAATCATTTTACCATCGAGATAAAAAAACTGAATCACAGTCAATGTCAACTCCACATAATTTTTCAGATACCAAATTTCAACTAATATTCAAGACCATCATATACCTCATACCAACACTTAAGAAATTCTTGGCCACTCCAATAATTTGGTATACTATAAGCTCATAACCTCTACTCACCATCAAATGCCTATATAACACATCATAACAATTTCTATCATCCCATCAACAAAGTAGTCTCAATTTCCTCAATATTTTCATTAATCGTGTAAAATTCTAGGTCCACACCGTTGAACATCAATAAGTTACCTATCATAATTTGAACAATCTAGCTCGACATAACCACATATAATCTTCCTACATCATTACTTGTCACCCAAACAAAACTCAATCTTTAAAAAAGTTGATAATTTTTAGTAAGTCTGTACTAGTTCATATCTCACAATCATAGTATTAAATTCTTCAACTAAAAATCAAGGGCTTATACGAGAGGTCTTTATTCCTTCACTTTCTTACGTTCTTCTCATGACATAAATTTTAAATACCTTGAACTCTTCAATACACCATTTTTTTTTTGCTAATTCACTTACAAGTCTTATTCTTTGTCCAACAACCCATGACATTTTTTATCTTATCCTCTAAACCATAACATTATGTGAAAATCCCTTGGTTATAACAATCAAATGTAACAAAATTTACAACTTGAAAATTTTAAGTCCTTCCAAATGCTTCATACTGAATGCAATTGATCATTTCTCACCTTACCAATTCAAACCTTGACAAAACACACTACCAAAAACATAAACTCACCATGAAAAACTTGAATTTTGAATCCAGTTATGTAACTCAATCCTTTTATCCATCACTATTAGCTAATACCTTGAAGATTTTTATGAATTCACGTATCTTAGCTTATCATTGATCGCCTCTCCATCGATCTTATCATATCTTTCGCTTAAAATTCAATCATACTCATTACCAAACTCAAAACTACGAATAAACTTATCATCACACTCAAGTTGAACGTCTATACGCTCATTTCTCAAATCTTATTCGATTGTTTTTTTAACCAATCTGATAAATCCTTGACACTATTACTATGACCAACGTAAAACGGATGAAATCATGTGTCTCTGAACCTAAATCTCAACCCCTCTAAAGATACCTCCTTTGCTCTTGCAATCAAAGTAAATATCCTTGCTCTCTTCTCTTTCTGAATGCTAAACTACATCCCACTATTTTTAATTATGACTTTAGCTCCTTTCAATTCCATTCGAGTGGTATCCCAACTCCTCATAAACTTATCATACAACCACACTACTTAGAAAATAGCAGTGAACCATACCTTAGGCATTCTAAATTCATCATTACCGTACAAAAGTGTTTTCACTAACAAAACTTATCATATAGTTGTATTCTAATCATAATTCATCACGAACTCTTATTAGTATCATGCTCAGTTAGCTCTTGTCATTCCCACGAATTCAAAGTTTTCATCAATATGACACAATAAATCCAGTTATACGAACCAAAATCAAAGGACTAAACCAATCTTATATGCACTTTCTTACTAACATCTTCAATTACCTTCCCACAAATATATATCCATTTCCTTAGACGTTAAAATGAAATTATCGGTCCTTATTTAGAACATTCGGAATACAGTTCTCAACTTAACACATTGATACCACATCAACGATCCACCATTAAATCTTCCTTAGACACACGCTTAACCCATTCATTCATACTAACAAGCTAGTTGGTTTCTCAAATTTCAATGCAACATCAAATCTTACTATATGAGCAAGTGATACAATTGATAACTGCTTAAATAGTTAGTATTAACACTTGACAATCAACGTATCTATTTTCATATAACACTAGTACCACATTGTGAAGACTGTTAGATCCACCACTAGAACACATCATACCTACATAGAATACCGTATCCAAATAGCTCACACATTTCTACCTATCGAATAGCTTTAAAATATTATCAAATTCGCTCCATATCTAGCCCAACCTATATGTGTTCTTTCATAGGGCAGGTCGATAACAAAAGTAATACACTCCATACTTCTAACCAAGTACCTATCAATACCATTGTAATAGTCGTATCATGACTTTATTTGGTATACACTCAATTTATGAAACCACAAAAGAGATTCTGACCTCAATTGGTCCAACATCATTCGCTAAGCAACCCATTAATGTTATGAAAACTTATCAACTGTAATTTTTTCAAGGTTACGCTATTCATTATCTACCCAACTCTATAAACATTTAACTTCTTATTGTCAAATCACTCCAGATATTGCTTATACCACATAAGTACTACTTTTAATTTATTTTATTTTTATTTTTTTGTATGGTAGCTAACCTTACTTGACCCCTTTAAATATGACTACACATTCTTTTCGTAAGTATATTATTTCCACCTTAATACCAGATCTAGCATCAAACCAATACACGATACACCAACTATTTACATAAGAAACTACGCACGAGTCATCACATAAATGAGAGAAAGAATGGAATTAAGGGGTAAGAATCAAAATGGACAAAGGATGCACGATAGAGATTCAAAAAGTGAAGATATTTTCTAAAAGTCACTATAGCCTCTCGAAGATAAGTATAGACATCTCCATACAGATCCTCAAGACTCTAATTAGACTCAACTTGTACACACGTGAAACCTATGAACCTGGGCTCTGATACCATTTTGTCACGACCCAAAATTAAACGTGATGACACTCGTCTTATCCCACCAAGACAAGTCAGCCTAAAATTCAATTGTTACAATAAAGTGCGTAAATTTTATAATCAGCATAAAAATACCCCCAAAATCTAGTTGTCACGTGTACAAGCCTCTAAAGTATTACAACTGATATAAAAGAAACATTAGTCTTAAATGAACTTGTTTCTAGAATAGAAGAAGATCATAATTAAGGAGAAAGAAAGCCTGCTGAGACGACAAACAACTACTTCACAAATCTCCAAGAAGCCTCGGAAAAGATGAAAATGACAAGTACCATAAAAATTCAGGATCATGACCTACAAAAATTTGTATTACCAAACCACACGATACTCAGTAAGTAAATCCCTAAACACAAGCTAAAGGGATGAAATATGGGTACTTCTTCCATCCAACCGAACCTCCACAACTACAACCTACATAAAAATCAGTCCAATTTAACAACTCAGAGTTTACATAGCATGTACTCAACAACAACACTTAGACAAATTACATATTCTCCACAACAATAATTTACCAAATTATATATCCTTAGCAACAACACTTCAACAAATTACATATCCTCAACAACAACACTTCAATAAATAATATATCCTCAATAACAACACTTCAACAAATTAAATATCCTCAATAACAAGCTCAGTGTTCAACAATCACAAGTTCCGCAGAAAGACAATCACAAGATCAACGAAGCACAATATCAAGTTCACTAATGATAAGTATGTGCAATGCAATGGAATGCAATGTCAAGTATAATGATGCATGTCTGACCTACTGATACACACCCGCTGTCTCTCAGTCCGGGACCTGTGGGGGACATATCTGTCCATGCATCTGTTGTGGCGCACGACACGACCCTCGATAATAGTAACCATCGTGGCGCACGATACGTCCCTCAAAATATAGTATCCATCGCGGCGCGCAATACGTCCCTCGACATGGTACAACCTCTTTAAATTCTCATTCTTTCTCAATCCCCATGACACTTGTCACAACCATGTCTTAAAAAATGCAAATGACATGTTCACACAAATAAAGAGGATATAACCATTTTGATAACATTGCACAATTCACGAGAAAATCAGCAATGATTCAAAAAGCTTTTCAAATCACTCTCAATTATCAATACATCGCGCAGAAGCAATTATTCACATTACCTTTTATTACCCTTTGTTTTCATCATTAGAATTAATCAATGTGGAAAAATCAACCTATCACCAAGTCCCATTACTCCCAAGCATACACCACAAGGAAATACACACATTTCATAAACTTCACAAGAGTTTAGAAATTCACTTGCCTCAAATAGTCAAACAATGACTCCATAACTTGAGCCTTCCCTTTTAGTTGAGCTTTCAAACTGATGCAATCTATCCAAATATATAATCACGATAAGATTTCGAATCGAACAACATCCATATTACTATCGGTTTAGTTTAGACCCAAAAACTCACTCAATATAATCAAGTTCTTAAGTCTTGATTCCCAACTAATATGTCAACTTTCATATTTTTCAACTTTCAAGCCTAGAGTTAAGTTCTAACTTCTCCAATTTCATAAATCTAATAATATTCATGTAATACAATATAATCACTTTGATTACCTATATCTATATGTTAAAACTTCAATTATGAAGTGACAACAACAAGGTAAATTCCAAAATCTAGTCAAGTTACACCATCTGCAACCTCCGCCAAGAAACAGTAACTTTATTCCCATAATTTGTTGCCAATTATTAAATATCCATCATTATTTTATTATTATTTCTCAATAATTGGCCTTAATTTTATGATTCATGTTTAAGTTGACAACCATTACTATACATATTTAAAAAGATAATAATAGTAATAATAAAAATTTAGTATACAATTACCTCTAATCATAAGTTCGCATATTAATATAACTTATACACGTTTTAACCTAAAAATCTACTCCTAGTTACATAAACTTTTTTATAGAAAGGATGAGATAATTACCTTGACGCCTTAAGATGAACATATCAACTTTTCTCCTCCTTTTTCCTTTTTTTTCCCTTCCTTTTCTTTTCTTCTTCTGCATATTCTTTTTGTGTCTAGTTCGTTCTTTTTCAACTCAGCAGCTGCATGATACTATTGCAGTTTAGGGCACTTTTCCCTTTCTTTTATTTATTATTATTATTATTATTATTTCATTTATATGTTTAATTTTCTTTTCTATTTATTTTTTCCCATTATTATTAGCAACAAAATAATCCTTTATTAAATCTAAAAATCATGTCACTCATTCTTATAAGTTATATAAATTATTTATAGAATCTACTAAAAAGGTTAATAAAAAATTAACGGTTAAAATTCCTAAAAATGACTAAGAGGGTCATTACATCCCCCTTAGTGACGGTCACATTCTTAACCTGGATAATGACACTACAGCCCTAAATGGCATGCAAGGATCATTATAAAATTACGTGAATATATATATATATATATGTATATATATATATATATATATATANCAAAACAAAAGCAATGATACTATCAAACAAAATAAGAAGTTAACCACCATCAAGTTATAATTATAATCCAAGATGTATGAAAAATCAGAGTATATATCAAAATTACAACCCAATCAAATAAACTCCCTCTATTCCACAAAATAATAGACATTGTCCTCTAAGCCACAGAATTAAGTAGAAAATCATAGAGAGAGTAAGAGGGTTGCCCTATCATCTAGGGAAGTGGAGAGGTGTGGCCAACTGGTGCAGCCTCATTTAGGGTATCAATACCCATCTCATCCCCAAGGTAGGTGTAATGGGCTCTTTAGTGGTCTTCGACCCACTAGAGCCAATCATAGAAGTGTCATACAGGGACACCTCAGTAGTAATCTGCAGAATGGACTTCTCAAAGTACTACAACTCTGCATTTGGATGAACCGTCTGGGCTATAGTCTCGTCTCCTCCTCGAAACCTAAGCCCTCCTGCTCAACCTTGAAGGTCTCTGAATCATCAGTAACTTGAGGCCTTGTAGTACTGATCACAAGAACCTTTATGAGCGTGTCCTCAGGGACACCAGAACAGTCCACTAACATGAAAATGGATTTTGATTCATCCACATCATTTTATCAACTCTTTTATCCGGGCAGATAATCCATGAATACGTTTCTCATACATCCGTAATATTTCCCTATGCCCCACCCTCATATCTCCTTACAAAGGGGTACAAGGCAGTCTCTATAGTCCGGTCAATCATGGTGGGAACCTGTGCTTTAAGCCGAGAGGCTCGCTCATCTGTAAAATATGCAAGGTTACCCAATAACCATCCAAAACACAGCCTCTTGAATCAATGGAGAGTGAGAAAGAGTAGCAATAGTAGGAGTACCTGAGGCATAGACAAAAAGTGGGAGGTATAAACTCACCCTCCAAAGATCCTACATAAACAACCAGGGAGTTATCCACCAGTGTTGTCTTATTCTGCTTGACCTTATCATAAAGATACTCAACTTCAATCCAACAAACATCACAGGCTGAGGTTGGGGTGATCTCTATACCCTTCTTGTCCACAAAAGAAGCACCTGTCTTTTGGCGCAGTGATGTGTATGTATTTCTTAGCCCTCATGGCTTTCTCCAAAGCAATGATTGAACCCAAATTCAGCCTCTCTTTAGCGATGATTAACCCTAACAGATCATCTATTGGATGGCGGAGGATGGAATTGTTCTGAGATGGCATCAAAGAGATACATATAAACCAAAACCAATATCACATAGTAATTTGTATGCACTTCTTTTCAATTACCAGTCCCTCCTTAATGTGAGGAGTTGCAATCTCACTTAACAATGGGGCAAGCTAACCCCTCAGCCCATCTAATGTCTTTTAAAGCTTATTGGCCAACTTGTGACAAATTTGCACCCAATGCATTATTAATGTTAGTTTTGCTACACTTCACTTTACAACCTCGAACTTCAACAACTTCAATAGGGTCAGGCTAAACCTTTTTCTTCTTACCTCTTGGTAACAATTGTGTGTACACATCACAGGATTCCCTCACCGAAGTGAGAACATACGGGTGATGGGGCTTTGTGAACTTCACAAATTTATGAAACCTTATAAGATCTCGCCAAATCTCAGGATATCTACTTATCATACCATCCATGAACAACCGTGTCTCCTCAAGAATAGTATGCATTCCTACAACTTTGAGATGATTTAGAAGCCTAGGGACTAGGTATCATAGGGGCTAGAATAGAAGCTGGAACAACCTCCGTGGCAGTAATAAAATAGTGGATGGCCTTACAAAAGAATCTCACTCCTCTTTTGTTTAGAGGATTGTGCTTCCGCGAGTGGATTGAGTCGAATCTAAGAGAAACATTTAATAGAGAATTGAAGCAATCATGCAATTACAACAACCCAATCATGAACGATAACTAGAACTCTAAGAACACGGATTCAAGAAACTTATAGAGTAATGTAAAATAACAAAGAGTGGATGAAGAACCAATAATGATGATACATAGGGGCGACTAGGAATGATGGAAATGAGATGCAATTAGGATAAACTTGATTGAATTATTTCAAATAAAGTATGAAACTAAGAAAGAAATGTGGATGAACTAAAGGAAAAAGAATAAATGCAAGAATTTAGAGGGATTAATTTAAAAAGTCAAAAAGACCATTGGCTCTTCAACTCATGTCCATTTGGCGAGCTCGATTAACTCCGCCCAAGATCGTCGCAAAAAGTTTAGCGTCCGTTGTTGATGTGCATATTTATTATCAACAAAAGTTACTTTTCATGTGGTGGTATTGCTATGAGTAAAGACTCGAGAAGGTTGGATATACACAAACTTAATGAAGTAAGAAAGTAAACAATGAAATGTTTTATTGAAAACATATAATATAAAATTAGTTTAATAAAACTTGGGTATACTTGATAAATGTTAGTTGTTGAACTATGACTGTAGGCCTGTGATTGCCTAGCCTTATGAACTGTGTATTGTGAAATTGTTAGATTGAGCTGATTTAATGCAGTTTGTAGTATAGACACTTCAGATGGGATGAAATGAGTACTCATATTCTAGCATCATTTTTCTTTGTTTAATAGGTTTCTTATTGTGTATTGTGTTGTTTAATACTCACCCCTTACTTCTACACTGGTAGGTTCTAAGCTCCGGTCTGTGTGATTGCTTTGATCTATTTTTAGGGCTTCTGAAGGACTTTGAGAGGTAATCGTCTTTCATCACTATGGGCCTCTTGTTTCTTATTTTATGTTTTGCTCTATTCCGTAGACAAATACATTGATACTTGCACTTATATTTCAATTGTGTATTAATATTAGTGGCTTGTAAACGTGACAACCAAGTTTTGATTTATATTAGAATGACTAAGTTTTCCGCTCTTATGTTATTCTTGTTGTACTTTCCTCTTTTATTCGCTTTGTTGGGTTTGAGGCTGACTATTTTTGGTGGAAATAGATGAGTATCATATCGTTTAATTTTTAGTCATGCCATTGAAGACGGAAAAAAAAGAACTCATGCGTGAGAAAAATCTAATATACCACTTAATTTTGCAAAAATAATCAAATGTACCTACATAGATTTTTTTTGATATAAATTTTAAAAATAAAATAAAACAAATTAAGTTTTTCACTTCTATTCGACGAATATGGTATATTTGAGTCATTTTTGTAATAATATGAGTATATGTGAGCCCCTTTTGTAATGAACGGTATAATTTTACTATAAATTGCAAAATTGATAGGTGTATCATGCCCTTTTACCCTTATATTTTGAGGTCCAGTCAAGTTTATCCTCTTTTAATCGAGTTTGGTACTTAGATAGATTAAATATTAAAATATGGTTTACAAAAATTGTGATTTTACTATTTAAAAAAACACTTATAAACTCTTGACGGAAAGAAAATTATTAATATATGTCCTTTTATGAAATCTAAATAATGATGCAATTTAAATAGACAATATATAAAGGAAAAAAGATAAATATACCCCTAAACTGACTTAAAGGGTATCTAGATATCCTACTTCATATTTTTGGGTCATTTGTGCCCCTATCGTTCTAAAACTATAGCATATATACCCTTCACTCTAACGGAAGACTAAATTGAAACACGTGATACAATCTTATCCGTCAATATGATATTTAATAAATATCTAGTCGACGGATAAGATTATGACACATGTATGCCCGTTAGTATAAATGGTATATATGCTCTGGCTTTGGACGGCAGGAGCGGGCACCAATGTCCAAAAGTATGACAGAGGGTATCTGCATACCATTTACGTTAGTTCGGGGGTATATTTTTCCTTTTCACATTTATAAATAACAAAACATATGTACTAATCTCAAACCAAATCTTTTGTGAGAGAAAAATAAAACACAACACAAATTTTATCTTGTCTTCACACTTTATATTCTTTAAAATTTTCCCTTATTTTTTTTGTGATATCAAATTCTATAGGTCTTCACATGTACAATCAATTATTTTCTACTATATAAATAGACCACTTATATTTCTTTTTCTCTATTTTTACTCATCAATCAAAAGTTTTGTAAAAAATTTTCTCTTATATATTTCTTTTCTCTTTGTTCTGTTTTAGCTATTCTTATAGAAATTCACTGTCTACACAATAAATCAAATAGATTAACACTTGATTTTTTGTGTTTTTTTTGTAAATTTATTTTATCAAACAGAAATTAGCAAAAAAAAAAAAATAGATTCTGGGGAAGAGCCTAATGAAGAATCATCAAATTCCCATAGAGGATCAAAAAAGCATTCAGACGCAGTATCGAACAAATCCAATGACTTGAAGCATAAGGTAAATTTATTTTAAAGAACTTTATCCTTCATATATATTCGAAAAAAATTTAATTTTTTTGTTTAAAGAGATGATCTTATTTTCTTAAAATGCATGAGTGATAAATTCAAATTCATTAGCAATAGAATAATTTATTTTTTGTATGTGTTTTTTGTGTATTAATTTATATTCAATTTTTATTGTTTTTCTGGTGTTGCTTTTTTCTCTTGCTCTCCATATGGCCATTCAAATTTAATAGAAGATATGTTCTTTTGATTTCACTTTTAATTTTTTTTATTGAGTTGCTAAATGGTTTTGAAATAGTTTATTCGGATGATTAATCTACTGTTTATATAAAACTTTATCAATGATCGATTTTTTCTTGATTATTCGTTATTAATTAGTACAAGTAGATGAGTTTATTTAATTTCAATTTCTTTCTCATTTTTGCACCAAAAAAACAATCTCTTTCTCATGACGTCCGATACCCCTTTTGAGGCTTAATAGATATAGATCTGCATCTAAAAACTCTTTTAAGGGCCTAACTAATCAAGATCGCTTGAAAAAATTCACTATAGTTGGACTAGATATATTTGCATTCAAAAGTCCCACTTTAGGAAGGTTAGTTCAGATTCACATTAGAATGCCTCACTTTGAGGTATAAACTATTCCTAGCGGAATGTGACAACTTTTGTCCCAAGACTCAAATCGAGGCCTCTAGTTAAGTATTAAGGAGTACTTACTGCTCCTCAATCTTTGAGGAGTATCTGGTACTTGATCTAGGCTCGACTAATCAAAATTCAAGTGGGGAATTAAGTCTTATTTTAGGGTAAAACGTTTCTTAACAAGGAGGCTTTAGTTCCAATGCTCAAACGTGAGACCCTGATTTATGATGAAGAAATAGTGAGACCCTGATTTATGATGAAGAAATAGTACCAATCCACCATGCTTTTTATGACACATTTTTTCTTCTACTTTTTCATTTTAGGTTTATTTTTTTTTAAATGATCAATAAAGTTTTTTTCATGAATTTTCAATGAAGATTCTTCGAGAACTGTCTGCTTTCAAATGAAAATCAACAAAATCAATTGGCTAGAGAAGCAGAGCTTGAACCTAAGCATGTCAGGATTTGTTTTCAAAACCAAAGGACACAAATAAAGGTAATTCTAAATCTTTAGTTCTTTTCTATCAATTCAATTATACTTAATTAATGGTTTATTGTTGTTATTGTCGTTGTTATTATTATTATTATTCACGCAAAACAACCAATTAGTATTTCTTGAATTATTTTTTTCAAAAATCTAGTAAAAGTGACTATAAAGGTAAGATCGGTGTATGACAAGACAGTGAATCTCTTGTTAAATTATTTCTCTAAAACGGGTTAAGTTGTTAGAATGTGTTAATAAATATAACAAATTCTTCGTCTTATTAATTATGTTATTTATATCCACTTTCATTTTTATTTTTTTCTCTTTGTACAATCAATTCAATTATTCGCGATTGAACTTTTCAATTTCAATACAATTTTCTTAAATCAGTCATTTGTTTTTGCCTCGTTGAATTGATCAATATATTTGGATGTATGTTCTTTGCCTCACTAATATATGAATTTCACTAAAGAAGCTTCTTTTCATTAAAGTATTTTTATCATCCAGCCTCCAAGTTGATTGAGTTGTTGCTCAATAAAATAAATGATAGAATCATGTTAAATTATTCAAATTACATAAACTATCAAGCAAGTTCCATAACTTGCCAAGGATTTTTGAGAATTTAAAGTCAAAGAAAATTTGGTGTTGCAACTAAGAACTAATGATTTTTGTTTTCTATATTATTTGATGAATGAAGGAAATGTTGCGATATTAAATGGATGGATTGAACTAAGTCGAAGCTAGTCAAAATAATTTGTACCAACAAATGAACCAATTAATAAGTTATTTGTGTTGGGCTTAAAATAGACCACAACCGAATTTTCCAACTCTAACCAATTTTAATTTTTATTATAGTTTTTTCTCGTTATTTGTGAAATTGCGATACAAAGTAGTAATTTTGTACAACTAAATTTATCATGTACAGGCTAAGAGTATGGTATTTGATTAGGAATTCCATAGTTATTGAGGATTCTCAAGAAGAGGAGGATAACTTTTATTTAGGAGACCAGATGGGTAGGATCTAAGCCATAGTATGTGGATGGGTATAAGTTGTAGTACTTGGAAGGTGTGAGGAATAGGAATAAGTAGGCATCTTAGTATGTTCAAATCACAAATTAGAAGCAGAAAAAGGAGCAATCACTATAGATCAACATTTGTGATGTCTTACCTAACAAAAAGAAACAACCAGGAACAAAAAATCACAAGGATGATTAGATAAAAAATGAGGATCTTACTTGGTAGTTTTATGGGTTTATTGCAGTTGTATCAACTCCTTGCGGTTCAATCTGCACTGATCATGAAATCACTTAGAAAAATCAACAATTTCGGTTATTTTAAGGTTTGTAAATTTTGGATCTAGGCCTTAACTTGAGATACGAATGTGACAATAAGTGTCGAGTTGAAGATATATTCATTGAGTAGACACTCATCATATGGAGGTGCAATCTTACTTCCACAAACTCTTGAACAAAGAGAGGGACAAGGACATTGTACTGGGGAAGTTGGAGCACTCATAGAGCATTGAAATTTTGGGTGTTATATGTGTAATAAAGTTGAGGCCTTTGATAGAAGTTTATAAAGGACACATTTAGGGTAAGAGGTTTGTTAGATTGTTGAGTTGTCTCACTTATTATTCTACACTAGTAGTCGTACTATTAGTTTTGTTATTAGTTATGGAATTCTACGCTTCTATTATTGTTTTGTCTTATTATGGCTATTGTTAGGATGATTTGATAGGTTATCTACAGAATTGACAAGACTTTTTCTTTTTTGTATTTCTTTCTTTATAATGTGTTGGTCTATAATTTTCTTGAGACGGGGGTCTATCGGAAACGACTTTTATACCTCCGTGGTAGTTGTAGGATATGTGTATACTTTTATCCTCTCAGGCCCCACTTTCGTTGATTTACACTAGGTATGTTATTGATCACTATATATGTTTAACAAGGTCATTTATGAATTATTTTGAGCTAAATATTTAGTTTAATATCAACCAAAATTTTAATCATGTTATTCCTTGATTTCTGTCCAAATTTACCCGCATGAAATATGCCTAGCAAAACACGTTCAAATTGGGTAAATTAAAGTTTCATGGACTAATTTTTTCACCTATGTAGACATTCTTCGAAATATATACTTCATATGAGGAAGAAAGTGTATGCTGTTCAAAATCAGAGCAGGAATTTAAAATTTTAAGCAAAAGTGGAGGGTGAAAATAATGTTCACGGATTTTTTTTTATAAAAGGCTTTATTTGGTCCTTCAATCATTATAAAATTCTCATTGTGATAATAGTAATGCCTTGCTCAGTACCTAAATTCCTTTTGTTTGTGAATGTTCACAAATTTAAGATAATGATTAGTTGTACAATTACATAATTATCTATGTGTTATGTTAAATTTGTATCGTTGCTCAATGTTTGATTATAATATAATTTCAAAAGTAGTTTAAACAACATACGCCATACATAAAAGTACTAGAAACAAAAATTTTGATTACTGAAAAGTTAAATTTGATTCGTCAAATATTACAAGGATCAAAATCATAATATACCTATATTTTAGAGGTGGAAAATGCTATTTGTCCAAAAACTACCTATAATTCTTTCTCTTTCTACATTTTATCAACTCATACTATCTTATTTTTATGTGATTCTTTTTTGTTATATATATTTCATCAGACTCAAAATGAGAGATCCATTAACAATGCTCTTAGAAAAGAAAATGAAAGATTTCTTTGTGAGAATAACACAATGAAAGAGACAATGAAGAAAACAATGTGTCCAAAGTGTGATAGACCACCCATTGGAGAAGAAGAAGGGACCCGTATATTTGAAAATGGAAAATCAAAGGTTGAGGGAACAAGTAATCCTTAAACTTATGCTATTTATTTTAGTTTATTTATTTTTGCTATTAATTTATTTATTTATCTTAAAAAGAATTACTTATATATAACAAAAGTTGATTCAAATTCGTGGTTTTAACCTGATTGATTAATCCGGGATTCAAAGCTTTAGCACCTATCTCAACGTTGTACTTTGAATGTCGAAATGAAGGAGGTTAGATTTAGGACCAGTGCATTGGACCGATGGATAAGAGAACTGAGCTTGCTTAAAAAGCTCTTGGGTGTCCTACGTTTTTTTTTGAAGTTTTAGTCAATTTTTATACATATATGTATATATTCCACGTTTAAAATATCTATTGAGGTGGATACTGATTATAGGCACCGAGTTTAGTTGAACCCCATAAGTTTTACACAAAGCATAGATACATGAAAAAAATCACTAGATTTTTATTTTTTTTAAAAATGTTATATTTGGATCCATAATTTTATAAATACAACGAAAGCTTTAGATGCCAACTGAAAAGGGTTATAACATCTACCCCTTACATGATGTTAATCCGAATTTGTGGATGTCCTAATGTGGGTACTAAAAACTAGGTGAAAATCCCCCCACCCACACCCCACCAAAAAAATGTTAAATACCTAAAAAGTCTTAACCAATTAGGTTTAGATCTTGAATTCATTTATGCCCCGTGCTTATGAGTTGCGAGTTGCACCCGCCCTTGACAAGAGAGATCAAGTTGAATGAAAATAATTTAATTTATAGATATTTATAAAAGTTAATTATTTACTCTTATCCTTTTACGTTTTCAAATCATGTTTATTATAAATAATATATACATGTTATTATAAGTAAATTAACTTAACAATTTTTTTTCCAGTATGAAAGAGTATTGAAACTCATCTCAAGTGTTCCTGAAAGACCTTCTGTGATGGTTTCAAATTTGGCACCATCAAAATCAACTATTGGATGTCCTCCTCCCTTTGGTCAGGAAAATAATACTAATAATAATGTTCAAGCACATCCAATAAATATTAATAAAATTACAATAATGTCTCCATTACGAACTTCTTGATAGGAAAAAAATAAAAATGTTTGAGGTTGTTGTGGCTTCTATGAATGAAATGGTTGAATTGTGGAAAAGAAATGATCCAATTTGGGTAGATTCATCAAGTGAAGGGAGGTGTTCTATTTATCGTGAGAGTTATGAAAGAACATTTTCAAATCCAAATCGACCTTATTACCAATCATCATCTACTCGAATTGAATCAACAAAGGATTGTGAAGTTTTGTCAATGACTGCAAGTGAGTTGATCCATAATTTTCTTGATCTAGTAAGTTTCTTGAACTCTTTCATGTCATAATTGTTCAGCTCACATGTGTCATTCCATGTTTTGGCCCTAGAATGATGTATGTCTTCAGAACGTATCAGTACTAGGATTTAAGACTTTGGTTTATATAAATATTTTTGCGCTAGTCACTTAATTTTGGATTTATTTTTGAAAAGTAGCTAGTGTTTGAGAAGTCGTTGAAAACTTACTACTTTTGATATGGAATCATACCATGTTAGAATCATGATTTTCGAACTTGAGCATGTGAAATATCAAATATATATTCATTTTTTATTTGAAATCTAACACATTGTAATGAATTCAATAAATTGACTATTTTTCAATAGACCGATACAATTTTAATTTAAATTTTATCCCATACAATATTGATTAGGATGAGTTTAGATGGAGTGACGGGTATGGAAAAATGAGTAGTTATTTGAGAAATAGTTATTATTGTCATTGTCTTATAATTAATCATATACATAAAAATTATTAATTTGTATATACAGGTCAAATGAATGGAATTGTTTCCTACGATAGTTACAAAAGCTAGGATTGTTGAAGTTCTTGATTATGGGACTTGGGAAGTCTCTATACAATTGGTAAGATACTGATACATCTTTTAGATATTCTTCCATAGAGATTAAATAAATATTATAATTATTTCATAACAATGATCTAATTTTTTCTTGGTTCTTGAATACAGATGTGCGTAAAGTTGCATATTTTATCATCTCTAGTGGAAGCTAGAGATTTTTTCTTCATACGTTGTTGTAGACAATTTGATCCAATAACATGGATTATGATGGATGTTTCTTATGATCCATTCAATGAGATTCAAAGTGGTGTACACTCTTATTCTTGGAAGTTTCCTTCTGATTGTGCAATTTAAGATATGGGTAATGGACAAAGTAAGGTATGAATCATTTCATCTCTCTAATAATATCACTATTTATATAAAAGGAAAATTATGTTCCTTAAGCTCCCTCTACACACGAGGTCCAAATTACTAGGGTCTATTGTATGTATTCTTGTCTTGCACTTGTGCATGAGATTGTTTCCACAACTCAAACATGTATCATCTATAGCACAATTTATATTAAACATAGTTTCTGAAGAGTATGCTACAAGAGGTAAATATTTACCGATACCTATCTTATGATGTCTATTGTTCTTATAATATGATATAAGAATCAAACTATCGTTATTCTCAGTTAATCCAATTTTGGACCCTCATGTTATGTTGATAAGTCATGCTCTAAATGATCAGCAGTGAGACGTGCATCATGGTTTTTTTCGAGTCTCCACATATTAGTTTATAAAATGAGTTTTTTGTCCGTTTATAGCCTTAGAAAGTCTCCAACAAACTTATAAGTTATATTTTAGGATTGAGTTAGATTTAATAGCCATTTTTAACATGTTAGGAGTCGTCAGATCTATCACGATTCGTCATGCAACAATGTGGAACTCCACTTAAGCAATGCCAAGATGCCCCCCTATCGACCCCAGTGTTGTTTTTTGCTAGCTTGAGTTCATATTTTAGTATTTATCATTAAACGTAGAGTAATCAACCACTTTTTTTTGAGTATGGCTCAATCACCCCAACGCTACCACCAAAAAGTCGTCTGTATAGTGCAGGAGCGCTCACACAACCCATGCTATGGTGTTCATGTCCCATATGTTTGAATCTTAACGAGTAAACACAAATTTTCTATATACCTTCCTAAATATTTTCAAAAGAGCTAATTATTTTGATTCTGTTTTCTTGACTCTTGCAGGTTACTTGGGTGGAACATGTTCAAGTATATGAAAAAAAATCAAGTACATCATATCTTTAGAGACTTGTTGTGTGATCGTCAAACATACAGAGCTAAAAGATGGATTGTTACACTGCAAAGGATGTTTGAGAGATATAATTTTGTCATGGGTGCAATATGCCCTACTAGGCATGATTTTAAAGGAGGTTTGATTTTATATTCCTTTTTATTTACTTACTACCTTTTTGAAATGGCCTGTAACATGACCCATTATATTATTTTTAGTGGAAGTCATTTTCTTTACATTTTTCTCAATTTTTAATTGAAACATGTCATTTTCAAAGTTATGTTTTTTTCCTTTAGGGGGTGTGTTTGGTATGATTTGAATTTTTTTTTTTTTAAAAAAAAAGTCTTATTTGGATGTTTATTGACTTTTAGGGAAAATGTTTTCCAATCGAAGGAGCAAGAAAAATGGTGGTATTTCTCATTGTTTAAGAATAATCATTTACCTTAACAATCATCTCAACTTTGAACATTATATTGACACTTTAACGAAACTCAGGCATCACTTTCACCTTTAACATGTAAATATCTCATCATACTTTCTTGTTCGTTAATATTTTTTTATTAATCTTCAATAGAAGTTTTTTTTTTTAGAAAAAGTATTCACTCTCCAACCAAATATTGAAAATAAAAATAGAATTCCTAAAATAGATTATTTTTCAAAAAATAAAAAACACACCCCTACCTTTTTTTCCTTGTTAGTATTGTGAATTTTGCTTTCCAAATATTTTATCTTTCAATTTTAGTATTACATGTTGTCTCCTTGGCTCCAATTATACATACTATTTGTTTTACATATATGAATTTTGATGTACTTTGTTTAATTGAGGATATATCAAAAACAACATTTCTATCTTCTCAGGGAAGGGATAGCCTTCCCAGACCCCACTTGTGGAATTGCACATGATATATATGTTGTTGTAATACTTATATTTTATTTTTGTTTTTATTTTCAATGTTTAATTATCTAGAAGGGCTGAAAAATACAATACAAATATTTCAAAGGATGGTGAAGAACCTTTTTGAAATCGTAAGCATGACAGACAACTTAGATTTTCCAACTTTATCACGGCTCAACCTCCGAGATAGAATTTTAATTTGAAAAAATGATGAATTATCCAACAAAAAGGCTTTATTGCCACTGTTGCTACTTCTTTGTGGCTTCCTCTTTCATTCCAAGATGTCTTCAATTTTTTTAAAGATGACAAGACAAGAAGTCAGGTATGTATTCAAACCTCTTTATAATAATGACAATTGTTCAGATAATTTTTTTAGTTGTTACAACGAAATATTATTATTGAGAATATAAAAATATTGCATGATATTGATATCATTTCCAAATAAAACTTGGATGTTATACATTCAATTGGCCGAAGCTATTTTAAAAACAACCTACTTATCTCCAAGAGGTAAAGATAAGCCCTCTCTCTAGACCTCACATTGTTGGATTACACATGATATGTTATTTTTATAGTATATTATAGGTTAAATATCGTTATAAGGAGTAATTGTTATAATAATAATAATAAAGAATAGGTATGATTGTATATATCTTTGCATTGGGTATTCGATTTTTTAATGCAATGAGCCAAACATCTGAAAAAATTAATAAAATTACACTTTTAATCCCTGTATAACCTGTTAACCAAAGGACCCCTAAAAATACTCAAAATTTGACTTTTTTGAATCCCTGAATACGTTTTTATGTAAAAATCTCAAATATTTTAACAAAAACCATAATATTAAAATAAAAATAGAATGAATTCAACGTTAAGAATTTTTTTAAACCACATGTTGAAGTCTTAAATTTGATTAATATGCAAACATTGTGTTCCCATGTTATATTATCTTACATGTTTGCTCGCCTTGGCATTAATTGTACATATTATTATAAACAATTCTCATCTCACAAACTTAGTTTTAACAATTATTTTATGATATTATTCATCGTTTGATTTTTTTTTCACTGGGATATTTTGACTGGTGGGAATAATGTGATTAAGTTAGCTCGATTACTATAAGAACTCTTCCAGAAAATAGTATTACAATATTTCAGGTGTTTTTCATATTTATTATTTTATAGTTTGCTATTTTATGCTTAAATTATTCAGTAAAAATGACATTTTTCAAGAATCAAATAATATTATTAATGATTGGATTCTTCTTTTTCTCATATGTGTAAACACCAATGTTTCTAACTTGTATCTTTTCATCCTTAATCTTTGATTACTGAATCAAAAGACATTTTCTATGGTCCAGTTGCACTTTTGACTTTTAGTCAGTTAACAATAAAAACACACAGAAAAACATACTATCTTTTGTCACATTTAATTTATAGACAGTGATATTTTGAAAATCTTCTTCACATTATCTCTTGTCACGTCCCGAGCTACCCCTGAGACGCGGACACAAAACCTAGGACCACAAGTGATCCCAAGCTAACCCTGTTGGCATGATAATGAGCATAGTAAAGATAATAAACTAAATGCAGAAGCTAAATCATAATTTAAACTGAAAATATGAGGAATACCCATATTCTATAACTGAGATAATGATGAGTTTAATACAAAGAAAATAATAACTCAATACTAAGCCGAAACTAACTATGTCTGATATCAGCCTCTAAACTGACTAGAGATGCTGGGTCAGGCCCCAACTGAGTCTAGCAAAAACTGAAACTAAAGGACTAATACTGAAAAGAAACTCATGACTATTGTCCTCGAAGAATGATGAATCACCACTAAATCTGCAGAACTGGAGATCGAAACTCAATCAGAATGCTGAGAACCTGAACCTACATCAAGAGAAGATGTAGCGCATGTATGCGTTAGTACTTGGAAGAAACTGAACATATAGGACAGCGTAAAGCTGAAACAAAAAATAACTGAACAAGAACAAAAGCAAGTATAAAAATCTGAATATGATATAGTGAATTCTGACCTAACTGAATCCAATGACCATTTTATAACATGCTGAAACTGAATACTGAATATACTGATGAATAGTCAATGCAAGAGAATCTGACTGAACTATGGGAGCTACTAATAACCGTTAATAAAACCACATGAGCTAAATGTGAAGTCCGATGTATACGCCCTATCAAGAGGACCCAATATACCCTGCCAGAGGTATAAAGGCATGCTGGCGTGATCACTACACTGATTGCCACAGAGGGGACTTACAACCTACTTGGCTAGTAGTTCTGGGACTATTGGGTATGTAGAACCCTAGTCCAACTAGGTATTATACTACTCCCAATGAATTATACTAACCGATTATTACTGAGTTTCTGTAAATACTTGATAGCTCAAAACTGAACAAGCAAACTTAGAATGCAACAATTAATCTGGTTTATGTATTTATAACTGAGGCATGTATATCTGAAGTGACTCAAATGTCTGACCTTGATGTGTAATTCAAGAACTAAAAAAAATACATAGCTAGGAATCTAAAATTCATGCAATAATCTGAGTAATAACATTGTAATCTTATTTGGAACACATAACTAATTAATTCATGAAGTTCTGTTAAAGTTCTAGAAACTCTAAGTCTAATCATGATATGCGAATCAAGAATCTGACTGAAAAGTAGGGACCCAATGGGTGAAAGGAACCCACTAGTGAAATCCCACATACCTGGTGAAGAAATTCACGGAGAAATACTTAGATTTTGGGGCTGTAACTGCTGGAACCTTGCTGCGTTCTTGAACTAGGGTTTCTTCACATTTTTTCTCCTTTCTTGCTTCTAATAATTCTAAGTTTTTATTAATTATTTAGTTTAGGTAAGTTTTAGTGATGTTTCTAGCCTTAAACTTACTAAAATCTGATGATTTAGGGTCAAAACGATGTATCTTAGGGTTTAAACAAAGTGGGAAAACACAAAAAGACCCCTAAGTTAATTTCTGTCGGACCAAACGACGACTTGGACGGTCCGTTGTTCAAATCGATGGTCCGTCATTTAGGTCTGTAGATTGGGTCTGTTCGACAGGACATTACTTAAACGGGCATAACTTTTTACTCGAAGGTCTGATTTTAGCAAGGTCGGTGGATGTGGAAAGCTAATTCAATTATCTATCTTTTGGCATGTCATGGACACCTAATTCATTTTTTGCAAAGAGTTATGATTAGTTGAAGTTGACCCAACTGCATTTCCCCCCAACTGTCTGCTAAATTTCCACCTACGGTCAGACCTACGGACCGTAGATCGAACGACGGTCCGTGCTAGTCACTCGTGGTTCATGTTAGAGTGTGGGTAAATGGGGTGTTGATCGATGATATACCGTGGTTTCACGGTATTTTTAATGCTTTTTCCTTAAGTTTAATGTGTGTCCAAAAGCTTTTTTGTATTGATTTTTATGTAAGTTTCTCTTTATTTGCAGGAAATCTGCCCAAAGATGAACGCGGAAGTTTTTGAGCAAGAAATGCAGAAAAGTTACCACCTATGGAGCTTGTGACGGTCCGTAGGTAGCAACATAGTGAAGCTGCTGAAGGAAGTGAGCTTGTGACGGTCCCAGTACCCAATTTCCAAGAAGTTTAAGTGTTATGGAACGGAGAACCTTGACGGACCATCGTGCTTGGAATGGTCTGTCATACCTGCCGTCGAGGGTAATGAAGAGAGCAACAGAAGAATTTGTAAAGTATGGGTCGACGGAGGCCATAACGGCCCGTCATAACCACCACCGTCTATCGACCCAGCCGCGTTTTGACAGATTTTAGTAATTAAAGTCCTTCTTTTATTAGGTTTTTGTTTTTTTATAAATATTTCGAAAACCTCATTTTTGGGGTTAGACTTTTGGATGTTTGACTTTTTGGTGTTAGACTCTCTGATATTACACTTTTTGATTGTTACACTTTTTCTGGAATTGATTAATGGTGATTTAGTTGATTAATCAAGTGAATTTCTGGATTTTATTCTTTCTCATCAAAGTAAGGGCATGAATTCTTATATTACATATATGAATATTGTGATTATGACTATGGGTAACTAAACTCCATAACTAGGGTTGTGGAAACCATTGGTGAATAATGAGGTAAAATTTAACTAAAATAACAATTCCAGAATAGTGTCTTGCATGTATTAATAATTCTTTCGTTTAGAAGTCTTTTTAACGGATGACCAACATTAGAACTCGCCTTAATGCTACTTGCCGGACCAAGGAGGTAGATAATAGGAAAAGAATTATCAACATAGATTTAGTGTATACTATCTAACAGGCTAGTGTTGATTGGTACGAGGTAATAACTTAGTCAAATATCGAATACAATGCTTAATATGATGTAAAGGTAAGGGTTAGTATAGCAACACACGTAGCTGGACCAAGGTGTGGAGTGGAATTTTCTAGATGCCGGACCAAGGATTTAGAAATACATAACTTATCACTTTGGATGCAAGATACTAGGAAAGAGTTGTTATAGTTAAATTATCAAGTTAGGAACCTGCGGGGAGTACTTCAACCCTAGTTACTTTTATTTATTTATTAAACTCCAATATTTGAATCTGTTAGTTGTTTACTTTAATTTAGTTAGTTATTTTCATTCAATTAGAAATAAAAACCCCCCTTTATTGTCTTTTGTTTTCTAAGGAAATAATTGACTAAATAATAGTAATAATAGATTAAAGTTAAGTCTAAACTAATTTCCTCGTGGCAACAATCCCAACCTTATTAGTTGGGTTCTTTACTTGATACGACTGCTTTACTTCTTATTTGAGAGTTTGAGCGTATCAAATTTTGGCGCCGCTGCCGGGGAAAGTAGCTTTTAGATTAACTTAAACTTATTACTAAAGTTTAGTCAATATTTTCTTAATTTTATTTTTTTATTGTTTTTGATTCTTGTAGAACTATCTTCCTAGTATGCCAAATACATGGAGAGGAAGAGAACCCTTGTTTCTATACGATCACGAATTAGAGCGTACACCACGCAATATGAATCGAAACTTTGGTATTAACGATGATGATCCAAACCAGAACATCCCAGCTCTAGTTGATGTTCATGGTCAGTTATTACCCGGTGATCTTGGTGAAAATCAACAAAGGGGACAAAATCCAGCTCCACGCCCTCAAGAATACTACAGAGGTTATCATAATATTGCAGACTCTGCTGGGCCACTTCTCTTGCCCCCTCTACCACAAGGCCATACCTTTGTGGTAATTAGTAGTCTGATGCAAATGCTCACTGCTAGAGGTTTGTTTTCAGGGCTACCTTCTGAGGACCCGCATGCCCATATAGCTAAGGTAAGGCAGTGTGTAAAAGTTGTGTAGGGAGGCCTGATTTGGATTTGGATGTAATAGGGCTAAGAGTATTTCCTCTCTCACTGACTGGAGAGGCAGCCAGTTGGTTCACTAAGCTCCCTTATAACTCAATTTTCACTTGGAGAGTTAGTTAGTAGTTCTTCGGATAAATTCACTTCATTTTTGAGAAGTGTCCCCAATCACCGCATAGATTATGAGTCACTGAAGGAATACTTCTATCAGGGACAGGATTATAATAATAAAGCGGTATTGGATACTATAGCAGGTGGTTCTTATGGGGAGTTTCCTTATGCCGAGATTGCCGAAAAAGTTAGAGAATATCTCCCAGAAAAATAAAGCTTGGAGTACTAGGAAGTCAGATACTGGGAGAAATACCTTCGCAGTGCAATCCACTCACAACCCAGCCACATATGAGATTCATGAAGAGATGGCTCAGATGAGAACTGAGCTTGGGTTGGTATTAAAACATGTCACTGGGGAGCAGAAAAGATAAATGCATTTAACTACTTGTCTAAACCACCACCACCAAATAATGAATGCTATTATGAGAAGGATTCCTATGCTGTTAATGAGCAGACGGGAGGTTTCCGACTGAGTGCCCAAGGCTCAATTCAGGAGAATTGGCGCCAAGATCAGATCTATGGTAACTATAACCGTGAGGGTCATTATGTCCGAGATGGAAACTACAACCGCGACAACAACTTCAATAAGGGTAACTATGGTAACAAAAATGATAGGAATGGGCCGTATGTCCCTCCTCAAAATCGTGAAGTTACTCCTAGGGATGGTGGAGATAGTATGGCGCGAGTTGATGATATGTTGCACAAAATGATGAGGAGGTTCGATACTAGTGATGAGCATATTAAAGAGTTAAGGAGTGATTTAGTGGGTATTGGGCAGAAAGTCGATACACATGCAATATCGATTAAGCAGCTTGAGTTGCAACTGGCCCAATTATCTCCGACTATGAACACACGGCAACCGGGCACTCTTCCTAGAAACACTGTCCAGAATCCAAAAAATGATGGACACTGTATGGAAATCACTACTCGGGTGGTAAGCAAACCATTGACCCACCTATACCATCTAATGAGGAAAAGGTGAGAAAAAATAATGATAAACTGGTAGAGGTTAGTGGTGAAGTAGAAGATTACACTAGACAAGATGCTGAAGTGCCTACAAGGTAACTCCTATTCCTAGACCCCCCCTTTCCTCAAAGATTAGTGAAAAAGACCGAGGATGGTAAATATCGGCGTTTTATAACAATGTTGAAGCAGCTTTCTATCAATGTCCCTTTGGTAGAAGCTCTAGAACAAATTCCCGGTTATGCCAAGTTTATGAAAGATCTAGTTACAAAGAAAAGATTGGTAATTTTTTAGGATGATGATAGAATGCAACATTGTAGTGCTATTGCTACAAAATCTCTAGTACAAAAGAAAGAAGATCCGGGTGCGTTCACTATTCCTTGTACAGTCGGGTCATTACATTTTGCAAAAGCATTATGTGATCTGGGGGCAAGCATAAATCTCATGCCCCTCTCTATTTATATGAAGTTGGGTTTGGGTGATCCAAAGCCCACTGTGATGCGTCTACTGATGGCCGATCGAACAATAAAAAGTCCTATAGTGATACTCCACGATGTGCTTGTAAAAGTGGAGTCATTCATATTTCTGGCAGATTTTGTTATTGTTGATTGTGAAGTCGATTTCGAAGTGCCTATTATTCTTGGGAGGCCATTCCTTGCTACGAGTAGAGTCTTAGTTGATATGGAAAAGGGGCAGATGAAATTTTTGTTGAACAATGAAGAAGCGACGTTCAACATTTGTAGGTCCATGTGGCAGAGTGGTGAGCTCCAATCGGTATCTGCTATATCTTACAAAGAAAAGATGAAGACGTACCATGACCTAAAAATTGAAAAATGAGATTTTATGGTTGGGGATTTGGTGCTTTTATTCAATTCTAGGTTGCGCTTGTTTCCGGGCAAGCTCAAGTCCAAATGGAATGGCCCTTACTTAGTTGCCCAACTATTCCCTCATGGAGCAGTTGAGTTGGAAAAAAAGGAGGGTGTGCGGTTTAAGGTGAATGGACAACGAATTAAAATCTATTTCGGGCATGCTGAATCAGCGAATGAAGTGATCGAGGCATACCATCTTGATGAAGTCTGAGTAATCAAGTGTCTTCAGTCGTGCCGCGACGTTAAATCAGGCGCTGGTTGGGAGGCAACCCAATACTTATGGTTTTCTTTCTAGTAATGGTAGCACTTTCTACTAATGGCTTTTAAATTTGCAGGCACACCATTAGGAAATTCTGCAAAAAATCACTCTGCAATAGTCACTGACGAATACATCAACGGACCGTCACGCATGCGACGGACCGTCACGCATGCGACGGACCGTCGCACAAATTCGTCGTGCCAGGTATGTCTTTCATTTACTTTTAAAACTAGGGCACACGTCACGGAACCCATGACGGACCGTCGCATTTGCGACGGACCGTCGTTGGGGACTCGTCGTGTCATTAACCAGCATACCCGACCCAACCCGACTGGGGTATTTTAAAAATTGTCAACATTTAAAACCCCCCACCCCTTCATTTCAACCATTTCCTTCCCTCTTTCTCCCATTTACCTCCATTTCAAACTTCCAACTTCGTCCCTTTCTTCTCTATCAACTGATCACTTCCCTAAGTCCCCAATTCCGGAAATCTCCTTTCTACTGGTCGGAGTCTGATGTTATGGTTCTGTTCTTGATACCCAAGTTCCTCATTTGCCTGTTTTTCTCCTCTTGTCAGGTATGTGTCGCTGATCTCTACCCATTTACATTGCATTTTTGTTTTTTAATTAGTATTAGCCTATTTCTTTTTGGTGGATCTTCAGTCTTTGATCCAATTTTGTCTGACCTAGGTTGAGAATCCTCGAATTTCCTTGTTAAAACTCGAGAAATAGGTGCTTTATCATTGCTAGTTTTCTAGGTATTTAGGTTCGAAACATGTAGGTTAACACTAAGTATTACATTTGAGTCACAGGGGATGATTGTGTCATCCTCAGTTCTATCACTGAATGACAGAACGAGACCCCGATGATGGACCGTCGTACCCATGACGGATCATCATAGAGTCTGTTCCAACACACCACTGTTCATTTTCTCTAAGTGTCCACTAACAGACACATGCGACGGACCGTCATTGCCACGACGGGTCCGTCCGGCATAACCGTTCTGGTTGTCAGAGACCCTATTCCTAAGGGTCACCATTTTTTTTTCAAGTGTCCTCTGACGGACATCTATGATGGACCGTCATACCCGCGACGGTCCGTCCTGCACAGCCGTTCTGGTTGTCAGAGACCCTATTCCTAATGGTCTCCAACTTTTCTAAGTGTCCTCTAACGGACATCTACAATGGACCGTCATACCCGCGACGGCCCATCCTGCACAACCTTTCTGGTTGTCATAGACCCTACTCCTAAGGGTCTCCAACTTGTTCTAAGTGTTCTCTGACGGAAATCTACGATGGACCGTCTTACCCTCGACAGTCAGTCTTGCACAACCGTCACGACTGGCAGAGACCCTTGTCCTAACGGTCTCCATTTTTTTCCAAGTGTCCTCTGACAGACATCTACGACGGACCGTCATATCCTCGACGGTTCATCCTGCATAACAGTCATGACAGTCAGAGACTCCTCTCATAAGGGTATCCATACTTTTTCTAAGTGCCCCACGACGGACATTGACGATGGTCCATCCTACTTATCCATCATAACTGTCATAGACTTTCCTTCAGGGGTCACCACATAAACATAGTTGAAGTAAGACATGACAGACCCCATGACGGTCTGTCGTACTCACGACGATCTGTCATCTGGTCCGTCGTGTTTCACTGTTACTACAGAGATGTCAATACAACTTTGGTCTTATATATATTTTGTGTCGTTTTTGCTTGTCTTGTTTTCTCCTTCTAGTACTAATATTGATTCCTTACAGGTACTATCTCTAATGGAACCAAAACAAGATCGAGTTTACACACGTGGGCGTTCAAAGTCTATCGCCCCGTCTGCCTGACTGGATATAAGCTCTGATGATCAGCATGACCCCGAGTACGTGCCCCCAGGCACTGCCACTCCATCATGAGCTGCACGTATAACCATAGATACGCCCCAAAAGGTGGCGTCCGGCGTAGTCACTGCCTCCCTGTCTGATGAGGAGTGCACACTGACCGGCAGACCTTCTAGGTCATCTACACATGAAGAAGGAACGTCTGGTTCCTTAGGAGTTTCGTGGTCAGAGGAAGCCTCTGTGTCCGCAGAAGTCCCTGCACTCGCCACAGCTGCACAGTCTGCCTCGTTTGATGAGGCTAACAGTCCTGATTCCACTCCAGGCTCACCGACTGGTGCTCCCACCCTGGTTGCCGACTATCCCGACCCGTGGTGTGTCGATGGGCAATACCAAGTTTATTAAGACGCCAAGTTTCTAAATGATAAAGGCGTCATGACACGTACCCTTACACTGGAGAGGCGGGTTCTTATGGGAAGTCTCCCAGCATGCGAAAGATTCACAATCTCTTCACCGGACACCGGCTGGAGTGGACAGCTCATTCTTTAGGCTGCTATAGTGGGGAGTTGGTCTGAGAGTTTTACGCCTCTTACGTGGCTACTCTCCGATCACAGATATATAGGCAAGCTGCCCCCGCCAAACAGGCCCCAATTGAGAATGTTCGAGTAGCGGCATACAAGTCGACATCTCCCTATCTGCCATTCGCCGGTATCTGTACGGCGAGGATGTTAATGCCAACAGGACCTCTCTCACCGCCGAGTTTGACTACCGATGGAAAATTGTAAAAGATGGCCAATTCTTGCGTGAGCCATCACTGAGAGAGACCACCAAGAGGTGGATGGCCCTGTACTTGTTTGTTGATGGAGAGGGTGCCGACTGGGTGACGGAGACAAAGGGACCCATCAAGAAGGCTAACTTGACCTTCACGTCTAAGTTCTTATGGTTGATTGTCCGCCACAGCCTTTCCCCCACGGCTTCTGATAATATAGTCACATGGGATCGTGCAGTTCTGATGACGGCGATGATAGCCGGGTTTGAGGTGGACTTCGCTTGGCTTATACAGGCGGTCATGCACGAGAGGACTTTCAAGGTCACAACTACTTACCCTTTTCCGTGCATGATATTTTCCTTATGCAGGTCCGCAGGTGAGATGGCACATTAATCAGCTCAAGACTCCGCTGGGCACTATTGATATCGTTCTCATCAATGATGAGGCCAATTAGTTGGCTCTACGCAGAGGGCCCCGTCCAGAGTTGCCTCTACTTGGTGAAAATCTGGCTGATACGGTTACACATGCTTGAACGGCTACGCAGGCTGCTTCTGAAACCACTGAAACTACCCCGGTCGAGTCTATCCCGGGTAGTAGCACTGCCCCTAGCTCCTCTCGCTCAGCCCCGTTCCCCGCTCTGGTCCCGCTTGCTAGGGTCCAGAAAGTAGAAGCTCAGATGGCCACATTTATGCATCACATATAACCTTGGATGCAGAGGTCTATTGCTGAGGCGGAGAGCCGCTTGGAGCGTAAAATGACCCAGCACACAGAGTGGAAGATTTGAGGTTCATCAGCGCTTGGACGCTTTTGAGTTGCGGGTGCTAGCCTGGCCAGCCCCTTAGGTGAACGTGTCAACTCTTCAGGCTGCGGTTGAGAGTCTGCGAGCGGATATTGATATGATCCAAGAGGTTAGGGTGACTGAGTCTGAGGCCCATTCTGCAGAGCCTGCTGAGGATACTATGATGGTTGACTTATTCGCCACTTCTGAGATTCCACCACCTCCCCCTTAGGAGCATACTAAGAGGCGCAAGGGTCGAGAGTAGGATGAGGCTAGAGTACGGAAGAAGGAGCGCCGTGAGATGGAGGCTGCGAGGAGAGCCTCACTTGCTGATGAGGAGACGCGTCGGATCAGGGCTGTAAAGCCAGCTGCTGGGGCATCTAGCTCCAGAGATGTGGAGACATCGGGAGGAACTACTGATAGTGCTGTTGTTGATGAGGACACTACTGAGGGTGTCCATACTACATATGTAGTGGGTTCCAGGGAACCGGACCCACCAACTTGCTGATCGCCAGCACTTTGCACCCCAGGTTTGCTTCACCTACCACTCTCGTATTTCAGTTTTTTTATGCATTGGGCACAACTGCATATCTTTTTATTTAGGGTGGGGTAAATGGAAAGTGAGTGCTAGGGTGAAGTCTGAGTAGCCCAATTCACGATCCTCTTTTGGAGTTTTCTTGCCTGTGTTCTTTTCCCCCAAGAGACTAATTATTTTTATTGTTGAATTAGCATGTCTATATATTGTGTACATAGTATAACTCTGAAGCATGATGGCTAAAACAAAATGATATCCTGATGTAATGAAAATGATGCATGACTAGGCATAGTAATTGATGAGATACACCACTGCATGACCCTAAGCCTAAAATTCGAACTAGGTGTCTGATAATCTAGTAGAGTAATGAGATGTCAAGTGAGTGTGAGGAAAATTTGAATAGTCCACTATTTGTACTGAGGTAGAACTTGCCTGGTTAGTCCTACTAAAAGTAAGCTGTAATAGACAATTAGGAAAGGATCATAGGCCCTTGTTCAATATAGCCAATTTTTAGCCTAAATAAAAAAAATGAATAAAATTAATCCCTCTTTGATCCAAATGATTTGAGCTCAAACTAAACTTTCTTTTTCACCCCAACTGATCTTTTCTTGGAATAATGTGTTGGCCCTAATCCCTCCTAGGACATGTGCACCTCAGCTTATGCCAAAAGCATAAGTTGAGGGTGGCTAATGCAGTAAACAACCTTTTCGTGGCCCTGACCCAACTTTGGGTATTGTTTACTTTGACTCATGGCAAAGCTATGAGTTGAGGGTGGCTATTATGAGGAATGCTCTGGAAAGTGCGGTTGAAAGAACAAAGAGAAAGAAAGAACAAAAGTAACGTGACTCAAGAACCAGTTGAAATAAAAGTGAAATATAATATATATATATATATATATAATAAATACAAAGCAAGAAAAGAAAAGAGTCACTTACACAAATGAAGAAAGAAGGGAAAATAGCAAGGTGAAAGAATATGAGAAATTGGGCGAAATAAAATGATAAAAAGTGGTATGTTTAGCCGATAAGTCAAGGAGGGCAAAAAGTCACTAAAGTATACCAAAATATACCCTACCTGACCCTGAGCCTATGTTACAAGCTAAGAAAGTCCTATCGTGATCCTAAGAGTTGTATGACGAATTTAAAGCAGTGAAAATAAGGGCAATCTTATGGCAATATCTATGAATGAGTTGTGAATTTTTTATGAGAGTGAGTGTTGAAAAGTAATCCTTATACTCAAACTGAAATCATTGTGTGAAAAATGAGGAAGTTTTTTGAAGTGAGGACACTAGCTGCAATACTGGAAATATTAGCACCTCGGTGAGAAATTGAAGAGGATAGGTGTCAGTGCGTGGTGAGTCTGTGTCATGGTGTGATTCCACATAATTCAAGCCTAATAGTGATAACATGCATAAATATGATGAGACTGATCGGGATTGATAGCCAAATGATTGCGAAAGCTAAAATATGGATACTATTGTACAAAAATTTTGTAGTGAGTCATAGTGCGTCGCTTGAGGACAAACAACGAATTTAAGTTGAGGGCGTTGATATACCGTGGTTTCACGGTATTTTTAATGCTTTTTCCGTAAGTTTAGAGTGTGTCCAAAAGCCTTTTTGTATTGATTTTTATGTAAGTTTCTCTTTATTTGCAGGAAATTTGTCCAAAGATGAACCCGGAAGTTTTTGAGCAAGAAATGCAGAAAAGACACCTAGGGAGCTTGTGACGGTCCGTAGGTGGCAACTTAGTGAGAGTGAAGTCTTGCTCCACCCTGGTTCAAACCTAGGTGGAAGTGATGATTTAAATTGTTTTTTTTATTTAAGTTGTTAAACTAATATAATTAATTAATATTCATTAATTAATTTCTGATTTAATATAAAAGGGAAATCGGATTTTTACAATTTAATAAAACCTTATTTGACTAAGTCCTAAACTAGACTCCTAAGCCTAAGAAAACTCTCATATCTCACGCTCATCTCTCTCTCACATCTCTATAATTCTCTTTCCCATTATATCTCCCAAAATAACGTACAAGAATAGAAAATTTACCGAAGTTCTTCACACTTGAAGAACTCACAACAAAAACTAAAATCAAATGCTAAGCAAAGTACGTTAGGCAAAGGGAGGGTTTTTTTGTCGAAAGTTTGGTGTTGAAACTTGGTTTTTGACGTGATTGTTGGAGAAGGTTTGGGCAGCAACTTCAAGGTTTTAACGTCATAAAAGGTATGGGTTCTGGTCCCTTTCCCAAGAGACCCCTTAAGGTTCAGTATATTCTAATATGAAAACTAGGTTTGTTCCCCATTGCATGTCCCTGTCACTAGCTCCCGTTGATTCGTAGGTTGGGTATGTCTGATGGTAGACAATCTATGTTTTCTGAATATATGACTTACGTGCGTTTAGGTGTATTGCCGTGACTATTGGTCACGGATCAGGACTTGAATTGGCATGTTATTTCTGTATTTTATGTAAAAATGTTTATGTAAATCGTGATGTTCATATGAGGTGTAATGTGGCTGAATTGAGTGAGAAACTCTTTGATAAACGAATCCATGAAAATGCACCTAAAACGTTGTAAATGAACCATGAAATTTCCCTAAGAACTAATGTGTAACCAGATGAAACAGATGCTAAAAAATTACAAAATTTTCATCCATATGTCGATGAATTTCGGTCAAGTTAAAATGTTATGGAAAAAAGAAGAAAAATAAGTGAGGTCACTGATGGTCGAAACCGTGACCTCACCATGTTAAATACCATGAAAATAAGTGAGTTAAAAAGATTGTGGTGAGGGGGATTCGAAACGTGGTCTTGGAAGGAAAATGAAATCATGAAAATAAGAATTGAGAGCAGTGGGATTCGAACCCACAACCTCTCAGACATACTTGAGGAAATTAAAAGAAAATAAATATTGAGGCGTGCGGGAATCGAACCCACGACCTCTAGGCTGATTTAGGGATAAAAGAGAAAATAAAGTGAGGCTGTGGGGATTCGAACCCACACCCTCATGGTCAACTCAAAAAAGTCAAGGAAAAAGATATTAAAATAAAAGGGGCTGTGGGGATTCAATCCCACAATCACTCGACCAAGAAAGAGAAAATTTAAAGAAAAGAAATTAAAAGGAAATGAAGGCGTTGGGGCTTGATCTTGGGGCCCCAAGCCGTGTGGACCGAAATAAAATAAATGAAAAATGTAAGTGTTCTCCAAGGGATTCGAAATCGGGTTCCCTTGCCCAAATCCGTATTGATACATAAGTCATACGTGAATTAAATGTTCAAAAATAATGCTGCCTACTTAGATCGAAATCGAGATCTTGACATACATACAATATTCATAAGTCTTGTGCCATGAGTTTCGCATACGTTTAAAAATAAGTGAACCTAAGATGTATATAAAGAAATGATGTAACCCTAGAAGGGTTATGTACGAGTGTAAAACACACTAAATGGCCAAGTGAATTGGCATACGATGAAATGAATATTATGTAATGAAATGATTAAACCCTAGAAGGGTTAAGTAAGAGTGTGAAACACACAAATGGCCAAGTGCATTGGGATATGATGAAATGAATATTCACGTAAAAAGGGGTGAGTAATTATGAAGAGCAAATGTGCTAATGTTAATGATGTGGTGACAACATGATAAGAGGCTAATGTGAATGATGAGAGCAATCTCAAATGAGCCTAAGTAAATGTTACCAAAACGTACTCACCTATGAGAGTGTAAAGTTAATGAAGAGACTTGTCTCAATGAACACTCTAATGAAAGTATTGAAAATAATGTATACTTAATACTAATGATGAGATGAGAAATCATCTATTGAGCTATGATGTCCTCATAGTAGAAGCTAACTTCCAATGGCGTATGAAATGAATGAAACGGAACTTTATACTGAGCACCAATAGGCTAGCTATGAGCGGTGATGTCTTCTTTAGGGAAGGGCGGAGGTTCACGCAAATCTTATGATATGAGACTGTCCGGCATGCCGGGTATGGGTCTCCTTATATCTCCTAGTCTTCTAACCTATACTGCTTATATAGGGATATGGAGGGGTTCAATTCCCATGTACGCTAGCATATTTTGGGTCACTTTGGCCGGTGATTCCACCTCTTTTAGGTTTGGGGGTGACACTGGATTTCATGATGCTCACATGATCTATGTTGGTTAAAGTTAAAGTTCCCAATGAATGAATGAGGACAACCTCAAATGATGCACATAATGAAACGAATAATACCAGAGCTGTTAGGATAGGATAATAAAGAGGTGATCTAGACCTAAGTTATGACACTAGGTCATTCTTGATCATTGCACTGCGAACCCGATGAAAGACTTAAACTACACCCTAGGTATAGCTGGTGTTCACACTAGCCTATGAACGAAATGAAGTGAAGTATGTATGAATGAACGAAGCAGACTCAGTTTTTTCTAAAGATGGATCCCTAGTTGAGGTGCCATATGTAAAGTCCTTATTTTGGGAAGTCTTAATGTCAAATCCACGATTCCAAGGTGTCATGGAATATGAATTAAGTGAAAGATGTTATGTGTTTATATGCAAAATGATATGTGCTATGTGTAAGATGTTGTAACCTATATGCAAAACGATATGTGTTATGTGTAAGATGTTATGTGCTGTGTGTAGTATGATAAGTATGATGATGCATGTTACTCTCATGGCATGACTTTAATAATCCAAATTTGGAAAGCTCACTAACTTTCCTAATCCCATTTTTGCATAATCATATTGTTAGGAAAGAGTTGTTCTTACTCATGCATGTCCTTGACGTGTGCTTGAATATACCCATAATTAGTACAAGTATGTACTAATCCCATTCAATTCTACAATTTTAGGTGTAGGAACATGTGGACGCTAGAGCTTACAGGTTGACGTTGCAGGTATTCGGAGGTGGAGTTTTCATCCTGACTTGGTAGGCCCTCATGCTTTCGAGGATGTCTACCGTTATTATCTAGCTTAGATGTAGGCAATAGCTTATGGATCATGTTCCACTAGTGATTCTTTCCACTTTTGTTTAGACTTTGTATTGGTGCTATTTTGGCAAAAATATGTTTAATAAAATTATAATCTGATTCTTTCATTTGATTATCTCTTTATTAGATGGTTGATTTGTGAAGGACTATGATGTTAAGTAGTATGTATAAATGTATGTTAAGAAACAAAAAGTTTCAAATTTTTGCTAAAATTTACCTAGATGAAGTAAGTATGACGTGTCTAGGCTTGTCTGCAACCTATGAGAGGTCAACGACGCTGGTCTCATCTGAGGTATAGATTCCGATCTTGACAAAGTTAGTATCAGAGCACTAGGTTAAATTTCGAAAATAATAAGTTCACATCAACCGCATTGAGTTGTTTCTAAGTCATGGTAGTGAAGTGCCCCACTATCCTGAATTAGAGACTGCATGATAAGTAGGAAAATTCCCTTCTTCTGATATTATCATGCCTTTCCTAATGTATAATTTTCTTGGTGTTATGAGCGTGTCTAACATCAATTCTTGTTGTGTTCAAAGAATGAATACTAGGAGAACAATTGGTCAAAGGAGAGGAGGAGCAGCGACTGGGGGCAATCAGGTTCCACCCCAGGCTCCAGCTGAAGGAGTGGTTATGCTGGTTAACCCTGGTGGGTTGACTGATGCTGCGGTGCGGGCATCTCTGGCCCAGATAGCATAGGTCATCACCATGCAGACCCAGGCCATGACTGACCAAGTCAACCGACAGAATGTTCAGAGGGAGAACCCACCGGTTCGCAGTATGGCTGACAGGCTGAGAGACTTTACGAGGATTAATCCTCCTATTTTCACAGGGTCTAAGACTTCGGTGGATCCTCAGAAGTTTGTGGATGAGGTGCATAATATTTTGGTGGCTATGGGAGCACAGATACTGAGGAAGTAGAGTTGGATTCCTATCAACTCAAGGATGTTGAACAGACTTGGTGCAAGATGTGTCAACATAGCTGAGTTTTGGGCGGAGTTCGGTCACTTGGGAGCTGTTTAAGACAGCCTTCTTGGAGATATTCTTTCCTAGAGAGATGAGAGAGGCCAAGGTTGAGGAGTTTATCAACCTTAAGAAGGGAACCATCACAGTCAGGGATTATTCCCTGAAGTTTGATAAACTGTCCAGATATGCTACTTCCTTTATATCTAACAGTAGGGATGAAATGAGGAGGTTCCTCACAGGAATCAACAGAGATTTGAAGAAGGAGTGTCGGTCTGCGATGCTCCACGATAACATAGAACTCTCTAAGTTGATGGTGCATGTACAATAGATACATGATAATCGGAAGAAGAGAGGCGTTCATGATGCTAGGAGGCCTAAGCCTCATGATCAGGAAGGTCTTAGCAATGGGGGCAATAGGATTAACTTTGGCGTCCGTGAGCAGCCCAGATTTAAAAGGGGCAACACAGTTCAGGGAACTCTAACTTTCAAAAGAGTACAACACCTACAGGAGGCAGATTCGAGCCCAAGAAGGGAAATGGAGGTGAGATGCAGCGTCCAAGAAAGGATTGTGCTAAGTGTGGCTGTGCTCACAGTGGAGAGTGTAGACAGGGCACTAATGCCTGCTTCGGTTGTGGTAAGAGCGGGCACATGGTTAAGGACTGCCCACAGAAAAGAGGTCAGGCTGGCGGTAATGCTCAGCCTAGGCCTAATCCACAGGATGCAGCAGCAGCCGAGCCTCCTAAGAGAAACATGTTATCACGCCCTGAAGGGCAGGGCGGGGCAGAAGAAATCCGCTGATGTAGTCACAAGTATGCTTCAAGTATTCTCAACTTTTGTTTATGCTTTACTTGATCCATGGTCTACGCTTTACTTTGTAACTCCTTTGCTAGCTCTCACTTTTGAGATATTGCCTGAAGTTCTGCATGATTGTATAGTGGTTAGTACGCCTTTAGGAGAGAATGTAAGAACTGATAGAGTATACAAGAATTGTCCAATAGTTATATGTGGTAAGACTATGTGTGCAGACTTGGTTGAGTTACCCATGCATGATTTTGATGTTATTCTTGGTATTGATTGGTTTCATAGTTTTTATGCTTGCATGGGTTGTCGTAGTAGGGTTGTGAGATTTGTATCCCTAGTGAAGAAGATCTAGTCTGGGAGGGGTACAACTCGAGTCGTCCTAATCCCTTGGTTTTGAACCTTAAGGCCAATAAAATGATGTCCAAGGGGTTAGTGTGTCATCTTTGAGTGTTAATGATTTAGATAATGACATTCCTTCCATAGACTCACTACCTGTAGTGAATGAGTTCCAAGATGTATTTCCTGATGATTTGCCTGGAGTTCAATCCCCCTTGAGAGATTGACTTTGGTATCTATTTAGAACCCGATACTAAACCAATTTCAATCCCTTCTTAAAGAATGGATCCAGCTGAACTCAAAGAGTTGAAGCTACATGTAACAACCCTAAAAACGGATATGCTAAGTAATGCTTAATGTGTCTAGAATGCCAACGATTAGACTGGGTTCACACGGATTAATGCACGTAGAACACGACCTCGAAGCCCTTTCTATATCAAAGCCAACTAACTTGGGGAGTTAATTGAGCTAGGAAAGGTTGGGCCCAACCATGTAGGGCTCTCGAATACGAAGATTTACTCGTATGAGTCTTTACCGGACTTAAAAAGAGAAAATCTTAGGTTTGGTGGGTTTAGGGGTGAAATGGTCTTTTTCAAGGATAAGGGTAGTATCGTAATTATCCTAAATATATAATTAATTATTTAATTAAGAAGGTGGAGGGGAATTTTGGGGAGAGAGGGCCGAAATTAGGCTCTTGAAGTGAAGTGTTGCTCCATCCGGGTTCTAACCTAGGTGGAAGCAATGAATTAAATAGTTTTTAATTTAAGTTTGTAATTTAATGTAATTAATTTATATTTATTATTTATTATCTGATTTAAAATAAAAAATAAATCAGATTTTTAATAATTAAATAAAACCTTATTTGACTAAGTCCTAAACTAGACTCCTAAGCCTAAGAAAACTCTTCTCTCCCACACTCATCTCTCTTTTGTCACGTAAATATCACTCTCACTCACATTTTTCTCTGCCAATAACGTACAAAAACAGTAGGTAAACAAAAGATCTTCACACTTGAAGAACTCACAACGAAAATTATAAATAAACAACTAATCAAACACGCTAGGCAAAGAGTGGGTTTTCCGTTAAGTTGGTGTTGAAGCTCTTGGATTTGGACGTGTGTTTGGAGAGTTTATTTGGGAAGCAAGTCGAAGTTTGAACGTCAAAAAGGTATGGGTTATCTTCTCTCTTGGTCCCTTTCCCAAGAGACCCCTTAAGGTTCAGAATATTCATTCCAAAAACTAGGATTGTTCCCCGTTGCATGTCTATGTCACTAGCTCCCATTGAATCATAGGTTGGTTATGTTTGCTGGTAGAAAACTAGGGATGAAATGTGTTTTCGTGATGATTATGTGTTTATATGTATGTTTGGTATTATGTGACTTATGTTGATGTTTCCGAAAATGTAACTACGTGTGTATGTGTGTCTTGCAGTGGCTATTGTTCATGCTTTAGGACTTGAAATAGCATGATAGTTCTTTATATTTCATGTACACATGTTGATGTATTGTGATATTCATATGAGTTTAAATGTGGCTGATTTAAGGTATAATATCTTGTCTAAACGAATCCATGAAAACGCACCTAAAATGTTCTAAATGCGCTAGGAAATTCCTCTAAAAACTAAGGTGTAACTTGATGAAAGGATGCTGAAAAATTAAAAGAAAATTTACACCTTCTCGTGATGAATTTCGTTCAGCAAAGAGGGTTCAAAATGTTGAAAAAATGAATTAAAACAAGTGAGGTCATGTAGTATTTAACCCGTGACCTCACCATGTTAAAATCTATAAAAATAAAGAAGTAAAAAGAAATGTGGTGAAGGCGATTCGAACGATGGTATTGGCTGGAAAATGTAATTTAAAAGAAAAAATAAGAAATGAGAGGAGTGAGATTTGAACCCACCACCTCTCAATCATATTTAAGGAAGATTAAAAAAATAAACTGTGAGGTGTGGGAATCGAACCCACGACCTCTAGGAAGTGAAGGAGAGTAAAGAAAATGAAAGAAAAGAAATGTGAGGCGTCGAAATCGAACCCACGATCTCTAGGCAGTGAAGGAGAGTCAAAGGAAATGAAAGAAAAGAGATGTGAGGCGTGGGAATCGATCCCACGACCTCCTAGGCAGGTTTAAAGATAAAAATTAAAAGAAATTTAAGAGGGGCTGTGGGGGTTCGAACCCACAACCCCTTGGCCAAAGGAGAGAAATTTGAAGGCAATGAAAATAAAAGGTAAATGAGGTTGTGGGGGTTCAATCCCATATCCTTTTAGTTTCATTAAGCAAAAAATGAAGAGAGAAATTAAGGGAAAAATAAAATGAAGGCATTGGGGCTCGAACATGGGTCCCCAAGCCGTATGGACCAAACCAAAATGAATAAAAGAATTTAAGTGTTGTTCAAGGAATTCAAAATGGGGTTCCCTTGCCCAAATTCCGTATTGATACATAAGTCATACGTGAATTAAATGTTCAAGAATAGTGCCACCTACTTAGATCGAAATCGAGATCGCGGCATACAAACAAGACGCATAAGTCTTGTAATACATAATCTTAAGAAGATATGAATCACTAAGGAACTATGAATGAAGTCTCACGGCTTATATTTATAGATGCATAAGTCTAGCATACATTTAAAAAATAAGTGAACCTAAGGTGTATGTGATGAAATAATATTACCCTAGAAGGGTAAAGTACGAGTGTAAAACACATTAAATATCCTAGCGAATTGGCATACGATGAAATGATTATTATGTAATGAAATGATGAAACCCTAGAAGGGTTAAGTAAGAGTGTGAAACACACAAATGGCCAAGTGCATTGGCATATGATGAAATGAACATTCACGTAAAAAGGGGTGAGTAAATATGAAGTGCAAATGTGCTAATGTTGATGAATGTGGTGACAACATGATATGAGACTAATATAAAAAATGAGAGCAATCTCAAATGACCCTAAGGAAATGTTACAAAAATGTACTTTATGAGAGTGTAAAGTTAATGAAGAGACCAGTTTCTATGAACACTCGAATGAAAGTATTGAGATTAACACACTTAATACTAATGATGAGATGAGAAATTATCTATTGAGCTATGATGTCCTCATACTAGAAGGCAGCTTCCATGACGTATGAGTTGAATGTAATGGAACTTTATGCTGAGCACTGATAGACTAGCTATGAACGATGATGCCTTCTTTCAGGAAGGGAGGAGGTTCACGTAACTCTCATGAGATGAGACTGTCCGGCATACCGGGTATGGGTCTCCTTATATCTCCTAATCTTCAAACCTATACTGCCAATATAGGGATTTGGCGGGGTTCAATTCCCATGTACGCTAGCATGTTTTGGGTCACTTTGGTAGGTGATTCCACCTCTTTTTGGTGTGGGGTTTTATGACACTGGATTTCATGATGCTCACATGATCTATGTTGGATAAAGTTAAAGTTCCCAATGAATGAATGAGGCCAGTCTCAAATGATGCACATAATGAAACGAATGATACAATAGGTGTTAGGATAGGATAATCAAGACGTGAGTTAGACTCAAGTAATGACATTAGGTCATTCTTGGTCATTGCACAAAGAACCCGATGAAAGTCTTAAACTACATACTAGGTGTAGTTAGTGTTTATACTGGCCCATGAATTAAATGAAATGAAGTACGTATGAATGAAAGAAGCAGACTTTGTGTTTGCTGAAGCAGAATCCCTAGTTGAGGTCCCATATGTGGAGAACTCATTTTTGTGAAGTCTTAATGTCAAGTCCATGATTCTAATGTATCATGGCATACGAATGAATGATATGAACAACGTTATGTGTTTTATGAATTATGATATGTGCTATGTTTACGCTGTTGTGTGCTGTGTGCAAAATATTAAGTATGATGATGCATGTTACTCTCATGGCATAACTTTCCAAATCCAAATTTTGAAAGCTCATAAACTTTCCTAATCCAAAATTGGAAAGTTCACTCACTTTCCTAATCTAAGTTTGGCAAGCCCACTGACTTGACCTGCTATAATCATGTAGCTTGGAAAGAGCTATTCTTACTCATGCATGTCCTTGTTTTGTGCTTACATAAACACATACTTATTACAAGTGTGTACTAATCCTATACAACTCTAAACATTTAGGTGCAGGCACAGGTGGATGCTAGAGCTACAGGATCAACGCTGCAGCTATCCGGACGTCGAGCATTCATCCGGACTTGGTAGGACCTCATGCTTTCTAAAATGCTTGCCCATTTACATTCTATCTTAGTTGTAGGATTGAGCTAGTGGAGTATGTTCCACTAGCGTTTCTTTCCCATTTTTGTTCAGACATTGTATTTGGTGTCATTTTGGCAAGTATATCCTTATCGTTATAATAAACTGCTCCTTTCATTTGATAATTTTAATGTGAGATGGTTGATGGTGAACAATTATATATATAATAGAATGTTTAGTAACCATATTAGGAAACAAGAAGTTTCAAATTTTCTGCAAAAATTAACCTAGATAAAGTAAGAATGACGTATGTAGGCTTGTCTGCAATCTCTGACAGGTCAACGATCCCGGTCTCATCTGGGGTCTAGATTCCAGTCGTGACACTACAGTTAAAAGATTTCACTGATAAGGGTTTCATTCAGCCGAGCATATCCCCTTGGGGCGCTCCAATGTTGTTTGTTAAGAAGAAAGATGGGACCCTTAGAATGTGTATCAATTATTGGCATCTCACAAAGTCACTATCAAGAATAAGTATCCACTTCCCAGAATAGATGACTTGTTCGATCAACTCCAAGGGTCTAGTTTCTTCTCGAAGATTGATGTTCGTTCGGGGTACAATCAACTCAGGGTTAGGGATGGAGATATCCCAAAGACAACTTTTCTTACCCGTTATGGTAATTATGAGTTCCTAGTTGTGTCATTTGGTCTCACGAATGCACCTGCTACATTTATGGATCTCTTGAATAGGGTCATCCATGAATACCTTGACTCCTTCGTCATAGTATTCATTGATGACATTCTCATCTACTCTAAGACCAAGGAAGAGCATGAACAACATTTGAGACTAACCCTGCAGGTACTTAGACAACACCTGTTGTATCCAAAATTCAGCAAGTGTGAATTCTGGCTTATATCATGTTGTGTCCGACAAAGGTGTAGAGGTAGATCGCAGGAAGACTGAAGCTGTTAAGAACTGGCCAAAACCTCTTACTCCCACAGATATTCGTAGTTTTTTGGGATTGGCTGGTTATTATCGTAGGCTCATGAAGGGTTTTCTTCCATTGCTTCCTCACTGACAGCTTTGACTAAGAAGAAGGCCAAGCTTGAATGGATGAAAGCTTATGAGAAGAGTTTCCAGGTTCTCAAAAATAGACTCACTTCAGCCTCGGTGCTTACTTTGCCTAAGTGTGGAAAGAATTACACTGTGTAGTGTGATGCATCTAGGGTTGGTTGGGTTGTGTTCTTATGCAGGGTGGTAAGGTGATAGCTTATGCGTCTAGACAACTCAAGGTCCATGAAAAGAATTATCCCACTTATGACCTAGAGTTGGAAGCCGTGGTGTTTGCACTGAAGCTGTGGAGACACTACTTGTATGGGGTGCATGTGGATGTGTTCATAGACAAAAAGAGTCTCCAGTACATGTTCACATAGAGAGAGTTGAATCTACGTCAGTGGAGATGGTTGGAGCTGTTGAAGGACTATGACATGAATGTCCACTACCATCCAGGTAAGGCTAATGTTGTAGCTGATGCTTTGAGTAGGATGATCATGGGAAGTACAACCCATGTTAAGAGTGAGAAGGAAAAGTTGGTGAAAGATATACATAGACTGGCCAGACTAGGTGTATGGTTAGTTGACTCTACTAGTGGGGGTGTTTCAATTCATCCTAATTCTGAATCATCCTTAGTAGTTGAAGTCAAGGAGGGTCAGCATCTCGATCCTGTGTTAATGTAGATGAAGGACTTAGTGTTGGTTAAGATGAATGAGTCTTTTACTTTGGGAGATGACGACATACTTAGGTACCAGGATAGGGTATGTGTACCAGATGTGGATGATTTGCGGACTAAGGATCCTTACAGAGGCCCATGGTTCCAGACATTTCATACATCCAGGTTTCACAAAGATGTATCACGATCTTAAGAAGATCTATTGGTGGGAAGGCATGAAGAAGGACATTGAAGAATACGTTGCCAAATGTCCTAATTGTCTAAAGGTTAAGGCAGAATATCTTAAGCCTGACGGTCTTACTCAGATGATTGAGGTTCCGACGTGGAAGTGGGAGACTAGTGATATGGACTTCGTGGTTCGTCTTCCGAAGACTAGGAGACAGCATGACTCTATATGGGTTATTGTGGACAGGATGACTAAGTCTGCCCAGTTTATCCCTATGAAGTCTATTTACAGAGCCGAGGATTATGCGAGACTCAACATTGAAAAGATTGTGAGATGGCATGGGATTCCTTTGTCTATCATTTCAGATAGAGGAGCTCAGTTCCTTTCACATTTGTGGAGATCCTTCCAGAAGTGCTTAGGTACACAGGTGAAGCTTAGTACTACCTTTCATCCTCAGACTGATGGGCAGGCAGAGCACACCATTCAGACATTGGAGGATATGTTGAGGGCGTGTGTGATTGACTTCAGGTGTAGTTAGGATGACCATCTACTTTTATAGAGTTCTCGTATTATAATAGCTATGACTCCATCATTGACATGGTACCGTTTGAGGCGCTGTATGGTAGAACCTCTAGGTCTCCAATTGGGTGGTTCGTGGTTGGAGAGTCATCCATCGTGGATCCAGAGATTATTCATGAGGCCTTAGAGAAGGTCAAGGTTATTAGGGAAAGGTTGGCTACTGCTTACAGTCCGCATAATTCTTATACAGACAACAGAAAATGGCCCTTAGAGTTTGATGTTGGTGACGAGGTCTATTTGAAGATATCACCTATGAAGGGGGTGATGAGGTTTGGCAGGAAAGGGAAGTTGAGTCCGAGGCATGTTAGGCCATATGAGATCCTACAGCGTGTGGATGAGGTGGCCTATAAGTTGTCACTTCCTGCGGAGCTAGCTTCTGTTAATCCAGTCTTTCATGTCTCTATGTTAAAGAAGTGCCTAGGTAATCTAGCATCGATTTTACCTATTGAAGGTTTGTGGGTTGATGAAAATTTGTCATATGAGGAGGTACCTGTTGAGATTTTAGACAGACAGGTCAAGTGGCCGAGGAACAAGGAGATTAGCATAGTGAAGGTATTGTGGAGGAATCACCTTGTTGAGGGTGCTACGTGGGAGGCCGAGGACGATATGTGATCCCGCTACCCTCATCTTTTTAGCTCTTGAGGTTAGACTTCATACTCTTAAGTCTAAGTTTCCTGATCTCTCCACTCTTTGTTGCTATTGCTTGTTTGTAAATAGTAATTATGTTATGATATGACTGGCATTACACTAGATAGGTAGTAGTGTCATTTTGGGACGAATGTTCCTAAGGGGGGGGGGATAATGTAACAACCCTAAAAACGGCTATGCTAAATAAAGCTTAATCTGTCTAGAATGCCTACGATTAGACCGGGTCCACACGAATTGATGCGCGTAGATTCAGACCTCTCAACCTTTGTGATAGCCAGCTAACTAACTTGGGGAGTTAGTTGAGCTAGGAAAGGTTGGTACAGCCATGTAGGGATCCCGAATATGAAGATTTACCCGAATGAGTCTTTACTTGATTTAAAAAGGGGAAATCTTAAGTTTGGAGGGTCTAGGGGTAAAATGGTCTTTTTTTCAGGCTAAGGGTAGTATCGTAATTACCCTAAATATGTAATTAATTATTTAATTAATAAGGTGGAGGGGTATTTTGGGGGGAGAGAGACAAAAATTGGCTCTTAGAGTGAAGTCTTACTCCACCCGGGTTTGAACCTAGGTGGAAGCAATGATGTAAATAATTTTTTTATTTTAGTTGGTAAATTAATGTAATTAATTAATATTTATTAATTATTGGCTGATTTAAAATAAAAGGGAAATCATATTTTTACCATTTAATAAAAACTTATTTGACTAAGTCCCAAACAAGATTTTAAAGCCTAAGAAAACCCTCATCTCTCACGCTAATCTCTCTCTCACGTCTCTATCATTCTCTTTCACGTTCTCTCTACCAAAATAACATACAAGAACAGAAAATTTACTAAAGTTCTTTACACTTGAAGAACTCACAACGAAAAATAAAATTAAACGCTAAGCAAAGTACGTTAGGCAAAGAGAGGGTTTTCCGTCGAAAGTTTGGTGTTGAAACTTGGTTTTGGATGTGAGTGTTGGAGAAGGTTTGGGAAGCAACTTCAAGGTTTGAAAGTCATAAAAGGTATGGTTTCTCTTCTCTCTTGGTCCCTTTCCCAACAGACCCCTTAAGGTTCAGTATATTCTATTCGGAAACTAGGATTGTTCCCCGTTGCATGTCCATGTCACTAGCTCCCGTTAATTCGTAGGTTCGGTATGTGTATTGGTATATATTAGGCATGTAATGTGTTTTTGTGATGAATACGTTCGTTAATGTGTGTTTGGATTCGTATGAATTACAATTTATGTTTTTTGAATATATGACTTACGTGCGTTTGGGTGTATTGTCGTGACTATTGGTCACAGATTAGGACTTGAAATGACATGTTAGTTCTTTGTGTTTTATGTACAAATGTTTATGTAAATTGTGATGTTCATATGAAGTGTAACGTGGATGAATTGAGTGAGAAACTCTTGTCTAAGCGAATCCTTTAAAATGAACCTAAAACGTTATAAATGAACCATGAAATTTCCCTAAGAACTAATGTGTAACTTGATGAAAAAGATGCTGAAAAATTACAAAATTTTAAGCCATAAGTTGATGAATTTCGGTAATTTAAAATGTTTTAAAATGTTATGAAAAATGAAGAAAAATAAGTGAGGTTATTGAGGGTCGAATCCATGACCTCACCATGTTAAAGATCATGAAAATAAGTGAGTTAAAAAAATTATGGTGAGGGCTATCGAACAGTGGTCTACGCTGGAAAATGAAATCATGAAAATAAGAAATGAGAGGACTAAGATTCAAACCCACAATCTCTCAGACAGACCTAAGGAAATTAAAAGAAAATATATGTTGAGGCGTGTGGGAATCGAATCCACGACTTCTAGGCTGATTTAGGGATTAAAGAGAAAAATAAAGTGAGACTGCGGAGATTCGAACCAACACCCTCATGGTAAAATCATAAAAGTCAAGGAAAAAGATATTAAAATAAAAGGGGTTGTGGGGGTTCGATCCCACAACCCCTCGGCCAAGAAAGAGAAAATTTAGAAATTAAAAGGAAATGAAGGCGTTGGGGCTTGATCTTGGGTCCCCAAGCCGTGTGGACCAAAATGAAATAAATGAAAAATGAATGTGTTGTCCAAGGGATTCGAAACCAGGTGTCCTTGCCCAAATTTGGTATTGATACATAAGTCATATGAGAATTAAATGTTCAATAACAATGCTGCCTACTTAGATTGAAATTGAGATCTTGGCATACATACAAGATGCATAAGTCTTGTACCATATAATCTTAGGAAGATATGAATCACTTAAACGAACTATGAATGAAGCCTCATGGTTTGTATGTATAGACCCATAAGTCTAGCATACGTTTAAAAATAAGTGACCTAAGATGTATATAATGAAATGATGTAACCCTAGAAGGATTAAGTACGAGTGTAAAACACACTTAATGGCCAAGTGAATTGGCATACGATGAAATGAATATTATGTAATGAAATGATTAAACCCTAGAAGGGTTAAGTAAGAGTGTGAAACACACAAATGGCCAAGTGCATTGGCATATGATGAAATTAATATTCACGTAAAAAGGGGTGAGTAATTATGAAGAGCAAACGTGCTAATGTTAATGATGTGGTGACAACATGATAAGAGACTAATGTGAAAGATGAGAGCAATCTCAAATGAGCCTAAGTAAATGTTACCAAAGCGTACTCACCTATGAGAATGTAAAGTTAATGAAGAGACTTGTCTTTATGAACACTCTAATGAAAGTATTTATAATAATGTGTACTTAATACTAATGATGAGATGAGAAATCATATATTGAGCTATGATGTCCTCATAGTAGAAGCCAACTTCCAATGGCGTATGAAATGAATGAAATGGAACTTTATACTGAGCATCAATAGGCTAGCTATGAGCGGTAATGTCTTCTTTCGGGAAGGGCGAAGGTTCACGCAACTCTTATGATATGAGACTTTCCGGCATGCCGGGTATGGGTCTCCTTATATCTCCTAGTCTTCTAACCTATACTGCTTATATATGGATATGACGGGGTTCAATTCCCATGTACGCTAGCATATTTTGGGTAACTTTGGCCGGTGATTCCACCTCTTTTAGGTATGGGGGAGACACTAGATTTCATGATGCTCACATGATCTATGTTGGTTAAAGTTAAAGTTCCCAATTAATGAATGAGGCCAGCCTCAAATGATGCACATAATGAAACGAATAATACCTAAGCTGTTAGAATAGGATAATCAAGAGGTGATCTAGACCTAAGTAATGACACTAGGTCATTTTTGATCATTGCACAGCGAACATGATGAAAGACTTAAACTACACCCTAGGTATAGTTGGTGTTCACACTAGCCTATGAACGAAATGAAGTGAAGTATGTATGAATGAACGAAGCAGACTCAATTATTTTCTAAAGAAGGCTCCCTAGTTCAGGTGCCATATGTAAAGCCCTTACTTTCGTAAGTCTTAATGTCAAATCCATGATTCCAAGGTCTCATGGCATATGAATGAATGAAGTGAAAGATGTTATGTGTTATATGCAAAACGATATGTGCTATGTGTAAGATGTTATGTGCTGTGTGTAGTATGATAAGTATGATGATGCATGTTACTCTCATGGCATGACTTTCATAATCCAAATTTGGAAAGCTCACTAACTTTCCTGATCCCATTTTGGCAAGTCCATTAACTTGACTTTCCATAATCATGTTGTTAGGAAAGAGTTTTTCTTACTCATGCATGTCCTTGGTGTGTGCTTGAATATACCCACACTTAGTACAAGTGTTTATTAATCCCATACAATTCTACAATTTTAGGTGCAGGCACAGGTGGGCGCTAGAGCTTACAGGTTGACGTTGCAGCTATCCGGACGTGGAGCTTTCATCCGGATTTGGTAGGCCTTCATGCTTTCGAGGATGTCTACCATTATTATCTAGCTTAGATGTAGGCAATAGCTAGTGGAGCATCTTCCACTAGTGTTTCTTCCACTTTTGTTCAAACTTTGTATTGATGCCGTTTTGGCAAAAATACGTTTAATAAATTTATGATCTGATTCTTTCATTTGATTATCTCTTTATTAGATGGTTGATTTGTCAACGCCTATGATGTTAAGTAGTATGTATAAATGTATGTTATGAAACAAAAAGTTTCAAATTATCCGCTAAAATTAACCTAGATGAAGTAAGTATGATGCATGTAGGCTTGTTTGTGACCTCTAAGAGGTCAACGACGGCGGTCTTGTCTGGGGTCTAGATTGAGATCGTGACAGTATACTACAAGTAACACTACCACACTTAAGGTTCCACATAGATCATATCTTAAATAAACTAACCACATTTACACTACATATACACACATCACAAAATTGAGCATAACATATTTAACCATAAATATTTTATCAGAAGTAGTTTGCTCTTTCATGGGACCCAAAGTCAAACTGTTAGCATGCCGAAACGTGGCAGTCTGATCTAATTTTCAAGACGGAATGTGGCAATCGATCAAAGTTAGAGTGTCGGAACGTGGCAACTGATCCAAATTAATATGATGGAATGTGGCAATCCAATTCAAGTTAGAGTGCCAGAACATGGCAGGCAATCCGAATCACACATCACAATAGCACATCAAGATCACACAATTAAGTCATGATTTCACCATATCGACATCCACATATCTCTTTTTAACCTTTAAGACCATTGTTGCAACATGCATACATATACAAGTATCACAACAAAGTAAGAACTTGTATATAACACCATCACAGAATCAAAGACATCACCTAGTCACATACTTAATTACATATATATGGGTTCTCTCGATTTCTCCTTATGGAATTACACAAGTCCAAATACTAATTCTTCATCACATGGTTCCGTTACTAGTTTTCTTAACCCTGAAAACAACTTTTTATACAATTATACCATAGCCATGAACACAAATAAGAACCTCGATCAATTACTATCTCAACACAACACTAACCCCATAAGCATTGAATTATAGTAACTTTCCACGGAATTTGCTCGGTGTACGAAGGTCTAAACATACCTCATACTGTTAAATTAAAATATTACATGGCAAGCATGAATTTTAAATACTCAACATAAAAACCTAACCTACGTGGGCGCCAAGCAATTTTTACGGAGTTTTGATTTCGTTTCCAACTTTTCCAGATTCGCTACGGTCAATTTGGCCAAGATTTCGCGAGCTTCAGTTATCCCCATGCTAGAAAGTTCCCTCTCGTTATTTTCACAACTTGAAATAATTTTATAGGGGTCTATATGATAATTTACGACTTATTAGGGTATTTTAGAATGATGGAAAAATAAGAATTTCTCGTAAACTCGGATTCTGCCTCGCCAATCCCGGTGCGGCGGCGCCGCACCAACGACATATGTCTCGCTGTAGCGGGACAGTGACCTGATTTTTTGCAAATTTTCTATTCTCCAACAACGATGGTTCAGATAGTTACAATGAATTAGTTTTTTGTGGATTTTTAAAAATTTTTTTGCATTTTTTTGATTAACATTTCAGCCAAAATCTACCTAAATATGTTATGTTTTTCTATAATATAATTATGCTCCATAAAAATAAAAATTAAAATAATTTAATGTAATATAGATTCTTAATTATTATTTTGGTGTGATTTTTTTCATTAAATATTCACATAAGTATTTGTGGATCTTAAAGTTCATAAAAAAGATTCCAATTTCATAAGAGCTTAATTATTATCCACCCACGAAAATTACACGGTCACCTCATTTTTAGAAATATTTATTTTTTCCTATTAATATGTGCACATATTGTTAAAAAAGAATATTATATATAACTTGGATTCTAAATTAATTATACAATTTTGTTTAGGATTCTTACTTGGTTTACCAAAAATAAAAAGGATTCTTTCACGCTTTCTTCTCATTATTTTCACATTCCTTCTCTCTACCGCCACTTAAGCAACTCACATACACCAGAAGTGTCACGACCCAAAACGGGCCGCGACTGGCACCCACACTTATCCTACTATGTGAGCGAACCAACCAATCTAATCCCCAACATTTCAACCATAAATAACAAAATATAATGCGGAAGACTTAAAACTCATTAATGAAAATCGATTAAATAACTTATAAAAACTCAATACTATTTATTCCCAAAACCTGGAAGT
>NC_028647.1:14141796-14143044 GCF_001406875.1 Solanum pennellii
GCCTCCCCACGCAACACCATATCCCGAATTCGTCTTAGTTTCTCATCATCAAACTGTTTTCCCTTGATCTTGTCAAGAAAAGAAGATCTCGCCTCCACACTGGCCAAAAATACTCCCTTCTCATTTACTTCTAGCCTCATAAAGTTATTAGCCAGAGTCTGAACCTCTCTAGCCAATGGGCGTCTAGAAGCTTGCAAGTGAGCTAGACTACCCATGCTCCCTGCCTTTCTACTTAAAGCATCTGCCACCACATTAGCTTTTCCCGGATGATACAGGATAGTGATATCGTAGTCCCCTTCAATAGAGTCAGTTTTGATAGTCCGTGAGTTTCAGGATGTGTTCCCTGGCTTGGCCAACGTTACATTTTTAGCATTACAATCTAAGATTGCAAAATTCGGAGAAAGCCTAGTCATACCCAGAATTACATCTAAATCACCCATTTCTAAGATAACCAAGTCTACATGTGTATTGCTCCCCACAAAAGTCACCAGACAAGACCTATATACCTTTTCAACTATCACAGACTCACCCACCGGAGTAGAAACACGAATAGGCATGTCAAGCAATTCACAATGTAAATTAAGACCAGTAGCAAATGAGGAAGATACATATGAAAATGTGGAGCCAGGATCAAATAATACAGAAGCCATGCAATCACAAACCAAAAGATTACCTGTGATAACAGCATCTGATGTCTCCGCTTCAGACCGCCCAGGGAAAGCGTAACAATGGGCCCTATCACCTGTCTGCCCGTTGCCCCTACCATGTTGTGTTATAGTAGCTCCAGTTTGTCCGTCACCCCGGCCGTTTTGGTGACCAAGTTTGTCACGACCCAAAACGGGCCGCGACTGGCACCCACACTTATCCTACTATGTGAGCGAACCAACCAATCTAATCCCCAACATTTCAACCATAAATAACAAAATATAATGCGGAAGACTTAAAACTCATTAATGAAAATCGATTAAATAACTTATAAAAACTCAATACTATTTATTCCCAAAACCTGGAAGTCATCACCACAAGAACATCTATCCTCAAATTACTAATCTAAGAGTATCTAGAAACTAAAATAAGTAAAAAGCTAGTCCATGCCGGAATCTCAAGGCATCAAGACATGAAGAGGAAGATCCAGTCCAAGCTATAAGCAATAGCTCACCCTGAAATCAGGCTTGATGAAGACTTGCTAGAGTTGCTGTTGAGTTGAAGACGACGGTACGTTTGCTGCACTCCACAATTAACAAAGAA
>NC_028647.1:14153044-14168876 GCF_001406875.1 Solanum pennellii
TTGAGTCATAAATTATTAATATCATAAAATTTTATGTTTTAATAATACATACCTTAATACACATAAACTAAAATATATACCAAATAATACACATTGATTCTTATGATAGATTCTATCAAATGGCACCTTAAGGGGTCGTTTGGTAGGCCGCATTAAACAAATAGTTCATGTATTATGTATGGTATTATTAAATACTATGTTTGGTAAGAAATTGGGTCTATGTATAACTAATCCTCCTATATGGTATTATATGATGTATTACTAATACCTTCCATTTGGAGGTATTAGTAATACATGAGATATAATACCACGGGATAAGTCTATTAAAGACAAAAATATCCCTCAAACCATTTTAATTATTTTATTTATTTTCTTGATTTTATATTTTATGTTTATGCTAGTAAATTTTTTTAAAGTAAATTAGCTTACAATTATTCAAAGAGAGTTGTTTGTGCGATTTTTTTAATTATTTTTGTTTTGAACAATTTATAAAATTGAATACATATTAAAATTACAACTTGCAATTTTTATGTGTAATTGTAGATGGTTTATTCAATTTTACTATTGTTTACCATCTTTTCAATTTTAAAAGTTGATAGTTTATTTTAAAAAAAATTTAAATTATCATTTTGTAAGTAATCAATTTACTAAGATGACAATTATTTATCTTCAAATAATTTAAGTGGAAAAAAGGCAAACATGACGATAAAATTGTTCTTTTCATAGATAGTTACAAGGTCATAAAAAAAATTGTCCTTCAATTATTTACCTTAACCCAACTGCATAGTAATGTTGAAGGAAGCTGATGAAACATGCCAAAGGAACATGTTCGGTGAAGCTGTCTGACGAGTTAGAAGTTTAAGTTACACTAGGACTAGACTACTCAATCCTAATTTATGTAAAAGTCTATACTTTGTACGACTAAAGCTGCTGTCGTCGACTAGGATAAGGTACATAATATATTTATGTTGTATTAGGATTCCTAGTGTAGCTAGTATAGGATTTTTCTCCTATATAAGGAGTATGTAACTCAATCATTCAGTCATCAATACAATCCTTGATTCTTCACATATCTGTGAGAATTCTACATGATATCAGAGTGATAAAGTTTTTCCGCTCTGTAATGTACTATATCTAATAAAAAACAACAAAATTATCAAACCACAATGGCCCCTTCTACCAACACTCTTTCGACTTCTTCACTTCATCACCTTATTTCGTCCTGCTCCATTAAACTTAAGTTGACGAACTATCTTCTGTGGAGGAAACAAATGACTCAATTGATTCAAGTGATGAGATTAACCTATCTCATCACAGAATCACCTAAAGAGACTCGTTCCACTGGACAGGCTACTGAGAAAACTGTAGCAGGCGAGAAGGGTGTAGAAGACAACAACATTGTTGATGACTGGGAAGAGAAGAATGTGTTACTAAGGATTTGGATGTCAGACACCTTGACAGAAGAAAACATGTACCTGATCGTAGGTTGCTCAACTGCCAATGAGATGAGGGAATGCTTGGAAGAATCATATCTTCAAGCAACAAAAGATAAGGAGTTCTAGCTCAAGCAACAACTGCAAAGTATGAAGCTAGGAACCAAACAAATTGATGAATACATGAAGGAATTCAAAGGCATATGTGCTGGCCTTGCAGCCATCCACAAGACTGTAGATGAGGATAGCAAAGTTATTAATTTTGCTTGAGGTCTAGGCCTTAAGTACAAGACCTTCAGAACTGTCATGTTAGGTAAGACAACGTATACTACTTTTAATTAATTTATTAATGCTCTTAGGGATTTTGATATGAGGGAGGATGAAGAAGAAGTGCCTCAACAAAATCATAACATGACATTATCTTCCCAAAGAGGTAGGGGAAGAGGAAATTACTCTCAAAGAAGAGGAAACAATAACTTTAATTCCAGAGGAAGAGGCTTTAAGCCTGCTGGACAGGGAACAACTTCTTATAACAGCAGAAACGGACCTGGTCCTCAGAACAGTCCTTCAAGTGGAAGTCATGAGAGGAATAATTCTGATGCGTGTCAAATTTGTGGTAGGAATAACCATACTACACTTATGTTTTTTTATAGGCGGAATTACTCTTACCATGTCGCAGATGAGCTACATCAAGCATTGGCTGTTACTAATCTTCAAAGCACTGATGACACCTTATATGTGGACTCAGGAGCAAGTAGTCATATGACACATCACTGAGGTATTCTAATTGATATTAAACACTATAATGGACCACATAAAATTATTATTGGGAATGGATCAAAGTTAGACATAACGCATGTTGGGAACATCTAGATTGTCACGCCCCGAGCTACCCCCGAGACGCGGACACGGAACCTAGGACCACAAGTGATCCCAAGCTAACTCTGCTGGCATGATCATGAGCATACTAAAGACAATAGACTATTGTGGAAACTAAATCATACTTAAAATGAAAAGATGGGAAATATCCATATTCTATAACTGAGAAATTTGAAAATAATGAGTTTAATAGAAAAGAAATATTAACTCAATACTAAGCTGAATCTAACTATGTCCGAAAATAGCCTCTAAACTAGACTAGAAATACTGGGACAAGCCCCAGCTAAATCTAGCAAAAACTGAAACTAAATGACTAAAGACTGAAATGAAACTCATGACTGTTGTCCTCGGAGAATGAGGACTGACCACTGAATCTGTTGAACTGGAGATCGGGAAATCGATCTATGCGTGATCTAAATGCTGAGAACCTGAACCTACATCACGAGAAGATGTAGCGCATGTATGGGTCAGTACTTGAAAGGTACTGAGCATGTAGGATAGAGTAAAACTTAAATAAAACATAACTGAACAAGCAGAAAAAAAGTATAATAATCTGAACGTAATGTGCTGATTTCTGAGCTAACTGGATGCAATGACCAATTTATAACATGCTGAAACAGAATACTGATAAATGGTCAATGCAGAGAGTCTGACTGAACTGTGGGAGCTACTAATTACCGATAATAAAACCACATGAGCTAAATGTGGAGTCCGATGTATACGCCCCATTGGGAGGACCCAATATACCCTGCCAAAGGTATAAAGGCATGCTGGCGTGATCACTAAACTGATTGCCCACAGAGGGGACTTACAACCTACTTGGATGGTAGTTCTGGGACTATTGGGTACGCTAAACCCTAGTTTAACCCGGTATTAAGCTACTCCCAATGAATTTTGTAAATTAACTGATTATATCTGAATTTCTGTAAATGCTGGATAGCTCAAAATTGAACATACAAACTGAGAATGCAACAATTAATCTGGTAATTATGCATTTATAACTGAGACATGTATATCTGAAGTGTCTCAAATATATGACCTAGCATATGTAATTCAAGAACTAACGAAATACAAAGCTAGAGTTCTGAAATTCATGCGATAATCTGAGCAATAACATGATAATCTGATTTGGAACATATATTTAATAAATTCATGAAGTTATATCAAAGTTCTAGAAACCCTAGGTTTAATCATAATAAGAGAATCAAGAACTGACTGAAACTAAGGACCCAATGGGTGAAAGGAACCCAGTAGTGAAATCCCACATACCTGGTGATGAAATCCACGGAAAAATACTTAAGTTTCGAGGCTGGAACTACTGGAGCATGCGGCGTTCTTGAACTAGGGTTCTTGAGTTTTTTTCTCCTCTCTTGCTTCTAATTTTCTAAGTTTTGATTTAATGAATTGACTTGGATATGTTTCAATTATGTTTTTAGGCTTATACTGACTAAAATCTGATGATTTAGGGTCAAAAAGACGTAAATTAGGGTTTAAACGGAGTGAGAAAGGTCAAAAAGACCCCTGGGAAGGTTGCTGTCGGGCCTCATGACGGCCAGGACTGACGGTCCGTCGTGAGGCCGACGCCCCGTCGTTGGGTCCGTCGTGAGGGCCAATTGAACAAGCCTTTACTAAAATGGGCATAACATTTTACTTGGAGGTCTGATTTTAGCAAGGTCGGTGGCTATGGAAACATAATTCAATTATCTATCTGTGGGTAGGTCATGGGAGACCTAATTAATTTTTTGGTAAGAGTTATGATCATTTTAAGTTGACCCAACTGCATTTCCCCTTAACTGGCTGCAAATTTTCCACCTACGGTCACACTTACGGACCGTAGGTACACCTAAGAACCATGTTGTTCAGCCATAACTCTTGTCAGAGAGTGGTTGAAGGGAGTCTTGATCGACGGTCACGGACTACGGACCGTCATATGACCTACGGACCGTAAGTCCGTCCATTGTCCAAGACTTAACATATTTTTCTAGGCTAAAATTTTTGGGAGTTTCTGATCCCATCGAAGGTTGTGCAGGACGGATCATGGTTCAGGCTACGGTCCGTCGATGCCACCGTTGGTAGCACCTGCATATTTTTCTAAAAAATTAATTTTTGGTGTGTTTTGGCTACGGGGTGTTACATAGATCAGGTCTAAAAATAAAGGAAGTTCTTGTAGTCTCTACGATTAATAAGAATTTACTCTCAGTTAGTAAGCTTGCAAAGGATAATTTTTGCACACTTGAATTTGATGAAACTAACTCTGTTGTAAAGGACAAGAAGACAAGGACACAACTATCCCAAGGGAACTCAAAGAAATGGACTCTATGCTTAGAAAATAACAATCTCTATGCTTTAACTGCTGCACATGATTGGAACACGTCATACAACATGTGACATACTAGATCAGGGCATCCTAGTTTGAAGTCTTTATTATTTTTGAATAATAATAGTTGCATCGATAATAGTAGTTGGAAAAAAATGCCTACTGTTTGTTCTAGTTGTCAGTTGGGAAAGAGTTGTAAACTTCCTTTTGGTTTGAGAAATAAAATTGAGAAAGAACCTTTATTGAAAATCCAATGTGACTTATGGGGACCTGCTTTTGTCAAATCTCCCCAACATATAAAATATTATGTCATTTTTATTGATGATCACACAAGATATACATAGATTTACCCACTGAAAAAGAAGACTGAATTCTTTGAGGTCTTTCTAAAATTTCAGAAAATGGTGGAAAAATAATTTTCTAAAGAGATTAAGATTTTTCACTATGATGGAGGTGGTGTTTTTATCCAAACAGACTTCATTAAGCATTTGGAAGATCATGGCATTGTGAGATATATTTCATGTCCTAACACACCTGAACAAAATGGAGTTGCAGAGAGAAAACATAGGCATATGGTGGAGACTAGCTTAACTCTACTACTTCATGTAATCTACCTTGTTTTTATGGGTTGAAACTTTTCTCACTGCAGTATTTCTCATCAATAGATTTCCTTCATCTTCCTAAAATGGTGACTCCATTAGTTAAGTTGTATGGGGAATAACCTGATTACAACATTCTAAAAGTGTTCGGGTGTAGGTGTTTTTCATATTTCAAGGGTAACAATAAGTTCAGTCCAAAGAACTATCCTTGTGTGTTCCTTAGGTACAACAGCATACACAAATTATATAGATGCTATCATTCCTCTACAAGGAGGGTTTACATATCCAGACATGTTGTGTTTGATGAAACCACATTACCCTATGTGTCTCCAAAGCAATCTCAGACAACATTGATGTCTCACCTCACCGTGCTACTTTTGTTGAATCTTTCTCTAAACTGCAGGAACATGATAATTATGATTAGGGGAAGTACATGCTACTAGCCCACACATTACTAGTGATAAGTTGTTGCACCTCATGTACTCATTGATGATAAGAAAACTATTGACCTCTCAGGCGTAAGATCAGTTGTTGAGGAACAGGTTGAGGTTGATGATCCATATAGTAGTACTAAAAGTCCACCTGCAAATTTTGAATCTGCCAGTAGCAGTGAAAAACAGTTACAGGTCCAACCAATGATCATCATCAAACAACCACTTTAATTGATGTACCAATCGATCATCAACTTGGCAATGCTACACTCCAGTCCACTACCTTGGTTGATGTACTAGTTGAGGTACTTCCTGCACCACAAGGGCATCATATGATCACCAAGAACAAGGCGAAGAAACAACACTTGTCTCTTGTTGGCCTCACAAATTGAGTAACAAGTTGTCTTCTAGGCAACTTCCGACGAACAAAATGATAGTCCATTTTAATATGTTTAGTTCTAGCATGTATAACTGGAATAACTGTCATGTACAAAGCACTGATGTTGTCACAATACATGTAGGTACAGATCGAAAAAACACCCCAAAATGATGAATTAGATACATGATCCATGTCATCTCTGATGCAGTGGAGGCAAGTGCTATATACTTAGCTTCAACACTTGAACAAGCAACTGTGGGCTGTTTCTTGAAGGTCTAAGAAATATAGTTTGCACCTAGGTAGATGCTATAGCCTGTAGTTGATCTCTTAGTGGTGGTACAACCTCCCCAATCAGCATCGGAGTACCCATACAACCTACATGGTGATTGTGAAATAAGTCTAAGTCTAAAGTGCGGAGTGCTTTTGATATACCTGAGAATTCTTTTCACCCCTTGAAGAAGTGCACTGTTTGGATTTTGCATAAATTGGCTCGCTAAATTTACAACATGAGTAATATCTGTTCTTGTGAGAGTCAAGTATTGAAGACTCCCTACTATCATTTTGTAAAAAGATGCTTCAACTAGGCTTCCCACAGCTTCATGTAGTCCATGTTTTTGAGCCAAAGGAGTGGCTATAGCCTTTGAAAAAGTAATTTCAGTTTTGTCTAGCAGCTCAGAAGCATACCTACTCTGGTTTATGTGGATGCCCTATCAAAATACTTAACCTCAACTCCGAAATAAGTGTAAATGACCAAGATCTTTCACGACAAACTCCTTCCCAAGTTGTAGATACAATTTTGAGACATGAGATGGATTACTTTCTGTGACAATAATATCATTCACACATAAAAAGAGAAATATTTTGCCTTTGTGAGTTTTCAAATTAAATAAGGAAGGGTCAACCTTACGACAAATGAAACCAAGGTGTTAAGAGATGCATGCTAAACCTATCAAACTATGCTCTTGGTTCTTGTTTAAGACTATACAATGATTTTTTAAGTAGACATACATGCTGATGATACTGGGGATTAATAAAATCAGGAGGTTGACTCATGTACATCTCCTCTTGTAAAAAGCCATAGAGAAAGACATTTTTGACATAGAGTTGTCTAACTTCCCACTTTGAACTGACAACATTGGATAAAACCACCCTTATAGTTGTTGCTTTAATCACATGACTGAATGTTTCTTCAAAATCTATCCCTTCAAGCTGCGAGAATCCCGTTGCCACAAGTCTGGCCTTGTATCAATCTACTGTTCCATCAACTTTTAATTTTGTCTTGAACAACCATTTTGATCCAACCAAGTTCATACCAAGAGATTTGGGCAGCAAAATCCGTGTCTTGTTAGTATGTAAAACATCAATCTCTTCCTACATTGCTGCAAACCAATGAGGTAATTTTAGTGCTTCCATAGTAGTATTTAGTTCTCTCACAATTTATGTGTTGTTGTGAGCAACAAGTAACAAGTGTTGTTCCTTCGCCTTGTTCCTGGTAATCATATGATGCCCTTGTGGTGCAGGAGGTACCTCAATTAGTACATCAACCAAGGTAGTGGACTGGAGTGTAGCATTGTCAAGTTGATGGTCAACTGGTACATCAACTAAAGTGGTTGTTTGATGATGATCATTGGCTGGACCTGTAAGAGCAACATGTTCCTCACTGCTGCTGACAGATTCAAAATCTGCAACTGGACTTTCAATACTACTATATGGATCATAAACCTCAACATGTTCATCAACATCTGATCCGACCACTGAGAGGTCAATAATACTCTCATAATCAAAGAGTACATGAGGTGTAACTGCATTATCACTAGTAATGTGTGGATTATAGGATTTCTAGTGTAGCTACTATAGGACTCTTCTCCTATATGAGAAGTTATGTAACTCAATAATTCAATCATCAATAAAATCCTTGATTCTTCACATATCTGTAAGAATTTTACATGGTATTAGAGATGACATGGATCATGTATCTACTTCATGATCCTGGGGTGTTTCTTCTATGTGTACCTACATTGTATTGTGACAACATGAGTGCTTTGTACATGATAGTTAATCCAGTCATGCATGCTAGAACTAAACGTGTTGAAACGAACTATCATTTTGTTCGTGAGAAGGTGGCTAAAGGGAAACTTGTTACTCAATTTGTGAGGTCTAAAAATCAGCAGATATTCATACAAAAGCATTAACTAAACAGGTTTTTGCTGAGTTTTATCGCAAACTAGGAGTTACAGTTCCTCCACTCACTAGCTTGAGGGGAAGTGTTGAAAGAAGTTGATGGAACATGTCAAAGGAACATGTTCGGTAAAGTTGTCTGACGAGTTAGAAGTTTAAGTTACACTAGGACTAGACTACTCAATCCTAATTTATGTACACGTCTATACTTTGTAGGACTAAAGCTGATGTAGTCGACTAGGATAAGGTGTACATAATATATTTGTGTTGTATTAGGATTTCTAGTGTAGCTAATATATGACTCTTTTCCTATATAAGGAGTATGTAATTCAATCATTCAATCATCAATACAATCCTTGATTCTTCACATATCTGTGAGAATTCTACAAGTAATTAAAGAGTATAATTGAAAAGATTTTTTTTATAAAGTTTTAATCCAAACACAAGATGAGGTGAGAAACAATGAACCAAACACTTGGTAAAAATAATCTCTGCATTACTAATCCCTCCATTGTTAATTTTTGTATTACTAATCTCAGTATTACTAATCTCTACATTATTAGTTTTTGTACCAAACGAACACTAAGTGAAAAAAGAAAGGCAAAATGAGGAAAAACTTTTTGTTTCAATTATTCATTAAATTTAAGGATTGAAACTTTAGCACCCAAATGTGGACGTCTACATTTTAAAACACACTACCTACTTAGTAGGACAAGACTTAATGAGACATTCAAATTTGAGTAACACCTTTTCCTTTTTTAAGTGAAAATTTCCTATACACGCATCTTATTTCATCAAGAATTTTTTAAAAAAAATTATAATTAAAGAAAATTTAAAAAAAATCAAAAGTCTGAATAAAAATTGAATTAAAATAATCCATCCAAATAAAATTAGGGATATTTTAAATTTGGGTGGGTTATTTTAATTCATTTTTTGTTCAAAAATTTTATTTTTTAATTAAAAAAATTAATGACACGGACGAATTATAATTGACCACATGTCAAAAATGATTTTACAAAGTCAGTGTTAAAAAATAATGACACGAATGAGTCTTTTCTTAAACGGTAATGGCATAGATGGACCAAACTTTTAACGAATGACATAAATGAGCCTTTTCTAAAAATTTGATGACATATTTAAGCCTTTTCCCTTATAAGAATTAAGAAGTATATTCGTTATTAAAAATAGGTCTTGCCTTTGTGTTGACAAAGATACATTTGATGTGAAGTGTTGAGTTATTGGAGCGTACAAAGGGTAAAAAAAAACATGATAAAAATCTACTATAGTATTATAAAATAATGGCCTAAATCATATACAGCCCCTCAAAATTGTCCGCATATTTCACTTAGACACCTTAACTATACGATGTTCTTATTGAACACCTCAATGGTTCAAAAGTCATGCCCATTGAACACAAAATGCTGACATGTTAAAAAACATGTGATTTACTCTCTTTAAGCGCGTAAAGGTACCAAAATAATTTTTTTCTCTAACTTTTACACCTAAATTAATATTTTTTAAAAATGAACTAATTAACAAAAAAAAGAAAAAAAGAAAGAGTTGTCTTCTTCCCCTGCAACCATGCATAACCCACCCCAATATTTCCCTTACCTGCAACTATGCACAACCCACCCCATGCCCTGCACCTCTCTCTTTCTCTCACAATTTATGGTTCTTCTCTTGCTTTTTTACTTTTTTTTAGATCTACGTCTCAAATAATGATTCGGCGAATTAATTGTTACCAGAAAATGTTATAATTATAATTATTTCACGACCAAAGACACGAAAATAATGCACTGGTTATGTTAGTGAAAGAGATCAAATTGAATGAAAGAGAAGGACGAGGCAAGGCGATAATTTGCTGGAGTCGTAATTGTTGTTGGTGGCGGTGAAGACAATGGGTCGGGCGGGGGTTAAATAAAACAATAAAAACAAAAATAAGTTTTATATTTATAAAATTATTTAAATAGAGCCATTAAAAAAAATTTAACTCAATCCACATGTCATCATTTTATTGGTGGGTAGTTTTTTCAAAAAATTCTTTTCAATTTTTTTTAGTTAGTAAATAGATCAAAATAGTTGTATTTTAGAACATCATTTTTTAAATAAATTTTTGGATTTAAATGCATGTGTCATCATTTAATTCACCAATTTGTCATGTCATTGCCATGTCATAGTGAGTGCACTACACACATCTCATATATTTGGTTGATTGTAAAAGAATGTCAAATAGGTATCAATTTTAAGGGGTATAGGTGTTCAATAGGTACTAGCCCTAATTAAGGTGTCTAAATGAATTATTCGGACAACTTTAAAGGACTATATATGACTTAAGCCTAAAATAATCAAAGATGAATGCCATGTGTAAGACTCACATAAAGCCTACCTTCACCTCAATGCCATATGTAAGACCCACATATAGCCTATCTCCATCACAATTCCATGTGTAAAGCCTATCTCAGCATCCACTTACACCCATGTTTGCTTAATTCCTTTGGTTGTAAATAGTCACAAGTTCGCTAGTGAAGTGTAGAGAAAAAAATATTTGAAATATATTATTATGCTTTGTATTAAGATCAAATTTGGTCTGATTATTTTTAAAATTAATATTCTTTGAATATTTTACTTTAAAGAATTCAAAATATATATTTTGTCATTTTAATATAATTTGTTGATAGTCATCCTTCTCTCAAAGTATTAGATTTTTTATCGATTGTTTTATTTATATTATTTTGTCACAGTCGGACATTCAAATATTTGTTCATTTTTTATAAAATCATTATTTCTGTTAAGTTACAATTTTTACATGTCATTATTACGTTTATTACGTTTTTTATAATATTCATTTTATTTGTTACGTTATTAATATTCATTTTAAAAATTCATTCAAATTCAAATAGAATTTACATACACAGATATTTTATCAACCAATAATTTTTGGGCCATAATCTCAAGTTCATAAGTTAGGCCTATTTTTAACAATTTTCTATTTATATAATACTTGTCTCATAAGGTTAAGGTGGTGAAACATTTTAGGGGATACTGTTTTTTAAATTTTGTAGTTCATCGGAGTTCTCCGGGAGTCCACCACCCAAAAACCCCTTTTCCTTTTCCCTTTTGCAACAAAACCAGTCCCTATTCTTCCTGTTACCAAGACCCCATCCCTTTTACACACCTCTAATAACCCATATCTGTTCCTCTTCACTTGAACCACCATTTCCCCACTAAACCACAACCAAAAACCTCTCTTCATTTTGCTTATTTTTCTAGCAAGCGAACAACCAGAAGAACACCACCCCCCTGTTCTTTTGTAGCTCCGTCCAACAAGTATTAAGCCCTTTCTTCTCCTCCTCTTTCCAGTCAGCAAATCAGACTACAACCGCCTCCAAACAGCTAGAAATGAACCTTAAACAACCCCTTCTACTTTTCCGTTTTCCGGTTGTCTCAAAGTCGAAACGACCCCTTCCCTTTTTTTCCCTTTCAAGTTTTTGTTTGTTTTGTAGGTTGTCAGCGAGCTCCATCTCCGGCGAACAAGCTTGTGGGTTGTGACAATCGATAGAGGTCACCAACAATTCAATTTCCGGCAAGGTCCTTTCTTTATTATTGATTATTTTGTGGTTATTACTTTTACATTTTGGGTTTGATTCTCTAAAATAGTTGCTTTCTCTGTTATTTCTCTATTTCTCCTGTCAATGTCGTTGGTAATTAAGACCAATATATTCCTTTTATTTATTTAATTCTATGACTGATTTGACTTTTAATGAATGTTTTTTTGTTGATTTATGTTACTTGGTGTGTTTATGGCATCCATCATTAATTATATTGATTTTAATATTTGTTGTGTTATAAATCCATTGAATGAGTGGATAGTCCATAAAGTTGGTACATGAACAACCATTCATATTCACTAGGTTCATGAACTTTTTTGGATAAGAATGTATCTTTTATTATGATACTTAATATGATGACTTTTGGAGTGATTTCTCACTTTATAAATAGGATTGTTCATTCACTATTGTATAAGACTTACATACACTTGAATAAGAAGAAAATTTCTCTTCTTCTATCTACTTCTCTTGTCTTCTTCTCTTTATGATTATAGTCTTCTGAGCTTGATTTTATAACACGTAATCAGCACGAGTCTCTAGCCAATTGAGAGTGAGTTTTAGTTTTTCTTTAACTCATGTTTTGGTTGATCTCGTTATGAGAATCAAGGTATTATTTGCATAAATTAGGTATGTATTTTCTAAAATATTTTTATGATTTAGAATAAAATAATATTCAGTCACTAACAATTATCAGGAACCGAAGACATATACTACTATTGGTTAAATATGACAGGCTATACAAAATTTGTTAAATAGAAGAAGGTATAAAATTTTAATAGCATGAGTTTGAATATTATTTTGATTGTTTTGAAAAACTAAAAGGGTGAGTCATGTTGTACTTCGGTCTATTATACCGTTGGTTAAGGGTAAGACGATGGGTTCAAGTCTCATCACACCAAAAAGGGTAAGACATCAGGTTAAGTCCAGATGCACATAATGAAAAATATTTGAGGATAACACGATAGATTCAAATTCTATCGCACCAATAGAATAAGACATCATTTTTGATGCACCGTGATAATAATGTATGGATAAGACATTGAGTTTGAGTCTCAATGCACCATAATGGTGATAAAATGATGATTAAGGCAAAAATAATATATTTTTGATGAAATATCTTGAAATTCATCATATTGAATTTGCTCCATTCCTTGAAAAGAATGTGGTAGCAACATGTGATAGCTCTGAAATCTGCCTGTTGACTTGCTCCATTCAATCATATGAATGTGGTAGCAGTGAATGATTATTCTGAAAGATGACAAATAATTTATGATATGAATAAAGGCGTGGAGGGACAAAATTATAATAGTCATCATTGTGGTAATGATAAAAGGAAGAACACTATGAGTTCTTCAAATAATCCTTCAAAACGTGAAGGTAATTTTTATTATCATAAGGTATGAAAGATCATTAGACTTGTGAATGTTGTCAACCCAATAATTTGACAATTTTATAAATCCTCTATCATGAGACAAGAAGATAAAGTGATGGTACACTTGATCTTTCAAAGTGATGTTGAGGTGTGTCATGGAAATATGATGAATTTTAAAATATGACAATGTACTTATAATGCAAATTTATGAAGTACATATAAATGATTAGTCCATTCTTTGAAGAGAATGTGACTTTTGATGAGTATCGTGAATGCTCAACCATTCTATAAGAGAATGGGTCAAGATGTGATAAAATCATTATGGATGGAATATATGCAACAATGCACCTCTATGGGAGGTTTGAAAAAAAATGATATATGTCAAAACTCACCTCTACGGGAGGTTTGAGAGGAAATAAATTTTATTTGATAGAAATGGCTAATCGTATTGTACGTTTATACGTCACTATGGTATGTTTATTATTAACTACCGAAAGAGAATAAGAAAGAAATAGTTCTTGCCGATAAGGGTTGTGGTCATTATTGTGTGGCAATACAAATTTGTCATTGCTTGTGTACCTATGGTACAACAAAAGTAAAGCAAGAAAGACGTCTTGCTCATAATGATTTTGACCATGACAATAATAATATAGTTTCCTCCTTGAAGGAGATTCTCACCATAGGGATGGTGTCATGCAATATGTGATAGTACACAAAATTAATTGCAAGCTCTAACGAGTCGTGCTATTATCAGATAAATAATATTGGGGTTGTAGTAAGTCTCAAAAGAAACTTTTTAAGTTTCGGATGAATTGAAAATAAATATTGAGACTATAAATCACTACAACCGAAGAGGGTTGTAAATATTTTTGTATTAGATTACCCCACTTTTCCTCTTGTTTGTTCCATACAAACATGTACATGCTGATGAAATCACATGTAAAAATAAATTATAAGTGTACTAAAATAAAAATTAGTTGGCATGACTGGTTGACCATTCCGATTAAATTTGATGCAAACGTAATTGAGAATTCAGGTGATTTATATGATGAAGAAATAAAGATTCTTCAAGAATTCTCTTGTGTTGCTTGTTCTCTTGATAAAATGATCATTGTACCAGCTAAGGTTGGGATTGTAATCCCCTAAAAGTTTTTGGAACATATAAGAGGGTGAATATGGGCCCGTTCACCTGCCATGTGGATCATTTGCAACTATATGATCAATGCATCTATGCGATGGTCACATGTTTTTTTTTGTTGTCAACTTACAATTGGTTTTGTAAGGTTGTTTGCTCGAATTGTTAAAATTGAGAGCACAAATTTCAAACTATGAAATTATATTAATAATACTGGTTGATTTACCAGAAATTGTATGCCTCCAATTACAATGGTTATGAGAACAAAACTCCCAAATAAGATTTGATATGAGATAATTTTATTTAACATGTAGCAACACATGTATGCATCAAACCAACAAGGTTTCCCCATTAAAATTTGTTCAGGGTCAGGAACCATATAATTTTCATCTAAAATGTTGAATGTGCGGTTATAATTTTAATTGCTCCACCACGCCCAAAGATGAACTTCCAAATAAGGTTGAAACGAATGTTAGATTTCCTAACATTAGGGGGAGAGATGATTGAATTGACAGCTGAAAATTATGTGTGAGGTTAATTATGAATTATCTAGATCCTCGTTAAATAAATATGTGAACTTAAAGTTCAAGGGATAATTCAGTTGCATAATGTTGCAAATCAGTTGCCAGATGAATGCACTGACCCTATGATATAATTCAGCTGCAAATGCTCCAAAGTGAAGTCCTTGAAGGACAGAGTCTATGATACGCCGGAAGCGTAATAGACCAATCGATTCCAAATATAAAATTCCTTGAAGAAGGAAGGAGCAAATGATCAATATGGTCATGATAATGAGGCAAGTGCTATAAAAGAGCACATTGACATAACACTTCATAAAATCTTGAAAAAGGTTCAGGTACCTGAAATAATGAAAAATGAAGAGATCTCGATAAGTTATGTCTTGTTGGAATCGATATCAAATAACCGTCGACGGTATCTTTGATATGAGGTAGCACTCAATGATATAAATTGTGACGAGGATCTTGAATTCAAATCTGTCATATAGTGTGGACAGATNAAGTATATTTTGTTTCACTTAGAAAAGTGACGTTTTGGACTAGTAGTCCATAAATCAAGGTATAATGTCAGTGGAGTACAAATAATTTATTATGCATCAAATAAGGTTTGTGCCTTGGGGCATAAAAGTTTATCGCAAAAATCCTGACATTATTGGAGATGTTTTCTCCTTTGGTGGAATGCAATGAGGTTTGTTTTGATCTGGCAACATATGAAAAACTTGAATGTATGTAATGAATAATTGTCATGTCTAGCTAGACAATGAAGGTTATATGAAAATCCTTGAAACAATTGAGGTGTTTGAAAAATATAAGAGTTTGAAAGAAACTTTTTCAATAAAGCTTCAAAAATCCTTATATGGATTGAAATAGTCAAGGAAGAAAAAGGGTACAAAAGAATGACCCTAATTGTCCTTGTATTTTTATGAAAAGGTCTTGGTAAGACAAAATTTTGTCTTGACCTACAGATTGATAATTTGACAAAT